>NC_051288.1:21853442-22168799 GCF_015220745.1 Sebastes umbrosus | reverse complement strand
CGTAGTATAAAGAGCGCGAGAGTCCGCTAAGGGTGAGCGGGAGTGATGGTGTATGGGTCAAACAAACATACGACTTTCAACCAGGAGAGCACTAAAAGTAATGTTGACTTATAGTCACATGAGCCGTTAGTATTGTCAGTCCCGTGAGTCTCGTTAGTCACGTGAGTTGTTAGTATCATCGGTCCCGTGAGTCACTTGACTCGTTAGTATCGTCAGTCCCCTGAGTCTCGTGAGTCATGTGAGTCGTTAGTATCGTCAGTTACGAGTCTCATGAGTCACATGACTCGTTAGTATTGTCAGTTTCCTAAGTCACGTGACTTGTCAGTACCGTCAGTTCCGAGTCCCAAGAGTCCCGTGAGTCCCGTGAGTCCCGTGAGTTGTTAGTATCATCAGTCCCGAATCCAGCGAGTCGTTAGTATCATCAGTCTCCTGAGTCTCGTGAATTGTTAGATTCGTCAGTCCCGTGAGTCCCGTGAGTCATTAGTCACGTGAAGTTAACGTCAACCACGACCGTTTCCTAACCCTAAGTAGTTGTGCTGCCTAAACCTAACTTCCTGTGAAAACGGAAGTTTATTTTGAAAGGACACTGCATGTAACAAGCGTATATTGACACGCCGTCCCTGACGTATCCAAAAAGTAAAGCAAGAGGGGTACACTGTGCGTCGGTCTCCGTTGCCGAGGGGCACTGACCAAGCGGCACTATTTGATGAGTTGGGAGTGAGATTGTGTTGGGTACGGCGATCTCTGGTCTTTGGCGTCAGATGATGAATTGTCTCGTTGTTTCAGAATGATGGTTGTTTCAAGTGTGCATGTGATATCAGCTCCTGACTTTACTTATTTATCCAGATGGCTTTCTGTTTTTTAGAATTTAATATTATAGCTAATCTTTTTCATCATCAACTTGTACCTGGATTTACACACGCAGTAACACCTCAGGATCTTTCTATCTGTCTGCAGTTTCTCATTTGCATTTGAAAGTCAGTTATTTGCAGATGACATTAGAGACAAAGTGTGAAGCATGAAATCTGCTGTTGCTCAATAATGTTGGAATAATTAGTCGGAGGTGGCACACGTGTTTCTGATCACAGATATATTCTTGTTTCTTCTCGGATCTTCCAAGATGGTGTTAATTTATAATTTATTTCAAGTGGTTTTCTTTAGGGAATGAAAAGCTAATTCTTGATAACAAAGTCTTTTTATAGGTTTCTTTATGAATATTTGAGACATCTATTGAGACCAGATTAGGTTTCTAAAAGCTTTCATGTTTTCTTAAGACAATAACTAACTGAGAAACTGAGATTTGATTCCCCCGACCAACGGTTTGAATTAAACTGGCCCAGAATACAATATTCAATTAATGCAATGACTTCTCCTGCTCTTTTCTGTGGCTGCTTGGGGCTTGTTCGTGTTGTGCTTCGGCCTGTACAGTGGAGAAAGTGCTCACATTCACACGTGATTAATAGATCCTTTGAAGGAGCAGAGGACACACACACATGCTGTTCAGCATACCAAGAGATGCAGGACTCACATGGGAACAGACAAACAACATTTTCTGCCTTTTAACGCCACACCACCACATCTCACGGCTCTGATCTGGTAATTTATTTAAGGGCTCACCCCGGCCTTCGACCTGCTCTACCTCCTCTCTGCACTCTGGGGTTTTGTTATCTCTAACTTAATTCTCACCGGAGGATTTTCTCTCTGCTCGTTATTGATCATCATGTTACTGTGTATGTATGCTGTTATGTTGTTTACCTGCAGCGCGCAGCTTACCCAAGAGTAACCATGCCAAGCCAGCTCCGTTTGCAACGGCATGATCCTACTGAAAAAACAAATATTTAGAAGACAACATTTACCCGCTGCCTCACATTGTCAAACTAAATACACAGCAAATAGGCCTAAATCCAGTGGAACATGCAACCTTCATGCATGTATGTTGAATTGAAAAATGTGAACCCTCAGCAGCTGAACAGATGTGTTTTTATGGTAGCAAAGTGTCTTTATTTGTCATATTTTAAAGCTGAAATAGGCAATCTTCAAAAACATTTTTGTTATATTTGTTGAAGTTCTCATTACATCCCGACAGCAAATTAAATGCTCTGACAAAAAAAAATAAATCTGGTGGCTGTCTATAACAAACCCGTTCAATTAGGCAAATTCAACACATTCTCAACTCGTCACATACTGACGCTTTGTCAGACCCCTTGGCGTCACTTTTCGGTAGCAGTAAACACGTGTTTAATGTTGTTAATTGAGCAAAAACACATGCTTAGGTTTAGGCAACAAACCCACTTAGTTAGGTTTAGGAAAAAAACACCATGGTTGGGCTTAAAATTACTACATTTGTACTGTGAAAATGTGACTTGACGTTGTGAACACGGGACACGTAAGAACAGCTGATTGTAACGTGAAAGTGAAACTTAACGCACGAACAGCGGTCTCCTGGATGAAAGCGCTGTGTTGTTGGAAAAAGAGCAATATAGAGATGGAAAGAGTAGTAGAAATAAACAAAAACACATTGATTTATGTCAAAATAAGCTTAAGTTTGTTGTATTTTAATGGAAGAGAGATGAGAAGATTGATACCAATCTCAGATATGAAAGTGGTATCGATCTTCTCAACTAACTCTTTCTAACTCGGCCATTCAGAGGCCGTCGTTACCATAATAACACTACTTTAGGAGCAATGGAGGTCAGGCGGCGGCTGGCAGTAACACGGTTTTGCACTCTTCGTCTCACGTTACCGCACTTTCACAAGCGTGTCGGAGAACTACTCTACGGTGGCAATGCAAAAGGCTCTCTCTCTAGAGCCAGTGTTTTGGTTTGTCCGTTCTAATGAAAACATAGTAATGAATATTATATTCCATTTCTGCTAATAGGTCCCCTGAAATGTTTCACACTGTCCCTTTAAGTGCCTCAAATGTACCACCATAACTTAATGGTGCGATTTAATGTCTAATATGTGCAGATTGATCACCTTTTAATCACCCGAACAGCTTAAAAAACAAACAATCCAGCCTGTAAATGCCATGTTCATGTTCACTTCAGTGACTCCACATGTATCTGTGTGTGTGTCGGTGTGTGTGTTTGGGTATGTATCGGTTATGCAGATTGCAGAGCTGACCACGGCTGGCACATTAATTATAGAGAGAGATATGTAGCGGCTGTTGTTGGGCGCGATGGCACATTGATTGCCAGTAAAGAAGATTTATCTGCCCAACATGGGGACATCTGTCATAGCATGGGACAATGTTATCCCATCCTACCCTCTTTCTGTTTCTCTTTCACCATTTCTCTCAGGCTGCCATGTCCCATTTGGACGATGACCAACAAACAGGGAGAAGGGAAGAGAGAGAGGACTGCTGCTATATAAATCAGTTAATCTCGCTGTGTGGTCTGAGCAGCTTCCCCGCAGAGCAGATGTTTAGCGTGATTAGAACTTTTTGTCTTGCTCATTAAAAAATCCTTTCTTTTGGACAGATGATGGCCTCCTTTGCCAGAAAGCTGAGCCTACCTCTCTGCGCTGATTAAGAGCAGGAATTCCACTCTAAAATCCTAATTTAAAGGTCCTGGCTTTGGTATATACCAGATGCTAAATTAGGTGATAATTTGATTAGTTTTTTTGACAGTAAATGTATTGGCAAGCATTTTGATAATCGAATACTTGTTTAAAAGTTACTGTGAGGAACTTTTAACTGGTTATGAAACAGTCTCAATTTAATACTGATGACTATATGTGACCTACATAAAATAAACAGGACCATCAGCAAGAAGATTGGCTATTTCTACATCTGAGAGCGGTATCAATCTTCTCATCTCTCTTTCTTTAAAATACAACAATCTTAAGCTTATTTTCACATAAATCAATGTGTTTTTGTTTATTTCTACTACTTTTTCCGTCTCCATATTGCATTTTTTCCAGAAACGCAGCGCTTTCACCAGTCCTTAACGTGCTGTTTGTGCGTTAAGGTTCACTTTCACTTTACAATCAGCTGTTCTTACGTGTCCCGTGTTCACAACGTCAAGTCACATTTTCACAGTACAAATGTAGTAATTTTAAGCCATGGTGTTTTTTCCTGAATCTAACTGAGTGGGTTTGTTGCCGTGACTGTGAGGAACTTTTAACTGGTTATGAAACAGTCTCAACTTAAGACTGATGCCTATATGTGACCTACATAAAACAAACGGAACCATCAGCAAGAAGATTGGCTATTTCTATAAAGTTATTCTTAATGCTTGTCATCCTGGCTGATTCTTCGTGAAATCAATAGTTCACCAGAAACTCAACACCGACACCACGCTGCTGGAGGCCCAGGGCGTATTGCTGGGTCCCTTGGAGGGACGGGAGGCACGGGAGAACCACAACCAGGACTAATCGGGGCTGACTGTCAGACCTTGCTGCAGTAAAATGAGAGGTTTTCTCAAGGGACTCTGGTGCTTCGAAACACTACTGGTTTTGTCCACAGGGACCGCCAAAAGCAACACAAATTATTTAGCAAAAATGCCAAACATTTGCTGGTTCTAAATTTTTTTCTGGGTTTTATACTATTGTAAATTAAATATATGAAATAAATAAATATATAAATAAATTATATCACCCCAAGTATGTGGACACATATCGTCCCAAACCTTTTGGCAAAATGAATGAATTGGAGGATTTTACAAAACCCTGGATAACGATTAATGACAATGTTTTTTAATGTCCTATATGCTGATGCTTTTTCGTCAACAATATCTGCTCATAGAAACTACTGATAAGGTATAGGAAATATCTGGTAAACCATGGTGGGTTAGGGAACTAAAACACTTAAAGAAAGACGTGGTAAAATAGGTACTTGGCATTGGGAGTAAATTGTGTCCTGCAGTATGAATATAGTGGTCGGTTTGTGTCTTTGTGTGTTTTTGGTCTGAAGCTCTTTTTTAATAGTTTGGTCCCTTTGGTCTAATTAAAGTAAATCGTCATGCTACAGGATACAATTATTTTTTGGACAATAGTTTGCATCTTTCTGGCAAAAGGAATTCAACATGACAGCGTCCCCGTTCACGTTGTAGGACATTAACTTTCCCCTCATCATTCTTGCACGATCACAGTGGTGGTTATTTCAATTATCCTCCTCCTCCTCCATCTGTCCTCCTTTGCTCTTGCCCTCCTTTTTTCCCTCCAAACTGAAGCCGCCGCTGCTGCCGCCCTGTCAGAGCGCGTCTGGTTTGTTCGACGTGTGTTTCCTGTCTGTTCACCTGAGAATCCCTCGTCTCTCTCTGTGGTCCAACTCCCTCATGGTGCTTCCCTCCACGCTGCACTAGTTTCTGGGCATTTTATGAAGAACACACCGCACCACACAACTGCTGCTATAATCCTCCAAGGATACTGTACTACATGTGTGTGTGTGTGTGTGTGTGACGGAGAGAGACGGCCCAATTTAAGCCTGTTTGTGTGAGTGTGTGTATTGTTAGTGGAGTGTGTATAATGACGACAGGTGGCCAGCTCCTGCAGCAATTAATTAACGCAGCGTTTATCGGAGCTATTGACTCCTATGAAAGAAGCCAGCCTTTCAAAAACACTGAACATTTGTCTCAAATGAACTCTTGAAAATAATCAACTGCTTGACTCTTTTTCATTCATCGTCTCGCTCATTTATCCACTCGTACGCTGACTCACTGACACGCTGAGGTTATCTCAATTGCACACAGGAAGTTTGTCGACGTCCTTTTCAATCTATCTGCTTTTAACTTTCATTGTCAACTGCTGCTTTTAGTGTCTCTCTGTTACTTTTCATTCTATTATGTTTTCACCATTTCCTGTCCTTCTGTTCTCTTCTTCTACACCCCATTAAGTAGCAAGGCCACGGAGAAGACTCTCTCCTGCTCCACACCTTAATGACCTTTGATTAGAGGCCATCACAGTCAGTCAACCATCCACCGTTGGCTCTGTCACACTCCCTCTGTGTGTGTGTGTGTTTGCAATTTTTCGGCATCTCCTCCGTCTCCATTGACACTTTGTTAGCAGACATTGATTTTAGCTAATGAACCAGCCATCGCCTGCCCTTCACTTCGCTGCCGTAGACAATGGTCACTGTCAGCATCAGAGCCCGCGACTATTTAGCACCCACTCTCTGGAACAAAGCAAAACAACAGCTTAAGAAGCTAAAGATAGTCCCAGCTGCCAGAGAGACAGAGAGGTTTTTTGATCACAAGATGTTAAAAACAAACTTTTGCTTTTTCTCATCCTTTATTTTCAGCGTTATCGGCCACGTGGAGTCCTACACCAAACTGTGCTGCAAGGGCTTCTGCATAGACATCCTGAAGAAACTGTCCCGCACCATCAAGTTCTCCTACGACCTCTACCTGGTCACCAACGGGAAACATGGCAAGCTGGTCCGTGGGACTTGGAACGGCATGATCGGGGAGGTGAGAGACTGAGGGCTGCTGAGTTATTTAAAGGAGGATAAATCCCTGAATGCAGCAGCTGGTGCAGCTGGGCTGAGTCGCCTGGTGGCAATCTACAGACAATTATTAGAGCAAGGTGTTTTTAAAATGTTCATCCACAGATCTTAATAAGATAAATGTAGCTTTGGGCTATGACATGCCCTCATTACATTAGAGGTAAGTGTTCAGCATGCTAGATATCGCCAAAAACAGCAGTACATGTTGACCAACTGCATGGAGTAATATAAGAATACCTTTTTTATAAAATACCTAGGCTACTGTAGCCATGAATTTAGCATCATGAAGTCAAAACACAAAGTCACACAATAAAAGTAAAACATCTAGCAGGAGGAGAACTACGGTAGCCGACGCTAAAACGTGAAAACGCGAATGGCCCTCTCTAGAGCCAGTGTTCTGGGCTACTGTAGAAACATGGCGGCTGGCTCCGTGAAGAGGACCTGCTCCCTGTGTAGATAAAAAACTGTTAAAAAAACAGGAGACTTTTGCCCAGGAGGCCGCTGTTCGTACCCTGTGTGAAACCAGAAGTCAACATTGGTTTGTCACGTAAGTTGTGTAATTAAGTAACGCCACTTCTAGAGTTATTTTTACCCAAAAGAGTGGTTTTGGTCGTGGTTTTAATGCTCAGGCTGATCGGAATCCTTAAAAATATCATGATCCGGATCGCCACCAAAATCTATTGGATTGTTCATTGTGCCACACCCCATCCCTCTAAAAAATGTCATTCAAATCCATTGCGGACTTTTGGAGTAATCCTCCAAACGGACAAACCAACAAACCAACAAACCAACACTGGTGAAAACATAACCTCCTTCCTAGACCTTCGACCTTGGTGGAGGTAATAAAGTTGATGAAAGCGATGAGAATGAACAAAAACGGTAAAAATCTGTGAGCTGTAAAATCAAAACAACGAGTTTAAAGATGCTAAAAAACTTCGTAGAGCTGAGAGGAAGGACAGATTTCGGTTCATCACTACAAGTGACCTTTAAAAAAATACCTAAACACATAAAAGTGTTGATGTAAATGCTCCAAAATTGCAATATGATTTACTGAACAACAAAACAGCTGCCACCAGCTCTCCTTCAGTATGAGTTTAATTCCACCGAGAGCTTTCAAATCTTTAAATTAGCTTTAAATCATGAATCCCATGGAAGGGGTAGGATAAAGTGTGCAAACCAGTTATTGTGCATTTAGACCAGTCGAAGGACGACATGTTGCTCTACAAACTGAGTTCTAAAACTCTTTAGATAACGGCTAAATTCACTGTGTTATGAAGATTAAGATTTTATGTTTGGGTTCCTGAAAAGTTGAAATGTTGATGATACAAGGTTTCTATCCAACAGCAGTCATATTTTATCAGCTTCTCATGTTTTAATTGTAAAATATAGAGTTATTGGTACCACTGTCACACAGATTTAGTGGTTTAAGTACCTCAAAGTAGCACAGTAGGACAGTACTATACACGTATCCCCACCTCCGCACTCCAGTACAGTTGGTGGATAGCAGTAATGATGCACAGTGTCTTAAGTGACACTAGCGCCGCACGGCCGAGAGAGTTTCTTTGATGGGTTTTTATCTAGGTCAGTGGCGTGAGGCAATGCATACACATGTGGAGCGAATACACACTTTTCTGCCGCACACAGAGCCACATCAAACACGGCCGCATCTGAAAGTGAAACGCCCTGAACAGGTGTTCCTCAGGAGAGCCGTCTTGCTTGTGTTTCTGTGCCTGCAGGCTCTTTGCTCCGGGTCTGTATCTGTATATAATGTGTGTGTGTATGTGTGTGTGTGTGTGTTACATTTATAAAAAAAAAAACATTTCTCTCTGCAAAATTCGTTGCTTTTCAGAAAAGTGAGCTTGGATGTGATCACTCCTGAGATGCAGTTCTCCGGATGCTCGGATGATGAGACAAATATTTTTTGTATATATCTCTGCAGACAGACGTTATTAGAGTCACTCCTTACTGTAGAGCACAAAGTGTTTGCTGCATCGTGGCTTCCATGTTCAAAAAGGATTTGCTCATGAAATTCAGAATTTGGCAGCGTGTCCGTTGGGACACTGGGAAGTTGTGATAAAATACTCATTCAGGTCTATTTTACAGAATTATACAGAAACCAAAGTTAGTCAGTTTGGTACAAATGTAGAATAAATACAGGAAAGCATGTTTTCAAGTTGCGATCTACTTATTTGAATTTTCCTCTACACAGCATACGATTGGGCAGTGACATATGATATCAATACATATGCAAAAAAAATAAAAATAATGAAAGAAAGAAAAAAATAGAATAATATAAAAAAATTATAATTAATAACATAAAAAAATGAAGGCTGTTTAACATTTATAAAATAATATCTAAAAATATATTTAATCAAAATTAATCCCATGATTATCCATGATTAATTAATGTCATTTTTTATCTGTTCAAAATGTACCTTAAAGGGGGATTTTTCAAGTATTTAATACTCTTATCAACATGGGAGTGGGCAAATATGCTTGCTTTATGCAAATGTATGTATATATTTATTATTGTAAATCAATTAACAACACAAAACAATGACAAATATTGTCCAGAAACCCTCACAGGTACTGCATTTAGCATAACAAATATGCTGAAATCATAACATGGCAAACTCAAGCCCAACAGGCAACAACAGCTGTCAGTGTGTCAGTGTGCTGACTTGACTATGACTAGCCCCAAAACTGCATGTGATTATCATAAAGTGGGCATGTCTGTAAAGGGGAGACTCGTGGGTACCCATAGAACTCATTTTCATTCACATATCTTGAGGTCAGAGGTCAAGGGAACCCTTTGAAAATGGCCATGCCAATTTTTCCTCACAAAAAATTTAGCACAAGTTTGGAGCGTTCTTTAACCTCCTTCCCGACGAGCTAGTATGACATGGTTGGTACCAATGGATTCCTTAGGTTTTTATATGATGTTTCATATGATGTCAGTATCACTATCTTTAAAACTGAGCCCGCTACAACCTCCAAAATATTGTTTGCGTTAACGTGTTATTATCATGTTAACTTTGACAGCCCTGAAAAAAATATTAACTACTTGCAAAAGTCAAAACTAAATTCAGAAAACAAGTGTGAACAAAATGAAAATAAATAAAAAAGTCAAAATGAAATGAATGAATGTCTTTACATCGCCGACCACTATCGATGTCTCACTGTTTCTCTACAGTGCTTTAATCTATTTTGTGTCTTTCCTCTCTCAGGTTGTGTATAGACGAGCTGACATGGCCATCGGCTCTCTCACTATCAACGAGGAGCGTTCGGAGATCACCGACTTCTCCGTGCCGTTTGTTGAGACCGGCATCAGCGTCATGGTCGCCCGCAGCAACGGGACGGTTTCCCCATCTGCCTTTCTTGGTAAGAAAAAAAACCCGACTGCTTCTCCTCGATCCAATTGTTGGCTCAAACCGGTCATAACATCCTGGAGTTTCATGTACAGTACGTGTCTGCCAATGCTGCTGCCATCTTCCTTCTCACTCTCTCCCAGGATGGCCTACTTAAACGAGTTCTGTCTCTGCAGACGCTTCAGGAAACTTTCACATTAAGCTTTTATCCTGCCGATAACTGTAGCCTACAACTAAATCCCCTTACGTGCCGCACACACACCTAAATCCCTTTTCCAAACCCTAAACAACAAAATTCAGCACAAAATCCCGAACAGTGTATTTCTGTCTTCTCATTTTCTCCTCTTTGCTATCCTCCTTCCACATATGGGGACCCCCATCACAGGCTGAGGTTTAGAAGCAGGAAGTACAAAAGAGACTTACTTTAATCCTGTATGTTTGTTCCTCCTCCTCCTCCTCCTCCAGAGCCCTACAGCCCAGCAGTTTGGGTCATGATGTTTGTGATGTGCCTGACCGTGGTGGCCGTGACAGTTTTTGTGTTTGAATACCTCAGTCCAGTCGGCTACAACCGCAGTCTGGTCAGCGCCAAAAGTGAGTTTCAAACCTCTTTGTTTCACTTTTACTGGTAGAATTAATTCCTCCTGAGTACAGTGGTTGATAGAGGAGTGAATTACCACTACAGTAATCATCCCATGTTTATCATATTTAGTTTAATTTGCACCTAAGCACTTCGGCCTGCCGTGCACGCCGCTGCTTCTTTACGTCCCGCAACGATAAAGAGTTCCTCAACAGGATTTTGGAGAGAGGGCTAATCAATCCCGTAATGCAGCGCTGACAGGGCGTGCCACGTCTCCGGGTCCGAAAGGTCATTTTCCAGGTTTTAATTAGCATTTCGTGGCTGCGCTAATCGAAGTGTGATGGATGGCGGCGGCACCCTCCGCTGCTGCACATGAGCAGCGGTGGCAGAGAGCGATGGAGACGAGGCCGAGGCTGTGAGAGTGTTCTGTTGTTTGGACGCTTGCAGAAGGGCATGAGATGGCTCTTGAATACTGACATGGAGAACAGTAGATATGTTTTACTCGAAGAAGTATATGTTTTAAAAGAAATTCCTCTACAGAGCCCCGTCTTTTCTCACTCTGGGCTGGAGATGTCTCCATATTGAATACAAGACCTCGTAACGCGTAAACAGCCTGTC
The DNA here is from genome assembly GCF_015220745.1 of Sebastes umbrosus. Classification (NCBI taxonomy): domain Eukaryota; kingdom Metazoa; phylum Chordata; class Actinopteri; order Perciformes; family Sebastidae; genus Sebastes; species Sebastes umbrosus. The sequence goes on along the minus strand of NC_051288.1, from coordinate 22,157,794 downwards.
TGACTCCCTCCTCCTTCTGCTTCCTCAGGTCCTGGCGGTCCGACGTTCACCATCGGGAAGTCAGTGTGGCTGCTGTGGGGCATCGTCTTCAACAACTCGGTCCCCATTGAAAACCCTAAAGGAACAACCAGTAAAATCATGGTGCTGGTCTGGGCCTTCTTTGCTGTCATCTTCCTGGCCTCGTACACTGCCAACCTGGCTGCCTTCATGATCCAGGAGCAATATATCGACACGGTGTCCGGGCTCTCCGACAAGAAGGTAAGAGACTGAATAAACAACACTCGGAATAATAAGCTCGGAGCGATTATGAGGTTATTGAAAGTCCGCGCAGACGTACAGGAAGCAGGCTGTTTCTGTGGAGCTGTGAGATATGGAGCGAACCCCCGTCTTTGTGTTTTAAGTCCAGCTCCATCATCTCCTCTTTTCTCTGTTCATCGCTCCGCATCGACTAATACACCATGAACGGAAGAGAGACAAAAGACTCGCCAAAAAGCCTTCAAGATGAAGTCAAGTAAAAGGACTTCACTGTGAACGTCTTTGTCCTTTTCCTATCAGTGGGGAGCCCGGTGGCATGAATGACTAATCAATTACTGCCTTCTGTCAATACAGATGGTGTCTGAGTCTCCACTTGTCCTGTCAGTATTTTGGTCCGTCTATCAATATTCCCCGTGTGCCGTCTCCGTCGCTCGTCTCGCTCACACTGTTAAAACAAGATCGCCAAATGTCAAGCGATTAAAAGCAGTCGAGCCACGGAGGAAAAACAACACCTACGGACTTTTTCTACCACTTAAATATGTGACACACACACACACACACACACACACACACGAACACACACTAAACCTGGAAACAGGGCCTCAGAGGAGCTTTACAAGAAAGCATTTCATTCTTCACAGATAGTGAAAACACCTCCCCGGCAGGGATCAGCCGTGCCTCCTCAGTGATCTATGGCTGTATTAGCTGACTATATTAACTTTATGCAGATGCATTATGTCCCACAGCATAAGGGGACTAATATAAATTACCCCGCACAGCACAACCTCAGCTGCCCCTTCACTCGGAGATCCTACACGACGGAGGATTAGGCGGGTTTAGGTCGTAGGCCGGATGGGTTCACATCTCGCAGGTTTAAAGGATAAAGCAAGTCTATAGTTTTTCCTTATTGTCAATAAATGCCATGAAAAGATATATAAATCAATGATTCAGTCCGTCTCTCAATGCTTTCCAGCTTCCCTAACCCTGACTAAGTCCCGATCCGAAGCAGAACTGTGGAAAACCATCTCGAACCTGACAAGCATGAATACGTTTTCCGATCCGTACGGGACCGGAGGATAGTCAGAACCTGATCTGAATAGACACGAGAATAATAACACCTGATTCTAAATGTGGTCAACCTGAACGACTACACTGGCAGCTGCATAATCCACCACCAATTCATGAGCAGCACCAGTTTGTTCATGCTTTACTAACGCGGTACTAACTACAGGGAAAAAGAGAAGTTCCGTTTAAACCCAAGTAAATATTCATTAATTATTAACAGCAACTAATAATGTTTTCATTGTACATACCTGTATGTGAGTATTATTTTAAAGGTCCCATATTGTAAAACGTGAGATTTTCATGTCGTTTATATTATAAAGCAGGTTTAAGTGATATATAAATACTGTGAAAGTATCAAAACACTCAATCCATGGAGAAATACACACAGCCCGTATTAAGAAACTGTGCATTTGAAACAAGCCGTTAGGATTCCTGTCCATTTGTGATGTCACAAATTTACAATATTAAGACCATTTCACAGTTTTAAACGTAAACATACATAATGTGTCCCAGTTTATTTCCTGTTGCAGTGGATGTGAATGACAACAGCTGACAGGATGCAAACATGGACCCCAAGCTGTTTCCTAGCAACACAATTCTGTTGTCATTCCATTGAAATGCACTAAAACGGAGCGCTTCAGACAGAGCGTGAATACGGGTATATTCAGACAGACACTATGAGAAAAATAATGTGTTTTTTGAACATTAAAGCATGTAAACATGTTCTAGTAGAAACCTCAAATACAAGCAAGAACCTGAAAATTAGCACGATATGGGACCTTTAAGATAGACTTGAAAAAATGAGAACCTTTAATTTCTTATCTTCCCTCTGACGTTTGCTTTTGTTACGAACAGCTGATTCTAAAGACGAAGCCTCTCAACTGAATCCATTGCAGTTGCAGCTGAGGAGTGATTACACGAACACGCTCACATTGTGATTTTGGGCCCATTCATCTGCGCTCGGCTCTAAAAGGTCAACGCCGTAACCGAGATGAATAGATCCTTCCTGTTTACAGTCGAACAGACGTATTAATGCGTCAGCTCCTGAAATGTGAGCTTCGATCCGGGTCCAGTGGATTAGGATCATCTGTGAGCAGCGAAATGATTCAAACAGACTGATGTCAGGTTTAATCAGGTGGAGGTGAAGCTGAACGGTGTCCTGTCCATTCAGACTGCACCGAGTTCGGCTGCTGATTAAATCAATCTATGACTCTAAAATGGATTTCATTTAACTGAGTAGTCCCTCGTCCTCTTTACTCCTCTCCATCCCACGTCCTCATTCTGGTCCCTTTTTACTCTCCTGGCTTTTCTTTCTTCTTTCCTTTCTATTTACTTTCGCCTTTCATTTCTCCTTGTCTCCTCTTTTCTCCTTCCTTTTCATTTCCTCTTGTTTATTTTCCTTTCCTTTCCTCCCCTCTTTACTCCTCTCCTCTTTCCTCATCGTTTCTTCGCTCTTTTCCTTTCTTCTCTTCTGTTTTCTCCTCTCTTTTCCCTTTCTCTCGTTTCCTCTCGTCTGTTCTGATCTCTTTTCTCCTCTCCTCTCTTCTCTTTCTTCTCATTATTTTTCCTCTTTTTTCTTTTCTCCTCTCCTCTCTCCTCTTTTCCTTTCCTCTTATTGCTTCTCCTCTCCTTTCTTCTCTTTTCTCCTCTCGTTCCTCCCGTCTTTTCTCCTCTCCTCTCCTCTTTCTCCTCTTCTCTTTTCTCATCGTCTCTGTCCTCTTTCTTCGCTTTATTCCTCCCTTTTCCTTTTCTCTCCTTTCCTTTCTTCCCCTCTTTTCTCATTTCCTCTTCTCCTCTCTCCTCTTTCCTTTCCTCTCCTCTTCTTTTTCCTTTCCTCTCATTATTTCTCCTCTCTTTTCTTTTCTTTTCTCCTCTCATTCTTCCCGTCTTTTCTCATCTCCTCTTTTCTCCCGTCCTCTCCTCTCTCCTCTTTCCTCTCCTCCTCTCTTTTCTCATCGTCTCTGTCCTTTCTTCGCTTTACTCCTCCCTTTTCCTTTTCTCTCCTTTCCTTTCTTCCCCTCTTTTCTCATTTCCTCTTCTCCTCTCTCTTTCCTTTCCTCTCCTCTTCTCTTTCATTTCATTATTTCACCTCTCTTTTTCCTTTACTCTTGTTTCGTCTTATTTCATCTCCTTTTCTTTTACTTTCTTCTCCTCTTTTCTTCTCTGCTCTCAACCTCTTTCATTTCCTCTCTTCTTCTCTTTTTCTCCTCGTCTCTCTCCTCTTTCCTCCCATTTCTCCTCTATTTTCCCTTACTTTCCTTTTGCTTTCTCTTCTCTTTTTTCCTCCACACTTCCTTCCCCCTCTCCCCTTTCTTCCTGCCCTTCTTCTCCTTACTCTCCTCTCATTCCTCCCCATTTCTGTCTTATCAAACCCTCTCCTCTTTCCCCCTTTTCCTTTACCTCTCTCCTTTTAAAATCCCTCTTTTCTCTTTGTTTTTCTTCTCCTCCCCTCTTCTCTCTTCTTACCTCGTCACCATCTCTCTCATCCCTTTCTTTTCTTGCCCTCTTCTCTCTGTCGTCTCCTCCTCTCTCCCATCCTCCCCTATTCTGCTCTCGCTCCCTTCAGTCTCTCTCCTCTCCTTCCATTTTATCCTTACTCCCTCCTCTCTCTCTCCCCCTCCTCTCCTCCTCTCCTCCTTACCAAACTTCTTCTTCTCCTTTCTTCCCTCTATTCTCTCGTCTCCCTCTCCTCATCTCTCATATCTTCTCCCCTCTTCCCTCGCCTCTCATCCTGTGTCTCCCTACAGTTCCAGAAACCACACGAGCATTACCCTCCTTTTCGCTTCGGGACGGTCCCAAACGGGAGCACGGAGAGGAACATCCGCAGCAACTACCCCGACATGCACCAGCACATGACGAAGTACAACCAGAAGGGGGTGGAAGAAGCTCTAGAAAGCCTCAAAACCGGGTACAGTCTCACAAACATTTTAACTTAATATTACACTATAAGAGGTTATATTTAACTGCTCCTCCTGCCAGTGAAGACACGAGATGCTACAGTAATAACGATCATAATTTGGGCGATACAGCAGCTCTTTGTGTTGTAGAAACTATTTGTGATTCAGGCCGATGTGATGGGTGTATTTTTAGATGAAATAAATCTTACTTTGTATAGAAAAGTGCTGTCAAATGTCCAAACTTCACTGAGAACAAGCTCAAAACACTTGAAGCGATTTTTGCACATTTTGAACCCATTAAGTACAAGTTATGTATAGCCTATTGTACTTTATGTTGTTTGATTTCTTTGTGCCAGTTGTCTGGAACAGTTAATCCATCAGTGTAAACATTTTGTCACCTTTAATTTTAGCCATATTAGCGGAGTATGGAAGACGGAACCTGCCAACATCAAAAAAGGAATAAATAAATAAATGACTCGATAAATGAATAAATGTCATTAAATGTAGCAAAAAATATATAAAAAATAAATGTAGACATTAAGTAATTGATAAAATGTGACATAAATGGATATTTCTGTTTTAATTTGGTTCTTAATTTATTCTTCTTTTTTTAAATTCCCTTATTTATTTACCCTTTTGTTTAATTTTCCCGCTCATTTGCAAATGAGGCAGAAATGCATAAAGAAATGTAAAAAGAAAATAATACAGAAATAAGGAAATGAGGAAATAAATAAGAGGTGAGATGCAAAGGGAAAATGATGTAGAAATTAAAAAATAAATAAATAAATACATTTAAAATAAATATAAAAAATGCAAAATATATATAAAATAAATGCAAAAAATAAATAAATAAAATTAAATGAAAATAAAAGGGAAAATTACACAGAAGAGTAAATAAATAAGGGCATGAATACAAAGATAAATAAATAAAGAAGCAAATTAAAACAGAAATATTTATTCATTTATTTTTTATATTAGCAGGTTCTGTCCTCCGTAGCAGCGTGGCTCTTGCAATGTCAATGTCTCAACAACGATTAGATTGAGTGCCAAAACATTTGGTAAAGACATTCATGGTCACCAGAGGATGAATCCTAAGAACTCTAGTGATTTGGTGACTTTTAATCTAACACCAAAGTTTTCCTTTATTTTCATATCCGTTGATATATCTCAATATCTGATACTGCATGATCCTTTAAGACGAAGAGATATAAATAAAATTCTAACATGTATGTAAGAACTTATTGAAGTGTTTGTAAGAGCTAAATATTCTCTCAGATGAAGACAATCTATTTCCATGCAGGAAGCTGGACGCCTTCATCTACGACGCTGCCGTTTTGAACTACATGGCGGGGAAGGATGAGGGATGCAAGCTGGTGACCATCGGCAGCGGGAAAGTGTTCGCCACCACGGGATACGGCATCGCTCTGCAGAAGGACTCCCGCTGGAAACGGCTTATTGACCTGGCGCTGCTGCAGTTCCTCGGAGACGGTGATCCAAAAAAAAAAAAAACCTTCACATGATATAATACCCAACCCGTGCCTGCACACACACACTCACTCTCTTACTGTACACTCTTATCTGTTTGTGTTTATTCCTGTCTGACTGGCACGCTGCATGGGAAGCATGGAAATGGAGTCAGTCCAGTTCAGTGTGTGCTGTGTCAGCAGGGAAGTGGGCTTACAGGGAAGAGTTAATATCCTGCACAACAGCAGGGAGTGTCAGGGATACGATTATCTCCGTTACACACACTACCTATATACACACAAACACACTCACCACGACCGCCGCCGGTGTGGAATTAATATCCTCCCTCCTCTGAGAGCTTAAGAGCGCCCCCCCCACCACACACACACACACACACTCGCTCTGAGCTTTCCATGATGATATAAGAACTAGTGTGTTTATGGTCAACATATGCTAAGTGAGAGATAAAATGGGCCGTGCTCTCTGGAGGCCACTGGGGAGGACGCAGCTCAAGAGGTGGCCACCTGTTCAGAGGCCCCGAGGAGTCGCTTATGTGGCAATGATACTGTAGCTAATGGAGATGTGTTAAAGCACTATAAATTATTCTCACTCAAAAGGAGCTTTGTTGGCATGTTGAAAAGCTTTTACACCGGCAAAGCATGAAAAAGACAAGATTATTGTATGCAGCCAGAAAGCTTATACGTTTTTCAATGCACACATACAGTATATTCCCTGTATGTATATCTTTTTGTGTGTGTAATGAAATCCCAAGAACCCTGTGGTTTAGATGCTGCACCATTTGATCACATGTAGGGCTGCAACTAACGATTATTTTCATTGTTCATTGTTTATCGATTAATCGATTAGTTTAGTTCATAAAATGTCATAAAATGGTGAAAAATGTTGAACAGTGTTTCCCAAAGCCCAAGATGACGTCCTCAAATGACTTGTTTTGTCCACAAATATTCACATTTAAGAAGCTGGAATCAGAGAATCATTATTACTCAAACCGATTATCAAAATAGTTCCCGATTAAGTCAATAGTTGACAACTAATTGGCTAATCGTTGCAGTTCTAATCCAATGGCAATGTGGTATATGTTTTCGCCATCATTTTATACATATTTCGCCCAGTCGTCAGCATATTAGCGTATCTCTGAAATCTCTGGGATCATTTGAATGGATCAGTGGGGTTGAAGAGGTTTTAGTGCTGACTCTCAGCTTTAGTTTGAGGGTATTTGTAATGAAGGACATGTAGCTCATTTTGTACGTACCTACTATCACCCAATTTTAGACAACAGAGTAGGGCAAGGATACTAATCATAAAAAATAAGGAAATCAGAAAATCAGATTTTTTTTTCAAGTTGATTTCACCTGAAAAAAAAAAAGATCCGCTGCGTTACAGACGTCTCTTTCCCATTTCGTCCATGGGAAAAAGCCTTTTTTGGGTCCAATAGTTTCACGTGATGGACACGGAAGTTTGCTTCAAAGCCCGGTGCACTTCCTGGGGGCTTGCTGACACCGGACAATTCAAGACTGTGGATTCAAGGTTGTTGAAGGGTTAAAAAAATACTGTGCATGATCACTATATCCATTAAATCAGCTTTTAATTGCCTCGACTTTGGCTGACACCCTTCCACATTATTTAAGTCAGTTTCCCAGTCATAGGTACGACTTGGATGTTGACATGATGTACACGTCGTCACTTGGAAATCCACTCAAATATGATGTTATCGCGGCATAAATGGACAAAGCCCCCTGAAATAAGCAATGAGTGACGATGGCTGTAGTACAGGCCTGGCAGAGCATTGCCCAAAATAATACCAAGTGTCTGCTGATGCCTGTGGGTCGTAGACACTGCAAAGACTTTGATACCAAATATCACAACTTTATTTAACATCATAGTCAGCACTTTAACATCATGATCAACGTTTAATTTCAAATCCAATATAGTGGAGTGTAGAGCAAAAACAACATGTAATTGTCCAAAGACTTCTGTATACATCCAAGACCACAGAGATGGTTATCTTCAGGTTATTGTAAGCCATCATATCTCTTCCTCTTCTTCACTCTGTCAAGTCATCTCATACTCTCTCTCTTTCTCTTCCCGTAAACCTCCGTCCCTCCAGGAGACACCCAGCGCTTGGAGACGGTGTGGTTGTCGGGCATCTGCCAGAACGAGAAGAACGAGGTGATGAGCAGCAAGCTGGACATCGACAACATGGCGGGCGTCTTCTACATGCTGCTAGTGGCCATGGGCCTCAGCCTGCTGGTCTTCGCCTGGGAACACCTGCTTTACTGGAAACTACGACACTCGCTCCGCAAGTCGCACAAACTGGACTTCCTGTTGGCCATCAGCAGGGTGAGATTTGCAAATTAGTCATTTGTTTGATTAGTTGGGTTGTTTATGGTTGGTTTGATTGCTGACTGCTTGGTTCATGGAAGAGAAATTGCTTCACTGATTTCCATATTGATTATTTATTTAAGTGTCTGATTGGCTGGCTGTAATTGGATGAGTTGAGTAGCAGCTCGGTTGAGTGATTGAAAGAGTGGCTGGTTAATTATTCTGACTCTGGTTGTTTGGTTGCTTTTTCAGTGCAATATGCTGTTTTACATGAAGTGGCTTTTATGTGATGATAAATAAGCACAAATGGGTGTGTATTTGCATGTAATTACATGGTATCATTAGAGGGCCTTGTTAAAATATTAACTGAAATGGCACTGCATTGTTATTAAGGATAAGAGGGGAGGGGAGAGATAAAAGTAGAAGCTGCACTAATTCTGGTGTTTACTCTGCATTTAACTCTGATTGCTTAATGTTCATTTGCAATTAGCCTAAATCAGTACCCCGGTTTGTTGATGCCGTTGTTTGGGAACGTGGTTATTGAGGCAAAAAGCTCTGGCTGGAGTTGCAGCCGGGGAAATGTCTACGGACACCAGCCTCTGTGCTCCTCTGCCGTGTAATTACACCATTGTGCCTGGATCTGGGTTTTATCAGATTAACGGCTAAATGACTATCTGATCATTAATCCGTACGGGGCGGCCCCAAGGGCCAAATTAAATTTGGCTCTTTCAGCATCTCCCAGCCAACTGTAAGCAGAGAGCAGTCATGGGATTTGGCTCTGTGTTTGTCCGTGCAGTTAGAGACGGTTTGTTCTGCAGGCGACTTTAGGTGTTTGTGTGTGTGTGTGTGTCGTGTCCGTGTGCATTTATTGGGGCAATCCTCTCAGCTTAAACTGTTTTTCTTTGAGTCCCGGGAGAATGCATAATGAATTTGTGACTAAGTCTTGCCTCGGTGATAAAATGAGATATTAAGAATCAGTTTCTTACTTAACTGCCAGTGGAGGTTTTATTAGTTAGGTTGAAATTTTGTCTGTGAAATCATCCCCTTAGGGCCGCTTGGTTGATTCAAGGTAAAACAGTTTATTGATTTAATTACCAGTGATTAGGTGATTTACTTCTCTTTTTCCTCTTCTTCTTCTCTCATTCTTTCTTTATCATTCTGTCACACCTCTCAGGGTATTTACAGTTGTTACAATGGCGTGGAGGAGCCTACGCGTTCATCTGGTCTGGCCAAACCTGACCTGACCTCCAACTACGCTCAAGCAAACATGCTGAAGATGCTTCGTACTGCCAAGGACCTGGTCTCCACTGCCAATGTTGAGACCTCTCTGGACAACGCCACCAAGACCATAGAGCACTTGAGCCGTCATGGCGGCAGCTTGCCTGTCCGTATTCCACAAATCGCCATGGAGACCGTACCGGGAGGATTTGCTTATATCACGGAGAACCACTGCCCCCTGACGCCGCCTCTCACTGCTGTCACCTCTCTGAAACAGCAGCGGCGTGTGACCAGGCCCACGCCGCTGCGCTACACGCTACCGACTCGCTCTACTTCATGTCTGTATGACCGGCCACTTCCTGTGTCCAGCCTCAGCAGCCCCCACCTGGCCGTGGGCGAGCCACTCCCTCATCAGCACCCGCACCACTACCAGACCACGGGGAGACTATACGTAGACACTCATCCTCACTCGCCCTTCATCCCCTACAACGATCTCCAGCTACCTGACATCTACGCCTCTCACCCGGTCTCCTCGCCGCAAAACCAGCACATCCAAACGGGCTTCTCGAGACGGAAAAGGAGGTCCAAGAGTTTCCAGTGTGAGGACGGGGATTCAGAGAGGAGACAACACAGGGACCAGGAAAAGAATGAGAAAAGTCCCATTTATCTGAGCGAGCTCAAAGCCAATCACCTCCAGGAGAACCACATCTCGGCCCCCAGCGTTGACAACCTCTACTCAGGGGAGATGAAGTGTCCTCGGGTCGAGAACTACGGCTCCTGGCCCCCGGAGGACATGGTGCTAAGAGGAAGACGCCGGCACCGCCGCCCCTCTTTCCTTAAAGCGACTTGGGGCAGCGAGCAGATGCGCCATCTGGACGAATCCCAGTCATCCCTGTCCAGCCAATCACCTTCCACCCTGCCAGACCTGTTCCCATGCATTCTCACACCAAACACACCTGCAAAGCCCTACAACCCTGCCCACCTTCGAAATAACCTGTGCCTCCCACGGAACCAGGCCTACCTCCACATCAGGGAGGACCAGAGGAAGCCCATTGGGCGTAAGGGCCAGAAGCTGCGTTACTCCCACTCCACCCACCTCCCCACGTACGGCGAAGCATTGCGACATGGGACTGGGCTAGGGCGGGGGATGGTGCGGAGAGCCACCAGCTTGCTCAGCAGACAGTACGCACACTACCTGAACTCGTACCCTGGACTACCCCTCTACCACGGCCCCCTAGACCTGCAGCACCACAGCCATGCCTCCAACAGCCCGGTGTGCCAGCTGCTGCCTTGTGGTGGCGGGAGATGTGGAGGCCAGCGGGCTCTGCTGTACCAGGACAGTGTTTACGGGGCCTATGGGATCTATCAGGGATCCCAGACTGGATCAGAGGCCCTTGCTGGTCAGGGAGTAGGGGGCCAGCCTGCGGGGAGCCCTTGTGTACTTCGTCCTTGGCGACGAGTGTCCAGTTTGGAGTCTGAGGTCTGATGGGAGCCCAAAAGAACCTCTAAAGATGGATACTGTGGAGTAACAGAGGACCAGACTCTTAAAAATATCCGCTGTGGGGAGTGGGTAGATTAATGTAAGAGGGAGAAGTTATAACTTGAAGTAATTGTTGATTTTCTATGTGACTCTGTGTGCTAAAGAATAGAAGTTTGGGTCTGCAACTTTTACAGATGTTTAGGACTTTTTTTGATGTATACTACGGTAAGATAAGAAGACTGCACTGTTACCAATTTATCCTCGAGAAAAAGGTGTGGAAAGCTGGGGTCGGCAGGTTTTACTCACTTGCTACTTTCCTACGACGCTTGTGTGTTTTTCTGTGCTTTAACGTGCACTAAGATTTACAACAGTCCACGGTGTTGGCGCATGGTTAAACTATAACCAGAGTTTTCATGCTGTGTGTGTGTGTTGTGCATATTTTATCGTGGATGGGTTGGGATTTATGGGTGTCGTCGAGTAGATGAACTGTTTACAGCTGGGGGAGGAGGAGGAGGAATAAGGGGATTGTCTCTTTAAATACAGCCACCAAATACAAGCAGCCACTGTAGCAAGATTTGTGTCGACAGCTGCGACGCACACGTGAAGAGTTTAATTCCAAAATAAGACATTCAATATTAAAACATTTTGACTCCAGACACAGACGAGCAGCAGTTTTCTAGGATGAAATAATCATTTTGAGACATCTGTTAATAAATTTCAGGTAACTTCTTTGAAAGATTTATAAACGTTTTTGGAGCTAAACCCTTCAAGTCGTCATTTAGTGATGAGTCAGAGGAAGCGGAGACTTTGTGAAAGCAGTCCATATGAACACAATCTGCAAAATGATGAAAGTATCGGGACAGCACTGACCAGCACTAGGTGTCTTAAACATGGATTCTTGTTCCTCACTGGGTCTCAGTACGAGGCTGCAGTACAGCACAACATCACACAGGGCCTCACAATGAATAAATTCTGCATCTAAATAATATATCAATATAGAGAAAATGTGTTATTTGAGGCTGGTTAGTGTCATATTCATGTATTCTACATATGATAGGAATTTATAGTCACTCTTAAAATTTTCTAATCACACTTCTAGCACATTTTTCTTTTTTGTAAAGCTGTCGCCGATTTACTTAAATATTTGTTATTACTGTATTAACTCTATCGGTTGGCCTATATTAAGATTTTCATCACTTTCTCATTTCCACTCTTTTATATTCCCTCATCATCCCTGTTTTCCCCCCCATCCCCTCTAACTGTTCAATGATCAAATTTAAATGAGGTAATTGAAAGCTATTCTAGTATCTATATTACCTGGCTCCCTCACCCTGTAATTAATCACTTAGACCAATTAAAGAGCCTTTTTGGATGAACATGCACGTGTGCCTCTTCTTTGTAGAAGCATTTATCTTTCTGTCTATGCCGACTTCAGAGAGACAAATAGTGTTTTAATGGAGAAATGCTACTCTTAAAGGATCAGTTCAACATTTTGGGGAATGCACTTTACTTTTTTACTGAGAATTAGACGGTTGGAAACGGGGGAAAAGCTCTTGGCTCTTTCCACAGCCGGTTAGACTGTTATCAGGTCATTAAATGGGCGTTATCAGTATTGTATCAGTATCAGTTTATCATAAGCCCCATAGATGTGGGTCAGTAGGGGCCTGCTACACCTACTAGTAGGTTTTATCATCAATTCACATGGGCGATCACTAAATGAAGGAGTAAAAGAAGACGACAGCGACCTCTAGTGACCGTAGTAATTATAACAGGAGCAAAAGTCAGGGGCCTTTAACTTAACTAATTGGTTTTGTTATCTAACCCTAAATCAGCTGTTTTTTTGTGTTAAAAATGTAATGTTTCATTCTGTTTTACGTGTTAGAACATGTTGGTTTTAAGTTTTTTTAAGTTTGCCCCTTCTGACCCACATTTATGAGGCTTATAACGACTGATAACGAACAATTAATGAGCTGATAACAGTCAAATCGAGTGCTTTCCAAGGGTAACAAAATCCGCCTACCAGCACCTCTAAAGCTCATTAAATAACACGTTATGTTTTATTTGTTTAATCCATACAAAAACTGAGGTGTAAAAATAATAAATTGTTGTTTTTTTCAGGTGGTTACGTGCAGAGTCTTTCTGTTTTTGTGCAGATTAAACAAACAAAAAAATAACGTGTTACTTTCGAGGTTGCACGTCAATATTTGCTGTTGCTTTTGTCATGAGCAGAATATTACGCTGCGAAAAAGCAACACTTTTTTTCCAGAACAAGGTTGATATTCTGAGTTTTTGCACTGCAAATAAAGGCATCAACCAATCACATTGCGCGGAACCGGTTGAGTTGCGCCTACATTTATAAAACAACAACACAGAGGCTCTGTAGTCCGAACCAGGACGGCTAAATTCATTACTCCTTTCAACCTTGACAAAGGTAGCACAGACCAGATCCACTCCTTCCGTTCTTACCTTTCACAAAAGTAAGTAGTGTTTTGCATTTTCATATTGTTTATTCATCACGCCCCGGGGGTGTAAAGGCCTTGACTCTCAAACTGAACTTTTCTTTTAAGGTGGAAACAGATGATTGGAAAGAGAGGAGTTAGAAAGGAAAGAAAAAGGCGACACAGGAGACGATGAAGACGATCTGGTCGCCGATCAAAGCCTCCTACAATCTTGACGTATGGAGGTCAGTCATCTGCTTCAGCATCCTGGAGGAATATCCTTCTGCTGTTTGGGTCACATGTCAGCTGGTGACTGACACAAATACACAGCAGAAAAAGAGACTGAACCGAGTGGCGACCATGTTCTTCTTTTACTTCAAATCCGCTGTCAGACGTGAACAAGGTTTTCTGTCAGGTTTGGTGAACCTGACAGCGTAGCAGTCGTGACATGTCTTAAAACTTGCGTCAGCGCAAGTTTAGGTAAAGATAAGCTACTCTATTTCAAGGTGACCTGTTGCCATGGCAATTACTCTCTCTCTCTCTGTATGCTGTTGTCATGACGAGATAAGACTCCATTCAGGAGGCCAGATGAGTAATGTTGGAGAGTCCAAACATTGAGCGCTTTGATTTTTCCATTACTCTCTGCTTTGTTACTGAAGCATTGCCTTAGATTGGACCATAATATTGATTTAATCCTCTGCTCAGCTACTGATCCCATATTTTTTGAGTTGAAGGTAATTGGACTTCTTTTCATCCCCTGAAGATCAGAAAGGGGCTCAGCATGCCTCTGTAATTAAGACATGTTTGTTGGCCCAACAGAAAGCCTGGATTTACGCAGGTACAGGTGGATTTTTGATCTTTTTTTGGACAAATAACTGATGGCGTGGATGGAAGGAAGGAAGGGGCTGTCTCAGTGTACTTCAGAAAGCTATTTTTATCAAGTTAAATGGGTCATTATTGACATTTTCTGTTTTTAGGCCACACTCCAAGCCTCAGTGCTCAAATTGGATTCATTGCTCAGATCCAATTTTTGTTTTGTTTTGTTTGGCTGTTCACATTATTTTCGATCAGATTCCAGTGTCACAATCCTGCACGATTCCCGCAAGGCATTTAGCGTGCAATATGAACGCTTTTCTTGCCTTTGACGGGCCATTTGTACACCATTCAGTCTGTACTGAGTCCAATGTAAACACATCCACGTAAATATGCTACGCTCAGAGCTAGTGATGTAGAATGAAAAGCATGAAAGACTGCTTATGTTGGGCAGGAGGGGAGGTGGTCCAACAAACACACAACTTTTAACAAGGAGACTGAAGGAGTTTTGTTTTGCAAGTTATGTTAGTGACTTTTGTCACGTGTTTTTTAGAGACATTTATGACGTGTTTTCCATAGTTATATTACATTGTTTCCTTACGCATTTCACTTAGTTTACGTACTTATTTTAAGCCCAACCATGATGTTTTTCGTAAACCTTAACTAAGTGGTTTTATTGCCTAAACCTAACTGCAGACATTACCATAGTTGTGTTTTTTTGTTTTGTTTTGGTTTAGAGAGGTTTAGAGCAGGTTGCCCACCAATTGGATGGTCGGTGGTTCGATCCCCGGCTCCTCCAGTCTACATGTCGAGGTGTCCCTGAGCAAGATATTTAACCCCAAATTGCTCCAGAAAGCTGTGCCATCGGTGTGTGCAAGAGTATTTAGATTAGAACCTGATGGGCAGGTTGGCACCTTGTATGGCAGCCTCTGCACATCAGCGTATGTGTGTCGGACATGTAATGTAAAGCGCTTTTCAGTGGTCGGAAGAATAGAATGGTGCTTTACCATTACCATAGTTTACCATTTTTGCGGCGTACAAATAACACGCGAAAAGAAGCATTTTGCATGTTCAATATAAAAACATAATCCAAGTGGCACATGGAAGAGGATGCATTCATGAACTGTAGTACATTTCACCACTCCATTACACACTAATCATGTAGCAGAGCGTACCCATGCTGCTCCAGGGGAGTAAAGGAAGTCATTCATTTCAACAGCCATCAGACTGTAAACACCAACCATACGAGGCCAGCTGGGGCTCCAAGTCCAAGAGTCACATTTAACTGTTTTATGTCTGTGCAACTGCCAGTTTTTAACCCACATGCAAATTTATTATAGCCATACTTGCTTACTTACTTATTTTTAGCCATACTAACCATCACTTTGATCCAGTTTAGTTTAAGTTTAATTGTAGTTTATTTCCACAAAGGAAGTGATAAAAAAACAAAACAACAAACAGCATAGATTAAGAGATTAGAGGTAAGAAACCTAAAAGGGTTTATAGTAAAACCCCTCATCTACACTCTAAGAAAAGTCTATAAAAATACGGGCCAATGTACCGTGTTAATATGAAGGAATTTTTTCTATCGATTTTTTCACAAGAGTTTTTCCCGTATTTTTAAATACGCATTGCATTGTGGGAACAAGAACCTCCTCTAGCGTGAAAGCTAGAAGAGGCAGAGACCATCACACACAAACGGCAAAGTTCAGTTCAAATTTTTAATTTGGAGAAACTTTTCTCACACTTTTGTGGTTAAAAAATAAACAATTAATGTCTAACCAAAATGATTTATGTTCAAGACTTTAGCTTAGCATTAGCTCAGTAACGTTTTAGTTGGAAAGCTGTTTTGTTGTTTAGTTCAGCTGTTGTCGACCATTAATGTTACAGATACTCCAGGAATATTTTGCTGACTCATTTTGAGACAAGTTAGGTATTGTAATTTACGTTTTACCAATGCTTATATTTTAGACTTCAGTGGACGTCAGGTAGAGTTAGCCCCAGTTTTAACCTCAGGCAGTCCGCAGAGACCGATAGGTAACGTATAAATGCCGCGTTAGCGTCTGTTTTCCCTCCAGAATGTAAAGGTTGGGCCTGCTATTTGGCTCGGTACAAAGGATATACTGTAAATTTAAAGAAATTTCCATTTTAGGATTAACAGAAATGTCCGTAAACTTAACGGAAAAATGTCTTGGTAAGTTTTTTGCCAGGACATTATCTGTTTTTCTATGGATTTTTTTTTAGAGTGTAGGTTTTACAATTTATCTTGGATAATGGACTGAACTGTTGGATGGATTGCCATGAAATTTGGTATTGACATGCATGGTCGCCAGAAGATGAATCTTAATAACCTATTTCCCCTGACTTTTCCTCCAGCGCCACCATGAGGCCGATATTAGTGGTTTTGAGTGAAATGGCTCAACAGCTATTGAATAAATTGCTCTGACATTTCATTCATTCATGCCCCCCTCAGGATGAATTGTGATCAACTGGTGGTCCTAAGTCGAAATTTCACATTGTCCAATGCTTTGGTAATGACATTCCCTAATTTGTGTTTGGTGCTAATTAGCAAACGTTAGCATGCTAAAACAAGATGGTGAACATGTGAACATTATACCTGCTTAACATCAGCATGTTGTTAGTGTCATAGACTGCATTTACATGCACACTAATATTCCGCTAATATTCTGAATATGATAATATTGTGAATTTGACACAGTAAACAGTTAGAAACAATATTGTCTTTTTAGCAAAAAGGGGAAAAAAAGGAATATTTTGTGCATTTAAACGAAGTCATAGTATGCACGTTAGCATACTGACATTTCTTTTCAGACTTGAATGTAAAACAATATTTATATGCAGTAGTAACTTTTGATAAAATGTGCAAAGAAAACCTGGTAGTATCGCTCGCAAAATACAAGACGGTAATTTGGGTTTCGACGTAAACCATATATATTATTTCAGTGTTTTTTCTTGAGTGCTTTGATAACAAACACAGTGATTAGGATTCACTGCAATCACGAAGTGCCTGCATGCCTGGACATATCACAGAGTGTGTGTGTGAGCGTGTGTGTGCGTGTGTGTGTGTGTGTGTGTGTAGGCTACATTTGTGTAGTGGTTGCATCAGGATTGATGAAGAGCCCGTCTTGCCAAATGATGAAAGATGTGAGTCGTGCATATGAAAACATCAATGGAGCACCTGGGACAGGCTGCAGACATCCCACACACACACACACTGATACATTAACAGCAGGACTCACACTTATACACACACACATGTACACACTCAAATAATCTTTTTCGAACATACGTCCACACTTAGTTGAAATATCACATCTCAAAACTCAGACGAAGATGAAGGAGGAGGGAATCAAAGAGAGATGAGGAACAATTAGGCGCCCGTTACCAGCATGGGGATTTAATATTCATGTCAGGGGGACCACAGGAGTCTATAAGGACCACCCTCGAAGCTAAAACATTATTCATTTATTCACTTACGTGCACACACAGACACACGTCACTTCATAATTTGCCACCAGGGATATTCCACCCTTTTATCCGACCTGTGCATCTGCTCTTTTTGAATAAGATTAATGTCAAAAAGTGACACTAAAACTGGTCATCCAGTTGGTTTTAATCACGCCGGTGCTGTTTAGGTGTATATAAACAACAAGCAGCAACCTTGACAGGGTTGTCGGCCACAACCAGAGTCACCAGAGGGCCGGAGTCCGGGCTCCTCACACCTCCCGCCTGCGAATAAATTGCTTCACATATCGCGGCAACAGCTCCAGATGCTCCGAGTCACCTTGAGACAAAAGGCTGGCCCGCCTTTCCCTCGTTGGCGAGAGGGAGGATGAAGAGAGGGAGAGGAGGAGATAAGAAGGAGGGAAAAAATGTGGGAGGGAAATCAAGAGAAGCAGAGAAATATTTGGGACAACGGTAGAGGGTATTTGTGAGGAGGAGATGGTGAAGGAGATGTCTGAGAATCGTCGGAGGGGGAGAGATCGAAAAAGAGAGGAGGAGGGAAGAAGATGAGGTGGCTTTGAGAGGAGATAGAGAGAATAAGGGAAGGGAGGTGGAGGGAAAGATAGGAGAGGAAAGAGGGCAGCATATTAGGTCAGCTGATATGAAACCAGGTAGTGAGCAGAGAGAGATTTATTTGTATGTGTTAGAAAAAGGATTATAATATGGTTTGATGACGAAAACCAGGAAAGAAACACCCAGCGCGTCTTCATTTTCCTGGCTGAAAATGTGCAATTTATTTACAATGATAGCCTTATTAAAGGGAAATACACAAACAGACAACATCATTACTATTTCACTGACATACATGCAGAAACGTGACAGCCGCTCTGGTTGTTTTGCCTTCCACTGTCACATTAACTAAATCATCAAAGCAGTACAGCGGTCGGAGTGTGACAGCTGTCTGTGCATATGAGGACACATTTTTATTGTGCTACAGTACGCAATTAAACTTTGCATTTCAGGATCTGCTGTATGTGTGTGTGCGTGAGAGAGTGTGTACGTATGTGCGTGCAGAAACTCCTCTCCTATATCCGAGACGAGACGATTGGATCTGCCAGCCAGCAGGAACGTTAATTACTTCAGCAATCTTCAGGCTCACTTCCCGCAATCGCTCCCATCTCTGGGAAGGGAATGAGCTCGGCCATTCAGGAAGCACGGATCCAGACCGAGCCTCCGATTCAAATCTGTGTCGAGGAATTGAGGGAATCAAATAAGCAGAACAATACAGAGAAGAGTCCAGAGCGTGTTGGAAAAGTTCTTCTTCTTGCTCTTAAAAAATATTCCTTTACTGCTTTGATATAAATCATCACTTCTGGGGGTAAAGTTGACATTTTTGGTCGTCAGGGAAATTTCTAAACAGAAGTAAAGGAACTTAATGAGACAGATTGTATCAAGGATGTATTCTTTTAGACAAATTACAGAAATAAATGTTCCATTTCTCTCTTTTACATAATTTTTTTTAATAAACTAGGCTACTATTTAATTTTTCTACAAACTATGTCAAAAAATTCAGACTGAAGAATGCAATCCTCTCTCCTAAAAATTACATTTACTACTAATATGCAACAGCAAATATGCTTTTGAGGAAAACTAATGCCCAAAAAAAATTTTTTTATCGACATAATGAGGAAACATTGTTAATTTATGTATTAAGTCGCAAAAATTTTAGCAAAAATGATTTGGTTAGGTTTAGGGAAAGATGATGGTTTTAGGTTAAAGTTAAAATGACTCCGTTAAGGTTTAGGGGACTTTTGTTGTCATAATTATAGCAGTAAATATGTGGTTACGGTTTTGGTCATACATCAGACCGGTACATTTGGGTATTTTCGTCAAGGCCACGCCCCTTTTTAGGGGATGGAAAACCGAGGATCCCAGAGACTGCAGTGTAATTTGTTGTGTGTTTGGATTATAATTTTGACACGTTCGTATGCTTTCATCTCTTTTTAAACAAACGTTTGTTTTATAAACATGTCTAATAATTATTTTTGCCATGCTAGTCACTGTCACCAGCATCTTTTAGCCATTTACCACACTGACAGTGAATATTCACGTATCTTTCGTGCCTCAAATCTCAGTGTGAAACAGATTTTTATCATTTTCCTGTTTAATGTGACAGCGAGTTTATTTCCCCCTAAAGGGAGCGCAGCATCGGCGATGACGCCATGCTGGTCTGGTCTATAGCTTGGAGCTATAAAGTCATATCTTTTTTAGGACATCACCGGGGAACAAACCAGCGTTTTTGAATTTATTGTTGGTGCAACCAACTACACAGCAACTCTTCAGCATAGCGTTATTACTATTACGGGTTTGTTTAAAGTAGAAGTTTGGAGACATGTTTAAACTTCTTCTGTTTACGCTGTTACCGTCTATGAGGGACACAGGATTGATTGTGGCCATGAGAGCCTATTCTGGATGACGTATTGCTGGTCTGATGTATGACTGAAATAGAAAAAAACAAAGATGACTCCCAGTTGGAAACGGAAACATGAACAGCACTCTCCCTTGAACATAAACACTTGCTGAAATAACTGATGTTGTTGTTCTGGGAGCAGAAGGCATGCTGTGTTTATTACATTTAGCTGAAAACTAACCCCAATAGTCTGGCACATAACCCCACATATAACTGTGAATTATCGTTTTTAAACTTTGGGTTTTGTGTTAATTAAATAAACAAGATACAACGTGTGAATTAGTGAGATTTGGAGTGGGCGGTAGGTGAACTTCTACGACTTCTTAGTGGTACAAAAATTTAGCACTTCCTTCACTCACTTTATATTTCTTACAACAACGTAATTGTGAAAACAAATTAGTATACAAACATAATTTCTAGGCGGTAGGGTTGAAGAACGATGTGGTTCTACGTCCTGCACCTTTTCCTCGGCTTCATACGATCAGCCTTATTTTTCATCCCTTCCAAACTGTCACCGCTTCCTATTAGACCAGAGGCTTCTATCCTGAGGAGCACCAGTCTCTCAATGAGTTTTTCAGGGAGCAATTTCGGCGTGGCACACCCAGGTCTGGGTTGTGTGTACGCAGCCTATATATCAACAGTCTTAGAGGATGCAACCAGAAACCCAGAGCAACAACAAGTGCTCGCCGCCACCTCGTCTGAAAGAAAGATAAATCAGATCTTGATTTCAGGCTGAAAAGATAGTGTAGGTCATCAGATGAAAGCCACAGCTGTGATTAGCGGGCGTCGCGCTGCTGACGTCCTGTGAACGACACTATAAAGCACACACTGTCGCCTCTCCTCTTGTCCTTCCAAGGTGACAGCTCCTGGGGTGTTTTGGCAACGATTACTTCAGCAAATTAACAAAAAACCCCACGATGAGCCGCCGACGGCACGGCCACGGAGCCAGGCCACACACACACACACATATGCCATATCATCACAGAGTGTGAACAGACATCCTCCGATCTGCCAACAAGACACATACACTCACACACTGCAGGCTACAGAAGCCAAAACCATAGCCGTCTAATTAACCGGTCCCACCCTCCTGACCCTGTAGCCAAGAGCAGCCTTATTATCAGCCAGATCTTCACCCCTCTCGGAGTCTTTGAGCTCTGCTAAAATGAGGTTCAGCCCTCTGCTATCCTGGAGGAGGACCGCAGAATGAACAGAGAAGAGAGAAATACATTAGCTGGGATGTTATTAATGGAGACTATACTGGTTATCAAAGTTGCTGACCCTTTTTAACATATCAGTGTGTTTGCAGACTGTCTTTTCACTCAAAATAGCCTTCCTCCTGCCTTAAAGGAGACATGGAAAACTCACTTTTTCAGTCCTTGTGTTCATACATTTGTGTATCTGGAGTGTCTACCAACCCACAAACTGTGAAATAAAACAACCCAGTCAGTTTATTGTGGGCTGTCTAGATCAGAAAACATGTGATCCAACAAGCCAGTCAGATTTGGCTCCCCTTCCTATATGTCACATACAGGCTCATTAGAATATATCGCCCACAGCTTGAGAACTACCTTTGTAAAGGTGCACCATATGTTTCTCAAAAGCCAATCAGATCTTAAAGAGACAGGTGCTAAAACAGTGATTACAGGTATATTCAGACAGACAGTATGAGAACAAATAATGTGTTTTTTGAACATTAAAGCATGTAAACATGTTCTAGTAGAAACCCAAAATACAAGTATGAACCTGAAAATGAGCATGATATATCCCTGTTAAACTTTTATTTTGTTTCTTTCCTGTCTTTTTGCTCATCCATAGTTCAGTGAAACTGACGTTTTTTTATGTTTTTTACTTAAAACTTAAAGGGACTGTTTGGAACTTTTTAAGCATATAAATGTACCGGGTCGGGATCCCATGCGCGCTCGCATATGCGCACTCGCGTGTGGCCGGAGCCTCTGCTCCGCTGCCTGCTGGTCTTCACTCACACAGCGCGCGTTCTCGCTGTCTCGCTCCACCTCTAGACGTGAACGTGCGCTCACTCCACACTGCAGAAGAGTTAGTTTAGCTCTGAGAATATCTAGTGAATGCACAGTGGACGTTTGTGCAGAAATAAATGCTGCAGCTCCTCCAGACCAACAGAGGTTTTCTGTGTCTCGTGAAGTGACGGGGCTCCACAGAGAGAAACATTATCGCCTCCGACCAGGTGCCGGTGTCTCCCTGCGGGCGCAGTCGGGAGGTGATAACGTTTCTCTTCCTGCTTCAGCTCCGGCACCGACCCGCTTTTGCTGAAGCAGGAAAAGCCAACACTAGGATCAGCAGTGATTCATGGAGAGACCTTCGTCTGGTCAGCTAACATTGCTGCCAAGCAGCTGAAATATAGTGTGATATTGTGGTTTTAGCTGACGTGTGTCGCCTCACTGTTCTGATCGATGCTTGTTCATGTATATTTAGAGCGAGCAAGCACGAGCCCGACGCTGACATTCGTTGACTTAGTTGACTGTCGCTGTTAACAAGCAATTCTGAAAGTTACAAATAGTCCCTTTAAAGATAATTAAAACCTACCAAGTTGCCCCGCGACTTGACAGGGCGAGAGGGCGAGTGCTTTTGCGTTCGAAAGCCACATCACCAGCATAGCTACATAGTTACTGACGCCACGTCGTTACCACAGCAACCCATGCAGATAGGTTGGTGATGTCTGGACACACAAATCTGATCTGATCACTTGCAAATAACAGTGCGGATCGTCTGTCTTAAAGATCTGATTTGAGAAAAACAACTTAGAATTGCCTGCAGTCTGAACGTAGCCTTAAAAGGTGATAACATGTCTGGCTTGTTTACAGGTTTATTTTCTAGTGCGCCCAAGTGGCCAAAAAGTCAGTAGTTTCAGGTTTGTGTAGTCGACCATTACCAGCTTAAAGAAAGTGGTATAAAAGAAAGAATGAAAAACATGAACCCAACATTGTGGGTGTACGGACAAGTGATGATGAACAGTGATTAAAACATATCTATGACTTTAGAGAGAACCGTTAGACCGGCAAGAGAAGTAAAAAAAACCATATGATGTATCCTGAGTTGAGCAAAGTCCATTTCAGTTCGTACCCCGGAGGAAATCAGCGAGGAAGCAGCAACTATTAGAAATTTGGAACGATGATTCCGACCCAGTGGGCACAGGGACACAGCGACCGACCTTCATCAGGACCGCCGTCATCGTCTGTCAGCTCACAGACACACACTGAGACACACTCTCACTCATCCTTATTGTTTTTTTTTTGTTTGTTTATTTTTTAGGCACCAGTCGATAAGTGGCAGGGGAAATTTGTGCGAGTGTTTTGTAGGTGAAACTGAAAACAGCCGCTCAGGATACAGACTCCTCTGCTCTGCTTCACCAGGCCTCCGGGGTTCGACATTGATTTTCTGTTATACAATGCATTTGACATGCTTCCTCAAGACAGCTGGATAGTTATTCTATCAACATCTTTAAATACGACACAACCAGTAGTTAATAATTTCTTTTTCCGCAGGGGTCGAACTCTGGAGCGAGGGCGATTCAGAGGGGAAGGACACATTCACTGCTGCAGAAACTGTACTTGTGACTTTCCACGTCCATTCTCACCCTGCAGCTTCTCTAATGTGTTGAGTTGTCATGTAAACCATGAAAGTGTTAAACTGCTCTGTAAAGATAAAACGTCACATTGAACCCGTTTTCAGCTGATAATAGGAATTGTTTGTGTTTGTGTTACCTTAGAATGAGTCGTTTATGGAGCGGCTCCTCTTCACAGAGCTCAGCCAACATGTTTCTACAGTAGCCCAGAACGGACAAACCAAACCGTGTGATGGAGTTAACCCCCCACGCCGTCACTCCACTCAACCGCCGGGAAACAAGACGCTGATAACATCCGTTGGTCTTGAGGAGCTGCAGCATTTATTTCTGCACAAACTGCAACTTCCACTGTACATTCACTTAATATTCTCAGAGCTATAAACTAACTCTGTCTTCTGCTCCACTATAGCTCACTTGTTCCACAACACATTCGCCGCCGCCGCTCTCTCTCTCTTGCTTCACCACTCACTTTCCATGTACACACACACACTCTACACTAGGGCTGACCCGAATGCTTCGAAACTTCGACCGTTGCCATGGTATTCGACCTCCAAACACACCACATTATTCATAGACAACATTAATTATTATTAGTTATGTGTAGTGGTGCAGTAGTGGCACTGTCCGGAGCACTGAAACGGGGGAGATGGAGACAAACAGACAGCCTGCTGCGCCGCAAAGCCCAAAAAATGGTATACAGGACATCTACAGCTACTCTACACACTGACTCTGCTCCAAATGACCTACGCTACTCTCACAACATCTGGCTCTAGAGAGAGTTATTCACGTTTTCGCGTCGGCCACCCTATAGTTCTCCTACACACTCGGCACACGGGAGAAGTTTCAATCTGCAACCTTACCACTTGACATTTTGTCCCCTTTTTATTGATCAATACAGCACAAAGTCAGCTGATAATGTAAACTGATAGAGGTGGGAACTATCAGTACAAAAGAGGTGATAAGTGCAGCTTGTGGAAGGTCATGTGTGTGTGTGCGCGATAGAGAGAGATCAGAGCCGAGCAGATGAATGTAGACAAGTTTGCACTTTAAGAGACGATAAGGAGGGTGTACCTTATCTGAGTCAGCACGAACCACCTGACAACACTGATAGTGTCTTCTACCCGTGTGTGTGTGTGTGTGTGTGTGTGTGTGTGCGTGTGCGTGTGTGTGTGTGTGTGTGTGAGTGTGAGAGACAGGAAGATAGTATCCCTGCTTTTAGAGACAAGACCAATTTCTCCAGAGTGAGTTTCAGGCGTGTGATACAGACTCTTTGAACATCTCTCTGTCTGTCACACAAACACACTCATCCACCTGCTCACTGAGTCAGGTCAGCTTGACACTGCGTCCAGCCAAGAAAAAAAGCTTTCTATATGTGAAAACATGATACATGATTACATATTGATTTTTTTTTGTTTCTGTTGTCAGACAACTGATCTATGGGAAAATCAGTAATTTGATGGTGTCTCCTGTTCACTAGACTTACAAACGTTTCACTAAAACAAACACCTGGCATGTGACCCACGCAAGACCCTGTAGGACTTGCACATGTACATGTATTTGTGATTTACGAGCGACCACAAACATCTAAGCAGTGGTGGAAAATAAGAACTAGCTCCAGGTGAACAGTCAGAACATAATGTCTGACAATAAACAAAATAAAAAAGTTAATGACAACACCTGTACTGTGTTATCGGTTATATTGTCCAACAACGGGTCCAACAAACATAGGACTTCCATTCAGGAGGCCGGTGTTCGTGTCCCAAAGTGTTATTGCGTTATTTTGAAGTTCCCTTAATGACGTTTGAGACGTGTTTTCCGTACTTCTGTTACGCTGTTTCCAAATGTATGTTACTTAGTTTACGTACTTATTTCAAGCCCAACCATGATGTTTTTCCTAAACCTAAGTGCAGCCGTTACCGTAGTTTTGTTGCGTGGCATAAACCCCAAAAAGAAAAGTACAAATAACACGCGAAGAGGCTAAAATACGTTCTCATGACATGTCCTTGTAATGTTGTGGTATTTATACGCCTGAGATCGTGTTGCAAAGAAATGCCAAAACAGAGACAAAAAGATGTATTTTCAGATTCAGCCAGCATAGTGTGGACAGTCTCAAAAGGTTCTTGTTGCATTTATGTAAACTATGTACTGTAACAAAAGAAAGACAGATACTGATGTGTGAAAACGAAACTACAGCACTTGTAGTAAACTAGAATCACCTCTGAGTCACTGAAAGAGACATCGGCTGAAGTAATTTAGTTTCTTTGTCTCTACTGCTTAGGCTTTAATCCTTCTCTCTCGCTCTCTAACACACACATGTACGCATGCATACGCTCTTATCCACTTTCCTTCGGCTGGCATGTCTCCACCTGCACTCGCCGCCTTCGTTTCCTTTCCGCTCTCCATACATCTGAGCGCGTTCATTTACAGAGGAGAGAGCATCGCACTTTCTGATCACTCTCTCTGAGTCATCGGGCGCCGAGGGGAGGATGTGAAGCCCATCGTACCTGTCAGCGCTCGGGGAGAGAGATCACCATCAGGCAGAGATCAAACCCAGACTCACTGGGTTGGATGTAATGAGAGGAGAGGAGAGGAGAAAGGAGAGGAGAGGAGAGGAGAGGAGAGGAGAAGATGTAAATAAGGAGAAGAGAGGAGAGTAGACTATGAGAGGAAGTGAAAAGAGGAGAGTGAGGAAAGGAGGGACATAAAAGAGTAGGGGAAAAGGGAAGAGGAGAAGAAAAGAGGAGTCAGTAAAGGAAATAAAAAGGGCAAAGGATATAAGAAAGGAGAAACAAAGGAGGGGAGGGAGAAAAGATGAGAGCAAAAGGAGAGAAGGGGAAGGAAAATAGAGGAGGAAAGAGAAGAGGGCAAGAGCAGACAAGGAAGGAAAGGAGAAAGGATATGGGGAAAAAGGAAGGGGAAGGATTTTGATTTGATTTGATTATTATTGTGTCATGCATAGATAATATGCCCAGCCCAAACAAATAAGTCATTTTTTCCTGTTCTTAACTGTGCCATTTACGACCTTTGACTCCTTGATAAGTTTGCTAGAACATACTGGAAGCATAGTTGCCAAGTCCGCTTATTATAAGTGACATTGGGCTTGTTTTTCTTAAAAGTCGCTTACAAATATTGGTAGTCGCGGGTTGCGTTTTTTTTTGGGCTTGTTTCTAAAGTGTAGTTGCTTATTTGGGCTCCTGTCTCTCTCCTCTATACCGTTCTAGTTTGTCCTGTTGCAGGATCCATACACAACCCCTTACACAACACAGTAGCTCACCGCCACCGCCACTCTGTGTCGTTGTTGTTGTGAGACCAATCTTCGCGGGGTTGATGGAGTTCAGCTAACAATGCCAGGTACTAAGTGGGCGAAATATGGCAAAAAGTACAACATAGACTGGGGAAAAGAGAGTGGACTTAAAGATTGGATTCGCCCTCAAGTGGGGGACGATTTGCCGTTTTTGTAAGTGTAATATACAAGCTAGTTAGTTAACAAGAAAAATGTAATGTTACAAGCTAAAAATGGAAGCAAAAATTAAATGAAATGCATTCAATCCAAAATAAATTCATACATATACTACATGAAGTAATCAAGTGGTCGCCTCTCTCTCTAATATTGTGGTAGGTAGGTAAGGTCGCTTGTTTTAGGCTTTTTTTGGGGGGGAGAGTTGCTTCTTTTGGGCTTGTTTCTATAGACCTGGTTGCTTGTTTCTCTTGCGAGATCTGGCAACACTGAAGATAAGATTCAGTGCCATAATTGTGCTTGATTTGAATATATGTTCGCAAGGAAAGAGAAAAGAGGGGAGGACAAGAAGGAAGAGGAAAGTAAAAGAAAGGATTGGATGTGATGAAGGAAAAGAGAAAAAGGGAGGGGATAGGAAAGGAAAGAGCGAAGGGAGAGAAAAGCAAAGGATAGGATTGAAAAGAAGAGGCGGAGGTTGAGACGGATGTACACTTGGTCAGTTCTCCCTAAAGCACTGACAGGTGAACATGCATACGGCCCACTGGAGAGCTACTGCACACTTGCCAGCTTTTTTTCCTACAACTCTCATGTGTGCATGTGTCTCCGGTATCACTGCCGTGTGTGTGTGTGCATGTCTACACTGTCCAATCAGCCTCGCTTCATTACTTTCTTTGTGTGCTTGTGAGTCTGTTTATGCCTGAATTAGCACCGCCAGTGATCCGTGCGCGAAGCACCGCCTCGGCCCCGCGGAGCCGAGCCGGGACTCCATTCATCTTTACCTGTCTGCTGTCACCTCATGCCATCGACCGCTAACCTGATACAACAACACGGCGATAAGAGGGACAGCGCAGGAGAGAGAAAGAAAGAGCAGACAGGGGAGGTCATCAAATGGGTCAAAGAGAGAAAACAAGGAGAGAAGAAAAGAAAAAGAAGACAGTGAATGAAAGAAGCAGGGAGCAATTGAGAGTGAACAATGCTTAAAATGCAACCAGACAGAACGGCAGATAGACGTACAAAGCTCGAGCAGGATCCATCTGAAATCGCTAATCGTCTGCTGCTGTTCTCCTCTTGTTAAACAACACCGGGTCGAAGATGGAAACCGCCGCCATCGATTAATATCCAGCGAGCAGACACTTCTCATCATCACAGAGCCGGGCTGCTCCAGTTTGTTTACTTATTTATTCATGCTGATTTTGTTTCTGATGAGAGAGCCATTCGCCTCGCTGCGTTTAAATAAAGCCTGATGTGTTCATCTATTACAAACACTCACACAGTAAGGGAGTAATTGCAGCAAGGCATTTAATACTCTTTAATTCACCGTAATCACATTATGCACTGCCGGTCTGTTTCAGAAGGCTTCTTCCTGTTTATCTCTTATAACTTTCTTTATATCTTTGCAAGAAATTGACCGGAGATTAAAGCAAAAACTGTTTGATCCAGAACTCTGGCTGGGTTTGTCAATTACCAAAAGCTGGTATCAAATGTCTGGTAAGATTTGGAAACTTGTTTGCTTATTCTTTGATCAGGTTTAACTAAAAAATTCTGCCAGTTTTAGACAAATTTTAGTTGGTGGAGACCAAAAACAGAGCAAAAAAGAAGAGTGAATTTTGGATACGAATGCTGATGTTGCTCTGTGTTGAAGCCTCTGAACACCCACTCAGGTGTTTTCAGTTATTTTGGCCTCTGCTGAGGTCACAAATCGTCATCTACCAATGAGAATGATAGGTGTTATATGTCCCGCCCCTAACAGGTGCAACAAAGCTAAACAGTAAGATGTCAATCAACTAGTCTAAACACGTCCACACAGTCCTAAGAAGACCTCTAATCAGTCAGATTAACTGAAAACACATGTGTGGGTGTTCAGAGCCTTTAGTAAACCACTGTTTACTAACATGTTAACCATATTAACTTCATAATGTGATAATATGTTGGTGGTGTGTTTACTCTATGTTCTGCTGCCCCAGGTGGACAAAAAAATGTAAATCTAAAAAATGATAAAAAATGCTTAAACACCCACAAAATTACGTTCCCATACAACTAAACGGCATAACAAAAAAATACATTTTAAGGGAAATGTATTTTCTCTTGGATTACGGCCACGGTTTTAAACCGTTTTCAACACGTGATTAACGTTTTTAATTGAAACAAAACAAAACAAAAATGAAACAAAACAACTTAGTTGGGGTCTGGAAGAGTCCAGTGTTTGTTGGACCCATCCACCTCCCCTCCCGACCACCAGTAGCTTAAAGTTGTGAATTAAACCAAAAAAATCCTTAGGTTTATGCAACAAAACTACAGGTTTAGGTCTTAAAATTACTACGTTTGTCAATTGAACACAGGACGCAAATGAAGCTGATTGTAACGGGAAACTTAACGCATGGCACACGTACAAGCGGTCTCCTGGATGAAAACCCGATGTTTGTTGGGCTGGCTTTAAATGGGAAAAAAAGGTTTAATAGAAAAACATCTTTATATTTCTCCAAAAAAAATTAACTTTTGGTGTCACTAATGAAATTCTGGTATCAGCATCCAACCCTAACGCAAGAACAAAAAACACTGTGTATGACTGAAAAAAGGCATAAAAGGTTTTAAAAGAAGTCACCGCCTACAAAAAGACATTGATCCACCTGGCTAATAACCCGGGTGTTAATGCATTAAATTAAAAGCATGATGAGTAAAAAAGGCAAAAGGCTGAAGCACACTTCAAAGTAATCTACGACTCATTATTGGAAAAAAAGTTATAAAGGTCACGGAAACCTCTCCACCTAATGATGGTGGCCGGCTGTAATTCTATTGCAAAAAAGTGAATCATATGTTTTCCTGCTTGTTTTTCAAATCAAATAACTCAGAGGAGAAAAGTGTTATGACTGAATCTGTTAAAGCATGCCTGCGTACATACAGCAGGGACAGAGTGTGATTCTAAGATTGGGAGTACAGGAGAGGTAATGAATATCTCTGTGAGGGTTTGTAGACTTGTCTGTGTGACTCCCAAACCCACTTATAAATGGCTTCACGCTCTACAACCCTCCCCATCTCTTGTGCCCTGCAACCTCACGAACAAAAAAATTGGGACTATGCAATAGCTGGGAAATGAAAGTCAAACTAAACCCTGCCCGTGGGATGTTTCCCATCATACACCTGGAATTTTCTGTTGTTCTGTGTGAATGTGTGTGTGGTTTCTGGGGTAATTTTAAGCAGTTGACTGGGGACCGCATGTCTAATTGGGGACAAAATTGGTGTCCCCATTTGAATTTGTACAGCAGCTGCATTCAGCATGATGTAAAGTGGTTTTGGTCCTTAATGGTTAGGTTAAGGTTAGTAATTGGGGTGAGGGTTCGGCCAACCCTCCAGGGAGGGAGTTTAAGTCAATGCAATAAAGGTATGCTAAACCAAAATGTACAGTATGTACTTTAGCTGATGTTTCTTTCTTATTTCTAATGATGACCATTTTGTTTTAGGGGAAATTTCTTTTCTTTATTACTCTGTTTTAGTAGCCATCATTCCTGTCACATCTGGAGATGCTTCAATGACGTCCAATATGGCAGGAACACGATCAGAAAATCCTAACTTAATAAGACGATTCTGTCTCTGAGTCTGGAAATCGCTTGCGTCAATGCGTGTCATGTTTTACAAGTAGGTACGTATTGCTCCCAGGAGGGGAAGACAGACAGTATAGCCCATGCCTTGCATTAACCCCGGTGAGCTAGCGGTCAGTAACGGATGAAATGAAGCAAGAACGCTGCAAAAAAGGAGCTTCTTAAAATCCCCAATGATTTGGGGAAAGGCCTTTGCAAATGTATAGCTTATAAAGTAGAAATTATATGATTTTTGTGCTGGTGCACCGCAGGGAAAGCCTTAACAAAGCAAGGATATAACTTAGTCTTTGAATAAGAAATGATAGGTCTCGGGTCGGGTATCTGTTTCTGTTTTTGGTGCAGAACTGTAGCCTCAGTGAATGCACGAAGCTTTTCAGAAGTCCAATGACAAACAACATGTGAATAAAACAAATTACTAAGAGCTGTATTTCTGTTCTTTTGCTTGAAGCTTTGCAGATTGTAAATGAACTTCTTGGTTAATCTTTGACCTTCTTTATCTAAAGTTTTCCAATGTGATGAAGGATTCAAATTGACATTTCAGGTATCCTGCGGACCTTGTTTGTTTTGTTCACCTGCAACTAGCGAACCGCCCCCTGAACGACTCTTTTGGTTCTGTATTTTTTAAGGCTAACATTTTAAGGATAACAATTATTTATAAGTCCATTCTCGGTATGCTCCCCTACTATCTGTGCACTCTCATATCGCGCAACACTGGCAGCTATCGCCTATACGCTGGTCTTACCTGTACTTATTATCTGCACCTAAGGTCCACACAGAACTAAGTAAGATGGCCTTTAGATATTACTGCAAGCTAAGTTGAAGCTGGAGAATCTGATTACTTTTGATGAATTTAAAACATTAATGAAAGACCTCGAAGCGGAGTCAATCAGGAGCGGGAGAAAGTCGAAAAATATTATTATAACTGATCAAAACTGTGACCCAGTTTATTAAAGTGTTGCAAGCACGATATCATTCAGACTTCATTCGTTTACATTGTGTCATTTGCAATAACTTTAGGAAAAGCTTAAAATGCAACTAATTATTAAAAATAATGACAAGACTAACTGTTATTGTGTCACTAATTTACATAATTAACATATAAATGACCTTTTTATGACAAATCTGTCATAAGATAATTAAAACAGACATTTTCTACGTCCTACATTGTATCACATTCAATTTGTGATGGCTAATCACACATTTCTGCTGATTACCCTTTGGTCTCTTTTTAACACACTTTCATGTCTACATGCTTTTTAATTTATGCTTTGACAAGGCCATGAAAGTCAACCATTCAACAGATCTTCTTACTATAAACGGAGATAAACACATCTGCATAATTGCCTCTAAAAATAATAAACCGTTTGAAGCTGTCTGACCCCGACATCTCCCGCTTTAAAAGCGCTGTCTCCTCCTCTGACTGACTGACTTAAAACACCTTCCATATCCTTTTAATGAAAAGCCATCCACACTCTGCTAACATCGAGGTGTACGCGGCCCATGACGAACCACTTGTCAAGCCAATCAGATGGTTTGACAGCGTCTCTTGAATCCTTCAAGTAGCCTTTCATCCGTCTTCCACTCGTGTGTCTGAGTGTGAAATGTGAGAAAAAGGAGGAGATTTAGATCAGAACAGATTCATAATATAAGAACGCTATAAATTCAAACGCCTGCTACTGTACATGAAGTGTGTGTGAACTGTAATGTTCCTCTTGCTTTCTAATGTTTTTTTCCTCGAGGCAGACTCACACTAATAGTACTCAGACTCCTCTCTCTCTCTCTCTCTCTCCCCTCCAGGGCTCAAATGAACAGAGCAGTAATGGGAACATCACTCGTCCATCTCTCTCTCCCTATTCTGTGCGTCATCTTTTTCTCGCTTCGCTGGGAGGGAGACCGAAAAGCGAGAGGTTAACGAGGAGGAGGACGAGCCGGCTGGCTGTGTCGTTGAATCAACCTTATGTGAACACAAAGGTCCCATGAACACACTGGGAAATTGACTCTCTTATACTATACTATAGATCCCACTTGAACTGAGTTTCTGGTGTCAAAACATGGAGAATTTTGTAATAAGGAAGTTTCTAGATTATCTTTAAAGAGGACCTATTATGCTTTATTGTTTTTTCTCTTTCCTTTAGTGTGTTATATTGTTTTTTGTGCATGTAAAAGGTCTGTAAATTTACAAAGCCTACTCCAAAGGGAGTTACTCTCCTCCACAGAAACACTGCTCCTAAACTGCCTGAAACGCCTTGATTGAAGTCCTGCCTTTTCTTCCATAACGTGGTGATGTCACCAAGTAACACATTTGCATTATACCTGCCTAACGGCTAGTTTGGCACACCCTCAACCAAAGCTAGTTAGAGCAGAGCTGGAGCGGAGTCCGAAGAGTTTGCTTCAGTTGACCAATCAGCACCAAACTGCCGGTACGAGAAAAATAAAGCACTTTTTAAACATTAAAGCATGTAAACATGTTCTAGTAGAAACCCAAAATACAAGTATGAACCTTAAGGTAAGTATAATAGGTCCTCTTTAAAACACTTATTTAAATAAATATGATACTGGTATGATATCAAAATGCCTTGATTTCTTCAGAAAGCCTGCAATAATGGTGAGAATTATGAAAAACCTGCTTTATTTTCCATCATGATCCACATTCAAATCTCCCAACACAAAGCCTATTTCTAAGCAAACTCCGTCCGAAGTTATAATTAAATAGGGTGACAATGTTAAAGTAAGTTTTGAGCGGGTTTCAGACAGGGAATTGCACTTGTGGAAGTGCTTGCTGTTGTGGTAACAGCCAAGGTTTACCGGCAATTGGCTGTTAGGTAGTGTTGATCTTCCACCCTGCTTGTTAACACAGTCACACTTTTTCTTTGTGAAAGTTGTGTTTCTGTGTTGTTTCTGCCATTATTTCTTCACGAGAGTTTGGGACTGAAGTTTGTTTTTTAATTCTTGACATGAATTTGAATTGAGAACATTGTTGGCCTTAAGGTGCAAAGATGGGAAGCCTTGAAAGGAGATTAACATGTAGGGATCAATGTCATGCCATGAAATTTGCACAGACATTCATGGTCCAACAATTTTTTACTTTGAAAATGCCAGTAATGAACAGGGGAAGTTTCATGCCGATATCTATTAGTTAAAATATTTAACCTATTCACCTATAATGTCTCTAGCCAATACAGAAAAGGACTATGTTGTTATTATTTGTGTGAAAGAAAAGAAAGCAAGCTTAAGGTCAGTACAGAAAGAGAGTTAAGAGAGTAGATATGTTTTGTCCTCACAGAGCCGACCAGTAGAAGGAGAATTTAACCTTGCAGCACAACGCTACATACAGTTGTGTTTTCTGTGGAGCGTGTGGAGAATGTGAGAGGTTAGTAGGATCCAGTTTGTGTGTGTGTTTCAGAGTGCTGCTGCTGTATGTGCAGCAGTGGTATGAGAGGATATGACAGGTCAGTGCAGCGCTGTGCAGAGAGGGGAGAGTCGACCTTGCCCGATTTATTGAATTAAAGTTTTCATTACAGAGTGAGACACGAGGGAGAGGGAAAAGGTCAGGAACATTTTCATGAACATAATGTGATACTAACAGCTGCACTTTATACAGCCGGTTGCCACTAAGTGCCATTAACTACAGTGTAGTTTTAACTGGTTGTAATAGTAGGGCGTAGTAGCTGTTGTGTTAAAGCTGGTACCACTATTGCAGTGTTAATAAAGATACTGTTATCATACAAATCTATATTGAACAAAGAGTATTTATCGCTTATCTTCATCGCCTGTTTTATTTTTCGTCGATTAATTTTCCAGCATCCTCACTCCGATTAAATACCAACAATTAACTCAACATTTCTTTTCACAAGATGTGTTGAGCTTTGTGGCTTTCAAGACTCGCTTTGTAACTTGTTTCAAAACCAAAAATTCCCAAATCACAATTAACTTTAAACACTGTTTTTATATAAATAATAATATAAATAATAAATAAATAAATAAATAAATAAATAAATAAAATATTATAAATAAGTATAAAAATTTACATTCTTAAACGTCCTGTTACTGTCTTGCAGTTTCTCTGCCTGTCTGCTGAACTATTATTGGAAAAATTATAATTTATACTGGGAAAAGAACATAAAAGGAAGCTGAGTAATCACAATTCTGAATGTACATTTTTAGAGGAATTATAGGCGGATATTTCAATATAAAATACCTGACAATTCAGCCAGTAAAGTCACGTATTTTTATCCTTTTAAATGTTTTGTTCCTTTAAAAATAACACCACCAAATAGAAATTCTGAACCCTTCCCCTTTACAAAATAACAGACAGTTCAATCTCAGGCTATAGCGTCTGCGTTGAGGAAAAAACAGCAACAGGAATACAAAGAAGGGTGTTGTCTGATGCTCCACAGAGGGTCAAACGCATTTGTAACGTGTGGATGAGCTGCCACGGAGCAGCACTACAGGGACGGAGGATGTGTTTGCAGGAACAGGAGTTAAGCGAGATCACAAGGCGATCACAGGCTGGCAAGTGCAAGTGAGAGTAGGAAGAAGAGCAGAGGAGGAGATAACAAGATGTGGGGGAGTGGAGACGGAGAGAGATGAGGAGTAATATTAATACACTCTAAAAATATAAATACATAAAAATGTAAATGGCAAGATGCTTCTGTTGGTTATACACATCTACCTACTCTAGGTTTGT
Organism: Sebastes umbrosus; assembly: GCF_015220745.1. NCBI lineage: Eukaryota > Metazoa > Chordata > Actinopteri > Perciformes > Sebastidae > Sebastes > Sebastes umbrosus. The sequence continues at coordinate 22,122,545 of NC_051288.1, read as the reverse complement.
CTTTTATGTCTGTTTATGCTTGCTTGTGAGTTTTGTGGATATAGATATTATTGTGTTGTGTGTTCTTTGTTTTCTTTGGCTTTTTGATGAGTCATGTACGTTTTTATTTGTTTAAACAGGAGAGGACTCTGAATAAGCCTTTCAGGCATATTTCCTCTCCTGCACTGAAATTACTGCTTTCTCCTGTTGTATAATATCCAAATAATTGTGCAAATAAATACATTTAAATCTAAATCTGGGCTTCCACTGCAATGTGAAGGTTTTAAGTATACTACAGCACTCTTTTGTTGTGCTCTTGCCTCTCTAGCAAAGAGAATCACCATAGCAATTAACCTATACACCCAAACAACCCAAGCAACCACCTTTGCAACAACACAGAACACCGTAATGATCTAACAACCACCTAGAAAAGCATTCGCAACCACCAACAACACCAAATCACCAATGAAGTTTTGGTGTGTTTACCGTGCTCACGAGAAGAGTCCATATGAACGGCCCCCTCTTGTGGTATTCACGACCTCGTAAGTTCAAAGTTTCTGAAAGCTCAGAGTTCACAAGTTGTAACATGTTTGTTGACATTGTCAGAAATGGCGGAGGCCAGGGAAGTAAATTTTCCGGCGCACAATAAGTTAATATATTGTAATTTCAGTTGTTTATTGTTTTTCTTTGTAATTGTATAATATGTCTGAGGAAAATGTTGATATTCCCAACGACCTCATCTTTCTCCTCTGTCATTATGCCTTTGCATTTCCTGCATTATGTTACCTCGCTTGCTAGCTTGCTAAATTGTTAGCCTCTGTGGCTTCTAGACGCCGACAGTAACGTTAACATTACCGTTGCTTAGCAGCGGTGTTCTCACGACTTAACCACTTGAACGCCAAGCATATCGTGTACACGACTTCCCATGTTGTAAACACGAGCTCACGAGTTTCATTTGAAGGCATCAATTGAATACAGAAGTGGCCCCAGAAAAGATCCCTGTGGAATTCCAAAAACAAGGAAGCTAGGGTTGATGAAGCTCCCGTTTGTTTTCCTGAAGGAAAAATATCTTCTCAGTTAGACTGCTGGTTTGCTCCAGTCTATAATGTATTGTATGTGATCCTAGACCATACAAATACAGTTGACATGAGTTGATTTGGCGCACCATATTCACACACACACACACACTTTTGACACGCTATATAAATTCACCAATTCTGGTGACATGAAAAAGTTCAGAGTTTTCTTTTTGCACGTTCAGTGTTAGCACACACATGCGTACCAGATAACACCATCTTCACCAAGCAGCCAGAGACAGTTGAGATGTGGCAGTGTATCACCAGCTGCCTGGCTTTCATCTTTGGCTTGTCTGCTTTCTTCAGGCTGCTCACAGCCAAAATGTTTACGTTGCTGCCAAATACTACAACTCTGAGCCCGATCACACACGTGCAAAATAATGTTTCTACACACGTAACATGAATATGTGTGTGCAACAGTCTCACTGTTGCCTAGAGGTGAGAGGAGTGGGCTTGTCACCAGTTGTAATGCCCCCACCAGATGGGGTGTAGGAGAGGATGTCTCCAGCCATTGAGATGCCCGCTGGACAGCTGGGTAACAGTAGATATACGGGGCAGCTCCCAGGTGTGGCTTTACACCGCTGTATGAATGTGAAGAAAGGCAGAGCTGGTGAGCAGCAAGAATGTCAATTTTCCCTGCATAAAAACACATCCAAAAGTCTAAACCCAAGTGTCTGACCCCTGGGGTTTCCTTTCCTGTAGAGGGACTAAAACACTAAAGGTTTTAGCATCTTGGGAACCTGATTGAACAAATGTCATGATGATCTGCCATTTGATGAAAAACTCATGGACTGCCCAAAATGTAAAAGAGGTTCATCCTGTGGGGAGCAGGAATGTGCTTAGTAAAGTAAAGCGGCATCCTCTGGTGCTGAGATACGAAGCCAACATGGAAGTACCAAAAACTGCAGTTCCTCAAATGGCCACTTGAGGCTGACTCCAAATGCGAGTCAATCCCCATAGACCCCCATGTTAAAATGCCTAACTTTACAGCAGAAATAAACATGTTTACAGCCCGGTACAAAACGTCGTTTTTTGTCTCTATAGCTAATATCCCTGTTCATGACAACTGTATGGGGGTGAACTTTTATATAACTCACCCGTTTTAATGATATTAGGTTTAAAGTTAGGCATAATTTAGGGTCTCAGGTCGCTATCAGCTTTGTTTCGTCGACCGGCCCGCCTCATCATGGTATTTCTCAAGAAAAAAAACATAACCATATAAAATTTCATCTTTCAGTCGTTTTTCCCTGCAGCAATTTTGACAGACAGACTGAAAAGAAACCAAACCGAAAAGCCATAAAATCAAACACATAATAACTTACGTTGTTCAATAATAGCTCTTCTCCTAACCAAGGTGACCCTTGGATGTAGGCCGATAGTTCATAAATTCCTGCCCTAACATTAACCTGCGTTATTCCTCCCTCTAAAAACACAAACTGACTGAGCCCAAAGTGACCCAACACGCCACCGTCCTGAGGCACAACCGGAGGACACACACACACACACACACACACACACGCAGCACGCTCTCTCCAGTCCTTCCCCACCGAGGCTTCATGCAGGGCGATGGAGTGTCAGTCCTGTTTGGTTGCTGTGAACAGAGAACAGGTGCAGCAGTCGACAGATGAGGAGGACTGTCTCCCCTGACTTCTAAATAAAACACCGATCTCCTTCTCAAACTTTCTGTGCACTCACGCTCTCCCCCGCCCGTATACTCTCTAAACAACTGTCACGTTAAAGTCACACTAAATGCTCTCTGATTAGAGGCGTTCTCTGAGAACTTTGTTTCTGGTTTGTGAATTAATATTACTTAAAACATCACTTGTTTAGGGGGGAAAGAGTAAGACCATGATACTGTATGATACTTTACGTGAGAAGGGACAGAAATAATAACTTATATGTGCATAAAGAAGGCAAATAATAATTAATTAATGACATTTGATGCCTGATTCAAAGTTAATTAGAAATGATTCATTAAAAAAGTGTTCAGTATGCAAATTGCATGCATCTAAGAACTAATTAACATCCAGCAGTCTGTTCTCGTGTAACCTGATAAGATAAAAGATAAGATAATCACAAATTAGGAGTGACTTCCAGATTTGTGACTTGGGTCCGGTCGAAGCCCAGTAGGATTTGAGACTTTCTGATATCGGCGCCTCGTAATGGTAGTGCTCATTTTTCTACATACAAAACTTTAGATCTAGGGCTGTCAAAGTTAACACGATAACGCATTTTTTAGGTCATAGCCGTCTCATATGAAACTAGAAAACCTAATGAATCCATTGTTACCAACCATGTCATACTAGCTTGTCGAGAAGGAGGTTAAATAACGCTCCAAACTTATGCTAAATCTTGGCGAGGAAAAACTGGCATGGCCATTTTCAAAAGGATCCGTGGACCTCTGACTTCAAGATATGTGACTGAAGAAGCACTTAAAGGGCCTGTAACTACTCTATTACAAGTGTTGCACCTCGAAAATGAACAGAGAAAAAACACGTCCATCTTCTTTTACTGCAACCTTTTAATAACCTTAATATCCTCATGCAACGGTTCGTATGGTATCTTACGAAAAGTTATTCGTCATTTTTCGTGCGTTTTCCTACGAATGTCCAGCAACACGTGACGCAAGTGTCCATTTCCGCTCCAATCTTTTCAAAATAAACTTCCGTCTTCACAGGAAACAATTTAGTTAGGATTAGGAAAAGATCGTGGTTCGGGTTAAAATAACTACAGAAGTGGCGTTATTTTAGTACGAAAGTTACGTGACAATTAAATCAACGTTGACTTCTGGTTTCACACGGGACACGAACAGCGGTCTCCTGGGTGAAAGTCTGTGATTTCTTTGCCCCACCCATCCACCCCAACCTCCTCTCTTGTTATTCTCCTCTTAACGTCATTTATTTTGTGGGATATGTACGAATTACAGTGTACTGAGTATATGAGACCAGCCTGCCTCAGTTCAGTTCAAAGCCGTTTTTCCTAATAATGAATTAACCAAAACCTTTATATAAAGTGAAATTAAATTAACTGGGCACATTAATCAAAAAGAAATGTCAAGTAACAGTTTCAGTGTGCTACACAAGTTTTAATCGACTGTCCTATTTCTGTTCAGTTTGCCACATCCATCATCTCTTTCTACATCTCAGGCTCACCCTCTCTCTCTCTTTTTAAAGATAATTTCAGTTCTTTCTGGCTTTGCATTATATTTTTATCAAGCTTCTTTTTTTGGACTATAATGCTGATTATAATTCCATTTCATCAATAAAGTCACTTCAGCATTTGGAGCGTCTGCCGCTCTCCAAACGCTCCATCCGATGGGTCAAAGGGAAATTCAAATTGTGACGCAGCGCCTACATTCAATTTTAAAAAAGACCAATTTGTGTAAATGTATGTTGTGACAGATTTGTCAGCAGTTTAAGGTTTCAGAGTGACGTAATGTTCACCCCATATCACATTTTATGTGACAAACAAGCAGAACATGGAGGTTGTTTTGGGACAGATTATGGCACAGATTTTTTGCAGGCTATGGGCCAGATCAGATTGCAGATTATGTCTACAGATTATGGGACACATTAATTCCATTCCATTGTCAGACAGATGGGAACCCATAAGGGAGGTCTTTCAGAAACAGCATCCCCCACCTGTAGCCCACCACAGGGGCAATGACTGATGGAAGCATATGGGGGACTTTTAAACCATCACACTGGTGATTTTGCACGTTTTAGTCCCATAATCACAAATCAAATGTTGACTTCCTCCGTGCTTTCACTTCTAACGTCATTTTTATTATAGTTATTCAACACGGAGGCACAATTCTAGTCTGAATTTTAATCAAGAAACTCACTTTGGAGTTTGCAGAAGGCTGCTGCTCTCCATTACAACCCAACGGCTTTAATCTGTCAAACCGTAAAGTACCCAAAAGATGTCTCTTTCCAAACAGTATCACCCATAATAAAACAGAACCTGCCTACATACAATTTTCTGGTTATTTTTAGGTTAAATGTAAGGTTATCCTTTGCTTGAAATTCACAGAAATTGCAGAATTACATGTTAGAAGTTTAATTTCTCAGTACTATGATGTCATGTTTGTGCCATTCTACATTTCCTGTAAAAAGAAACATTCAGTACTAAAAAAACTATTCCCTACAGCCTTTCAAATAGGATATATGGGAAACAAAAATTCAAGTTCCAGTGTCTCTCATGTGGATTTTTTGTAAATTCAATATTTTAAGATGAAGTAGTGTCGCTAGTTTTGCATGTATTTGGTAATAAACCAAAGCATTGGACACATTTTGAGAATGATGCTGGATGAATTGCTAAGGGGAGGAGAGGAGCCGTCACAAACTAAACACACTGTGAAAGGGTTAAAGTTGGAAGACGAAAACACAGACAACTCCCAGAATGCACAACGCCGTGGTAGCGACCTGTCAATCACAAGGTAGCCACGCCCTAAAGCATCCCCTGCTTTATGGTCCATTTGACTCTAAATGGGACCATGATCTACTAAATGAACATCATGCTGTGTTGAAGAAGACTTGAAACTAGCGATTGAGACCATAAACTCATGTTTACGATGTTTACTGAGGTGATACATCAAGTGAGAAGTAGGATCATTTTCTCATAGACTTCTATACAATCAGACTTCTTTTTGCAACCAGAGGAGTCGCCCCCTGCTGGCTGTTAGAGAGAATGCAAGTTAAAGGTACTTCAGCATTGGCTTCTCTTTTCAGACCCCGGAGTTGTCCACTGTTGTAAACCAATCTATTAGATATTAAGATACTTAAAAGGAAAAAGTCAGTGGATCATCAAAGTCATTCTTCTGGGAACCATGAATGTCCTTCCAACAGTTGTTGAGATATTTCAGCGTGGAGCAAATTGGTGGGCCGACCAGCGGTGACGTAGTTCTTTCTTTTCATCTTTCCGTATTAGTACCCCCCTCCAGTTCTGTCCTCCACTCAGACTTTCTCTGACTTTGTCCTCCCATCTTGTGTAGTCCACTTAGTAGGCATCCTACAGTGGCTACTCAGCGTGACCCAAAAACAATGAGGTCAAAACGGACGTCTGTCATACACTGATCCCCCCCCTTCCCACTACTAGAGGAATGGCTACAGACAAAGAAAAAGGGGATAAAGTAAATCTCCCAGTCTCTCCTCTTTGTCCTTTCTTACATGACATCATAAAGCCATAAATGTCAATTTCAAGATCAGGACAGCATATCCACTATTTCCCAATGACGGAACAAAACACTCCCACATACTACAGATACAGCTAGAGATAACTTTAATTCAATAAAACGGCCAAGGTCGACTCTCCCCTCTCTGCACAGCGCTGTTCTGACCTGTCAAGTCCTCTCATACCACTGCACATACAGCAGCACTCTGAAACACACACGCACACAAACAAAAGTCATGTCCAGGACAAAAAAATGCAGCTAAAAAAAAGCGAGGCTGCTCATCCCAGAGGACAAAACTGCATCAATAAACTATAAAGTATTGCTTCTTTGACCTGTTTTTCCATCCCATGTACAAGTACACACACTCACCACTACACACACTCATATGTATGTGAAGTCTTCATACCAACACAATAAAGTCTTCATACCAACACAATAAAGTCTGTCATTTGTCAGCGACCCATGTGATTATATGAGCATTTCCTCATCTGCCACCTCTACTGGTTAAGGTTTAGGTAAAGACTGTGGTCATAATGCATGAGACCGAATCTGCAGCCCGTTTGCACGAAAATGCCACGATAATGCACAAGGCATTTAGTGTGTATTAAGAACGCCTTTCTTGATTTCCGCGTTTCAATTGTACGCCATTTATCCTGCATTGACTGCAATGTAAACACACTTGCATATGAATGCTACGGAGAGTTTGTGACGGGGAGGATGATGGGTCCAACAAACACAGAACTTTTAACCAGGAAACCTTTGTTCGAGACCAGCGTTTTGTTAGTTACATTAGTGACGTTTGTGATGTGTTTTCCGTAGTTGTGTTACGTTGATTTACGTATGTATTTTACTTAGTTTACGTACCTAAGTTAAGGAAAAACGTCTTGGTTGGCCTTAGAATAACTAAGTAGTTTAGTTTCCTGAACCTAGGTTAGTGTTTTTTCTTGCCTAAATCCGACTGCAGACGTTGGCGTGGCGTACAAATGACATGCGGAAACGCTAAAATGCATGCTCATGACTGACAAGGGAAAACCACTCAAAGAGGCACAAAACGACTACAAAAAAGAGCAAAACAATCAGAGACAAAAGTCTGTGTGTCTTGCTCCTATTGGAGAGATGATGGGTCTTTTTCTATGCCCAGGGGTCCGCCCCTGTCTAACACATGTAAATTAACAGTAGTTGCATATGAGTGTACTTTGGAGAGACGTGGCCGTAGAGGTAAATTATAGAAGCCAACGATGTAAGTGGCGACTGAGTCCAGCAGCGCTCTGCTAGGCAGTGAATTCAGCACCTGTGTGAAGGGTTTTGTGTTTGAGCTCCTGTTCGACTTTTAAACTGCTGTATTTTTCTAAGATGATGCACATAGTGAATGAAAAGCTCTCAGAGAGAGAGTGTGAAGTGGTCTTGGCGGCTTTGTTTGCAACCTGTAATTTTGGCAGTGAAGATGTCTATTTTGATCCTTGTCCCTTGCCAGTACCTGGAGTAAAAAACAGTTTCCACTGCAGTCTAAGAGGGGGGAAAGTAAAAGAAATTGGCACTTATCCTGAGGCTGTAAGACGGCACTTCATGAACGTACAGAGATAAGAGGAAAACAAGAGGGCTCCGGAGGAAAACAACAGAAACAACTGGAGTTCCTGGAAAGTTTGGAGAGCAGTAATTTGCTAAACACACTTTCAAACTTTTGTAGCATCTTGTTACTTCCACCTTTGCTTTCAAATATACAGAAAAGTACATGACATTTAAAAAAGAAATGCCCAATCTGATGTTAATGGACAGACCAAAGCTGTCCAGACTCCGGTATAAGAATCCACATGGGTGATCTTAATCAGTGTCGCTCCCTGCTCTGCATTCTGCTCACACAGCTTATGGCACAGTTCAGTTCGACCCCACCGTCAGACAGATGGGAACCCAAAGGGGGGGGGGGTCTACCAGAAACAGCACCCCCCTGCCTGTCCTGATACATGACCTCCAACCTGGAGCTCACCACAGAGCAGATGACTGACTGTATGAGAGCACTGAGAGAGTGATGGGGAGGCGAGGGGGGAGGAAGGTGAGGAAGCCAGCGGGGGGAGTTTAAAACGAACACACTGCCAGTTTGCATGTTTTAACTCAACAATTAAATATTGCATATATTTGATATTTACCTTCTAGCTAAGCAGCCAGTGGTTTTAGTTCATTTCAGCACAGTATGAACATCATGTTGCAAAGACCTAGAGGTCATCCTACACAGGGAGTTATTATTAACTCCGCCAAGGCCGGCGTTGGTTTGTTGGTTTGTTTGTTTGCAGGATTACTCCAAAAGTCCGCAATGGATTTGAATGCAATTTTTTGGACGCCACTTCTGTAGTTATTTTAACCCAAACAACGATCTTTTCCTAAACCTAACCAAGTACTTTTATTGCCCAAAACCAAAAGGAAGTTGTTCCTGTAAAGAGTTCATTTGGGAGTTTATTTTGAAAAAACTGTATGCACGTACGAGTGGAAATTGACACGTGTTGCTGGACATTTCGTAGGAAAACGAACGAAAAAGGAGGAATAACTTTTTCTAAAGATATCATACGAACAGTTGAATGAGTATACGTCACTAAAAAATACATGACAATCTAACACCGGTATCCTGGTTGAAAGTCGTGTGTTTGTTGGACCCATACACCTCGCGTGCCGCCCAACATAAGCGGTACAGTACAGACTACATGGCGTACATTATCGTGTCATTGGTTCGCCTTTTCGTGGGAACGTGCTGGTGCAGTATAATATGAAAGGAGTTGCTGGTATCATTGAAAAATGTACCCAACTTGTTCCCCTAAACTCTGCTGAGTTTTTTAAACACTCCTCGAAACCCCTCAGAAATCAAACAATCACATCAGAACTGGATCTTATAGCCTGAAAAACGATGCTCACAAGCTGCCGCTGTTTCCACAGCACCTACCCGCCAGTATTCTGCATATGGATACTGCAACACCTACAGGCGCGATACTCTTGCATAATACTGTTTGTACATGAATATTCTACACCCGACATATGCTTAAGACTGCACACAGGAATATGGTCTCACTTTGCCATTAATAATGAGTTGTTTTTAGAGATTTGCACCTGCTTCGGATGAGCTCTGTGGTTTTGTTTAGCATTTTTAAAAACATTTTTTCTTTAAGATTGAAGATTTTTTTTTATTATTAATGATATACGGCACATTCACGCCCACAAAAGCCCTGCAAAAGTTGTTTTGCAGTTTCTTTTATCAGTTGTTAAACTGATTTGTACAGTGATATTCTGTTTTTTCAGACACTAAGCGAACTAAATGTGTACTGGAGGAAACAATAAATTATCTGTAAACTTTGAGCAATCATATTTGAAAAATTAAAAAAAGAAAATGAACATGATGCTCCTCAGACAGACATTATGAAACCTCTCCGACTTGTTGCAGTAATCACTACGGCATTTTATTCCCCGCCATAGACTCCAGGTAAATAAAGGGAAATACTGTTTATGTGTACTAAATCAAAACTCAAACTTTGAGTGAGGGAATAAATGTTTGAGCCAGACCAAATGCGTCTGTGTTGATATAATGAGCGAGCTGTGGATATGAATCATTTCCGTCATCGCAGGTATTACAGTTCTGTGCCTGGGGCAACGCGCCGTGATTGATAACTGGGATGATTACACTTTGCCAATGGGAGAGGGAGGAAGAGCGTGGAGCGGCGAGGGGAGGCGGAGGAGGAGAGGAAAGGACATAATGACACTAATGATAATTACTGAATTGTTAATACCTGAATCTTCAACAAAGTGGCTGTGCCCTTAGTCTTAGACGCAGCAAGACATCCTTTAATCCCCCTATATCATTACATTTAGTACGACTTCAATCCAAAGATAATGGGATGAGTATAGCTCTCACTGAGGATGACTTATAATTTACTTTCTCTGAGTGTATGAGTTCATATAGTTACATAAAAACTTGATGATTTGAATACATCCTTTTAAAGATGTTCCCAACATGAATAACTGTTCTGCTAACAGATGTCATCGACATTTTGAAGCGTCTTCCTGCAGAGTATTTGCTCTTACAGTGTGTGAGGCCTGTTACGCTCACACGTCTTTTTCACATCAACCTTCTTCAGAAGGACGCATTACCCTCACACATACCGTATGTACACTCTATGTCACAGGAACATATGGCTGTTTATTTATGGCTGATGTCATTTTAATGACAGCCTGTTCATCTCCTGTGGCTGGACCATGTGTGTGTGCATGTGTATGGTTTTTTAACATGGATTGAAAGGATATGACGTGCGAAATCGAGCCAAATGCAGGACATAGTGTCATACTTCTACTGTATATCCTGAATCTAAATGTCATCGTTGTGTGTGCATGTTACTAGATTTACACCTTGATCAATGAATTCTTCACCTCACAAATGGTTGTATCTTGCAGTTTTTTTTACATATCAAATCTGCAACCACGGAGTATTTGGCAGCGAAAACACTTTTTAAATTGGCAATCTTGCTACAAACAGTTGCCTATTTACACAGCAGTTACAGAGCAACATTCATCTGGAGTCGTGTTTCTGACCACTCGGTAAATTTAAGTCCAATATTTACTCTCCTTCTCACTCCATCAACTCCTGAGGGGAATATCTGGCTCTCCAGCTGCTAAATGCTCCACTGTGTTCACCAGATAGTCACTAACTTAAGGCCTTTAACACCAAGGGCGTGACGAATAAACGACACAAAAATACGAAATACTCGCCTGCGAATATTATATGTCTTTTGGGCTTTTATTATGAAATGTTTCAAGGTTGAAAGGAGTAATAAAGTTTGCCGTTTTGTGTTGTTGTTTCATAACTATAGGCGCAAATCAATACGTTCCGCACAATGTGATTGGGTGATGCCTTTATTCCAGGTGTGAAAGCTTAGAAAAATTTACCTTGTTTGGGAAAGAAGTATTTAGCTTTTTTCAAAGTTTTTGCATTTTGTGTGAAAATACGTAAGTAAAAACTTATTACTTGAATTTTGTATATTTTTAAAGCTGATTGCTCCAGCTGCTGAATAAAACTTCTGAGATATGGAGAGAGAGATCCCTGCACATTTAATCTGCAAAACACTCCACTTTGAAAAATGAATTTTCTCTGAATTTTGCTGCGTCATGTTGGCAGCCGTGTCCCAACAGTCTGCCCCCGTTGCAGCTTGCTAATTACTGGACGGGGGCCTCGCTCTCCCAAACCAGTACTGACAGAGTTCAGGTCACAGCAGCTAAATGAAGAAAGTGAACATCAGTGAGAACTCCCCGCTGTGTTCTCCGATGGACCGTCCTCCTGAAAGCATCGTGGTTTGTCCATCATGTGTAAAGGTTGAATCTGCTCTCTCTCTCTCAATAAACTATAAGCTCATAGAAAAACATTTACTTTCTGCACGGCTGAACATGCACAGAACAGGTCATAGTGAGCAGAATGATGTGTGTTTGTGTGTGTATGCCCTTGCAAATTTGCGGACTAAAAGTTTTGTTTTCTTTATGTACATTTCTTTATAGTATGCGTTTGTTTTAAAGGTGTGTTTATAGCGTAGTGTTAATATAACAGCAAAAAACAACTATTGTCTATGTAAAGATATAGAGGAATAATGTCTACCTGAGCAGAGAATGAAGTCACTCTCCCTCTGTGTGTGTTGTAAACTAGCCTGTTCTCATTCCCAGGGCTAAAACTACAAGCGCTTTGTCAGCGTTCGATACTGACGCACAAAGCACCCTTAAGCGGCGGTATGAGACGCACCAGGCTTTCCATTAACGACAATGTAAACCGATCCGCGTCAATATTAAACGCCCAGTGAAAGTGCCGTGGTGTCGTGATTTAAAAAGCGAAAGAGACACGTGTTTACTGCGACCGAAAAGTGACACCAAAGGGTCGTTAAGCACGTGTTTACTGTGACCGAAAAGTGATGCCGAGGGGTCGCTAAGCATGTGTTTACTACAACCTAAAAGCGAGTATGACAAAGCATCAGTATGTGACGAGTTTGTTGACATAGCCAGGCCGGCTGCGCGTGCATGTTGGTGCATGTTCGTGCATGTGAGCGTGCCCCACTGGCTAGCTCACGACCGCCGCTCTGCATTGCTCTCATACGGCGGTTACAGCTGATAACGTCATCGTCGCATAAGCCTCCGGTTCCCCCTCAGGTTAACACTGTTAGCTCTGTCAGCAGTATTGCAATTGTTTTCACTGTTAGCACCGTTAGTTGTGAGTCACCACCTCAATAATCTCTATGTTGAGAGCTGTATGGAGGCAAAGAGATGCTCCCAATCTCATCATCATTTAGCACCTTTAACTATGAATCAGCTCTGTGAGTATTAATGGACAAGCACCTGCACGTGTTCGCTGTCACTACCTGTGTGTGTGTGTCATTGTGTGAATGACTCGTCGCTACCTGATGAGAAAGTCTGTCAGTCACACTCCAGCAGTGACGGGATGATAATCACCTCCCAGTTAGCCCGTCTGGGGCCAGACAAGCCAACAAACACGCACACACACATGCAAATTTTATAGACTGCAACTTGCTTTTCAGAAAGCTTATCCCCAACTCCGTTGTCACCCGCCTTTACGACCTTCGGCCCCGGACTCTTGAGAGGGGAACTCCAGGGGTCAAACCAGCAGAGGTAGAGGATACAGTGCAGACAGTTTAAGTCTGTAGGTAAAATATAACACTAATGGGTTTGCAAAACACCCACTGCAGCCCGCCTTTTCAGTGAGATAAATCAATAGGAATACTGTGTTAATCCACCCACCTGCTTCAGAGAGGGAGTGGGAGGGATGAAGGGAGTAACTGATGGATATAAGAAGGGATTTAATGCAAGAATAAAATATAGCTTGGAACATTTTACGAGTCAAAAATAGATTTCAGTTAAGAGTGCGCTTTATATATTTCTTATTTTAAACAAGAGAGGAGACAGGCTCATCTGTTTGCAGTGAGAGGAGGAGAGGCTAAACAAAAGAGAGAGAGAGAGAGAGAGAGAGAGAGAGAGAGAGAGAGAGAGAGATAAGTCACTGCTCTAAAAGAAGGAGGATGGAAATGAGATTGGAGGGTGAAGATGAACAGCAGAGGGTGGATAAGGTTAACAGAGGAGAGTGATAGCTGGATGAATGCAGAGGAGGATGACTTGAGAGAAGAAAGGGCTTATTAAAGGGAGGTGAGGTGAGCCGTGTTTGTGCCAGAGTTGCTCCGACCAGTCCCTCTGTTTTGGCTGGCAGATGGGTCCTGTCGTGGTGCCGCCTGAAGGATGGCGTGCCATGCAGACGCCTTCACTACACACACACACACACACACATTTCTCCTGCTTCCTTTCTCGCCAGCATGGCCGCGGCACTGACAGATTGAGAGCAAACAGGCAGGCAGGCAATCAGCTCAGACACCTGAGAGCGCCCTAAGGACCCCCGCTCTCTCTGGCAGGCGGAAGGAGACTGCTGGCTATGCTGCAAAACACCAATTAAGCCCTTAAAAAAAAGCTCCATTAAAAGACCAATTAAAGAGCCATTACAGAATAATGAGAAAGTGGTACCTGTTAGGTCTGAACCAACCTGTGCAAACGGAGAGACCCAGAGACACCTGAGCCAGTGTAGTTTTATTGGACAGCCACATGGTCAGACGCCACGCTCGGCCGCTGAGGTTGTGCACCCTGACATGACAGGAGGTCATCGTGCAGTTGACCCGTAACTTCATACTCGTTTATCCTTTTTTCAGTGGTGAAGACCCTTAACAAAAAGGAAGTTTATTCAAGTGTGCCATTAGTATACTTCTTTTAAATTTAAAATAAGAGAGTATACTTTCAGTTGACTTTTTATGCACTTATCAGAGATATACTTAACAAAAGTATACTTGGCTTATACTGACAAGTATACAGAAAAGTCTAAGTGTACTTGGCTTGTACTGACAAGTATACAGAAAAGTCTAAGTACTTGGCTTATACTGACAAGTATACAGAAAAATCTAAGTGTACTTGGCTTGTACTGACAAGTATACAGAAAAGTCTAAGTACTTGTACTTAATCTTTTGATCAAGATATACTTAAGAAAATTACAAGTTAGAATACATGTAGTATAAAACCCATTTAACTAGTAGTTTACGTGCACTTTCATAAATTACAAAGTGGGCTTCAAGTATAAAACTAGTAAACTATCAGTATAATACTTACACTGAAAGTTTACTTTTATACACTTACAGGTATAAAACTAGTAAACTATCTGTATACTTATAGTATAGTTGCAGTACAGAATAAGACTTAAATGTAAACTAGTTGTGTACTCAAAGTGTACTATTCTTACACTTAAAGTACACTTAAAAGTATACTTCTATAAACTAAGAAGTGGGCCAATTTAGTCCCAAGAAGTATTTAAGCAGTACGCTTATAAGTATACTGCTAGTACAATGATATTAGTATACTTAAACTTGAAGTATACTGCTTTTTCATAAGGGGATGACAAACACACAAAGCAGAAATCATCAGAAAATAAAATAAAAACAAAAAGAAAGAACATTTTCAGTGGATCACATGCGGCGACTGAAGAGCGACGGTTTCCTGCCGGCCAGTGATGAAGCGAGCTGCCACTGAATTCCCTTTCCAGTTGTTAAAATGCGGCGCACTCCACAAGGGCGAGGCAAAGAGTGGTTTGTAGACTGAAATTGTCGTCTAATCACTTAACTATGTGATTACTTTCTATTTCTATCCACTGATGTGGCAACTCTAGACATGAAACTGTGTGTGTGTGTGTGTGTGAGAGAGACGGACAGAGACAAGTGTCCTTCTGCTTGATATCTCAGCCTCCATCAGGACCAATCAATACAATCCCTCAGAATTACTGTCACAACACAATGAATTACCCGTCATGAACACACACACACACACACACATCTGTATGCTGCTCATTCCTCCACACACATTGACATTTATTATGTTTATTAAAGCAAAGACCATGCACTAACATTTTACTGTTAGTTGAATTAAATGACAAAACAGACCAAACAGGAAGACAAACAGGCTCATTAAAGGTTATAACTTGGTTCTTATTTTTGTAGTTTTGGACATCGGTAATAATAACATTGTACTGCTGAGATCTGGATAAATATCTTACAGACTTTGTATCATACTTGCCAATCTTGTCTCTTAGAAATAACATTTATATATTGATAATTTGCAAAAGCAAATACGTTTTTATGGTAATGTTTCCCTGATTACGTTTTTTTATTATTATTAATACAATAAGGAAATGTTGACTTTAGGGAAGCATCTGGAAAATGTTCGCTGACAACGTATTTCATTTGCTTTCCTACAACATCCGCTCGTAGCAGCTACAGCATTTTTTTATGGTTATGTTTAGCACTTGGTTAAGGGAAGGGAAACAAGTTGTAAAGCTGTGCTGCTCTCTTTTTGCTTTAATGTGTGTGTTTGTGGCTGCAGCTGCTGTGTTCATATTGTTTATATATGTATAGCCATGTTGTTGCTTTGGTGATGTTTTATTCTGCTTCTGATTCAATAAGAAGTGGCAGGTTATGTAATTTATGAGGCTTAATATCACCTGTTGCACCCACCCCAGTGTCCATATATCTTTTTATTTTTGTGTAATTGTCTGAGTTTTGTCCTCTTTTCTGGTTAATTCTAAATAGACTAGTTGTATATTTATTAGGGCTGTCAATCAATTAAAATATTTAATTGCTGAAAAATGGTTGCATTAATGCGTTAAAGAAGTTTGGGGCCTTGAAATGAATTTGCGTCAACGCGTTATTGTGTTAACTTTGACTGCCCTAATATTTATAATTGATCAGTTGTATGCACAGGCTGCAAAGTGCCATCTATAGAAAATAAATGTATTGTTGGTTTTGGACAT
The DNA here is from genome assembly GCF_015220745.1 of Sebastes umbrosus. Taxonomy (NCBI): domain Eukaryota; kingdom Metazoa; phylum Chordata; class Actinopteri; order Perciformes; family Sebastidae; genus Sebastes; species Sebastes umbrosus. The sequence continues at coordinate 22,106,455 of NC_051288.1, read as the reverse complement.
ACTGTAGGGGCTCTGCGGTGTGATTTATACTTTGACATGTTAATGCACTTAATTTTGAATTCTTTCCCTTTTAAAAATGTAACGCAGTAACGTTTACTGAGAGTACATTTTAACTAACCTACTTTATACTTTTGTCTAAGTACATTTTCACACAAGTAAACAAGCCCTGATTACGTTTTTTTATCACAATAATAAGGAAATGTTGTTAATTAAAGAATCTGCATAGTAAAATATACAATAGATACTGGAGGGACGCATCAGGAAAATGTTTGCAGATGATGTATTTCATTTCTTTTCCTAAATGTTCACAACGAGGGGACTGTTTCAATATCCACTCGTAGCAACTACAGCATTTTTTATGGTTATGTTTAGGCGCTCACAACACTTGGTTAAATAAGGTTATGGAAAGATCGTCTTGGTTTAATACAGAAAAAGTCCACAGTAACTTGAAGCACGAGACACAACGTGTTCACTGGACTTATACTGTGTAACCAAAACCACATCTTTTGCTAACCAAAGTGCGTTTCCTGACAACACACAGGACTTGAACCCTTTTCTCCAGTGTCAAAGTCCAGCGTTTTGTATGAAAATGCAACATTTCCTGCTCCGGTTTAGTGGTTTAGATAATTCCTGGCTTGTTTACAACCCGTCTGATTGTCTTTCTGCTCGTTCCTCACGTTGTCTGGCTTTCTTGTAGCGACGTCGCCGTGTTTCCAGATCTCACCAATTACTCTTGTGAGTACAGTGTTATCATAACTGATGGAAATGATGTCCAAAAATAAAAAAAATAAGAGAATAAGACCCAGGTTGTATTAATAAACCAGATTTATTTTACTTTCCAAGAGCCGGGATGAATGGATAAAATGCTCTCTCCCGCCAAGAAGTAGCTGGTCATATCACTATCTGATTGAGCCAATGCTTGTGCAGAAAATATTAATATTGTTGAGATACAGACCATCTCTCTCTCTCTCTCTCTCTCTCTCTCTCTCTCTCTCTCTTCACCTCTGTGTCCTTTCGAGCGAGGATCTATCCTTGTTACATGGTGGCAGATTGACTCTGGCTGGAAAATAGGTATCATGTATCCTTGGGGTGACATTTGTCTTCATAGATACCATGTTGAGACACAGAGAAAAGAGGGCGAGAGAAACAGAGAGTGACAGAGAGATGGTCAATAAGTAATAAACAGCGAGGACAACGAGATGGAGACAGAGTTAAAGACACGGGAGGAAAGACACAGACGGAGAAATAGGACACAGAAAAAGGACGAGAGAAAATGTGGAAAGCGGAGATAAAAAATGATCTTCAGATTTTGGCTGGCTGCTGTTGGCATCTGGGATGGGAGGATGAGACGGAGGATGAGACGAAGGATGAGGCGGAGGATAGGTGTGAGGTGATTAAGACAGACAGACGTCTTTTCTCCTCTCATATATTCTTCGACCAGGAAACGTCGTCCCACCCGTCCTCTGCTCTTAACCACATAAGACCGTATAGTCAAACAGCTGGCCTCAATGTCAGCGCTGGTCTGGGATCTGGAGACAGATGTTGATAACTAATGGTCGTCGTCATGGACACACCCTTCACACAAGTCTACGTGTGTGTGTGTGTGTGTGTGTGTGTGCAGGAACTGAAATTAAAATGATATTTTTGTTGAGAAAACAATATTCATCCTGACTTATTTATTTGAATCAGGTTTGTTAAGTAGGTTTTCACGTACAAGGATAAGAAAAGAGTTTTTATTTTGCAGATAGATGATTGAATGGTGGAAGAGCGTGATGTGTAGTTTGGAAGCTGGGTGGTTACTGGGAGATGTGCATGAAGGTGAGCACAGAAGAGACAAGTTAACAACACAAGGAGAATAATTTCACTCGAGACTATAGCGTTGGCCTGAAGTGTTTCTACCACAGAGGTTGAGACAATAATGTGGTGAGGAGCAGTTGGAGAGCTGCGGTAGATATACTGCAGGTTGATGAGCTGATGAAGGGCAGGTGAGCCGATTGCAGACAGGTGAGCTTGATGAGCTGACTGCAGACAGGTGAGTATGATGAGCAGAGCGGGAACCAGGAGCACGAGACCACGCCCACGGCAATACACACAGGATATAAACATAGAAAGAGAAAAGAAAAGGAGAAAAACAGTACAAAAAATAATCATAAATAGAAAAATGTACAATAAAAAACATATAAAACATTACCCAAAATATTTTTTCTGCAGTGATGAACAGACTTAGAGAGAGCCGAAGTGAAACTGTTTCCACAAGTAATAAAACTTAATTAAAAAATCCCATTTTGAATTCCCCTGCCCTAGACCTTCGCAGGCTAAACGCCAGGATTTTACAAAATAACGTTTCCTTACATTCTCAATTACGCTTCGAGGGAAACATATTTTCTCTCGGATTATTGTTGCACCAAAAAATGCAACAAAAGTACTTGATTAGATTAAATAAAAAAACATCATGATTCAATTAAGTGAACATCAACACAGGACACGACCCATCTCTTGAGCAAAGGTCTGGTGTTTGCGGACTGTAATTGCAAAACGGATGTGTGATACGTAAAAAACAAACGTAATCTGAAACATATTACATTTTCATAATTCAAAATGCAGTTTTGTTGCAGGGGAACATCATTTTTAGGAGACCGGTTAGGGGAATTTTAGGGATGTGGATGAAAAAAAGTTACGATGCGTTGCTTGTAAATTTTCATGGGTGCTGTAGTTTTTCCTGTGCTCACAAAATAATCATTGTTTAACAAAAGTTTTCTATTTCTAATACCCAGCTCTGCAGTGATTTATCTTAGAATATGGAAAGTAAACCCCGGGAACATGCTTCATTTTTAGAAACGGAGGCTAGCCCGGACATCATGACTTCTGCTCTCTATATCGATGTTCTCCAGTGGGTGTGAAATTTTATTAGCGACTTTTACATGGTCATAAACAGCATAATAAACAGGCTGGGTACTAAGCTGCTCTGTTGGAGAATCAGAGCTGTGATTGTTCTAATTATTCTGGAATTAGTTTCTGTGTGGCTAATCATGGTTTCATATGTCTTAATGAGAGGGTTACTATGATTTAGTAAAGGCTGAATATGTGCATAACCTCATTCGATCAACAGTTCATCTTCCCTCATCACCCCCTCGTCCTAGGCGATACACAGAATATGTAAAGTCAGCTCAGTCACACACACACAAACATTGTCATCTGTGGATACACAGACCGAGCAAGGTCACCGTGGGCATCTGTGTGAGCAGCGGTGTTCAATGTTTGGACTGGAAACTGCACTTGACGCCACTTCAAACAACAACGCGCCGCACCAAACAATTGTCCTCTGTGTTTGGAGAGTTTGTGGCTGTTTTTTTATTCGATCGTTCACTCGTTGTTAGAAGAGCTGCTTTTTATTGGCCGAGGACAAACTGGAGCGGTGACCAACAGTGTGTTGTCTTTGTTTACTCGAGGATACTGAGAACTGTGTTTGACGAAAGATACAGAGAGAAGAGACAGAACTGAAGGGGACGAAGTAGAAGACAGTAAAGTCAGCAAAATAAAAAATATATTCAGAATCACTTCGACTATGCTGCTACCATACGTGCCAACTCTCCTGATTTTCCCGGGAGACTCGCGCTTTCATTGCCCTCTCCTAGTTTTCGTTATCTCATGTTTCCGGCGCTGTATAAGCCCTACTGTTTCCACCCAGACCGCAACAGAGTTATACACCAAATGTCTTTTCCCCGGCGGAGGAGAGCTGCTCGCGACACCGTGGCACAGTTTGAGCTCAAGCCCCCAGGAATAGCACCGTGGCTGTGAAGCAAATGTCGGTATACCACAACTTCCGTGTCTGTCACATGATACCATTTTTGCGGTCTCAAGCTTGGCAAGTACTCTTTGGTACATCACTCTTTTTAAAGCTCTTTCCAGCATGAAGGGAGAGCATTGGGTAAATCGGTAAAAGCACAGTGATGGAAAGGTTGCACTACTTTATGATGAGCATTTCGTGTGCACTCTGTCTCCCTTTTTGACAATTTCATTGTATCTCCACGTGACAGTTGTATAGGAAAATGTCTGAAAGTGCACCAATACACACAGCTGCAGTGGGAGCTGTGGTGGGTATTTCTATATCGAGACAAACATTCACAGCTCTCTATCTATCAAAGCTATCTGTCATGCTTTGAGGGGGAAATTCATTTATAACTCCACATCTCCATCTCACTGCCTGAATGGAAGTCGCACCCGAGGGACACACCGCTGGCGAAACCAAAAGATGTTATTTGGCCACCAGCCTGTAATCCCTACAAGACACAAACATGAGTGTCATTACCTACGGAGGAAAACACTGCAGGAAAAACAATTCAATGCAAATAATATGGTTTCTACAACGGAGGAGAGCACAGCTAGTCTCTATCAGAAATAGAAATTGTATCTGCTCTTTTTGGATCTTTCTGTTGGTAGTTAAAAACATTGATTTGAAATACCTTTCTGTTCTTCTACTTTTGTCGCTGATATAAAAAGAGGCATGATTTTTAACGTTTCTTTTTGCTTTCATTGCAGTAAATGCTGTTTTGCTGCTCCTCCACCCCCCAATACCACCAGAGTCCGACAGCGATCCATTACATTAAAGGACCGGAAAAGAGCCGTCATCTGTAGCTGCTGTAATCCTGTAAAAACGTTTACCAATCACTGCCTCGAGGTCCGCTTGGAAAGAACCAATCAGATGCCTCCCTGCTCGTGTTCTACTCTTGGCGTTGCACCAGCCTGAACTCAAAGCGCGTCGCCGCCGCATGTTTCCTGGAGAATGGAAGAGAAAACTCAGACCTGCAGTAGCACTGCTGCGGTTACTTGTCATGAGGTAGCGTTGTTGAGTTGCGAGCTTTCCAACATCGTTGACCCTATCTTTAAGATACAATTTATGCACTTACATCCACCAGTGCAGTGTCCGTTTTATTTGAACCCTAACTAAACCCTAACCCTACTAAATCTAACCAAGTATTTGTTGCCTAGACGTAGAGAATGTGGTTTCAAAATGCCAAAAGTGCCATGAGCGGTTAAAACACTATAACGTTGATATACCCGTATGTAGAAATGTTGATATGAAATGTATTTTTGGCTCAGAAACGTCAACATATCCAACGGTTTGCAGAAACGTACAATGACAACGTTTTATTCTGGCGACTGGGTTGGACCTAACACACTCTAGTCCGCCTCAGTTTGGAGGTGTAAAGATTATGTTTTCAAGAACTCAAATCATTTTACACCTTTTAAAAATCTGGTTAGGATAAATCTTATACTATCCTGAGGTGTTTATGAAGCTGGATAGCAACCTGTGTGTCATGCTTCTTGATTGCTTGGTGTTTTCACTATCGGACAGCTATATTATCTTGATGCTCAAAGAAGCTTTTAAATAGTAGAATAAACGTCTTGTGTTTTGCTCGCCTGTTGTAAATTACCTCTTGAAAAAAAAGTGGCACCTAAGAGTTACTTCTCTACAACTTGAAACCAACCTGTTCAGATCCAAACTATTACCACAGAGCTCGACCTTCTCTGTCACTCTTGCATCAACCTTTCCTTTCTAATTCTGTCGGAAAGAGTCGTAATTGCTGAGGGGAAGTTTCATTTTCCACACAAAGCAACGGCCAATTCTCCAAGTCACTGACATGTGTCTGTGTATTGCTCCTCTGTGTCAATCAGATGGTCCCACTAGAACGTTCCTCCTTTTAGGGTTTGAGCTTCACTTAGTCTCGGGTCGTATTTATTAATTTATGACACAGTGTTGGAACTGAAATTCTCTTTTTTTGGCTCCTGTCTCTTCGTTGATCTAGGAGGAAGAAACGCAAAGAGAATCTGCTCTTAAAATGTCTCCTAAAAATTACGTTTCCATGCAATGGAACTGCACTGTGAAGTTATGTTGCGAGGGAAACATATTTTGTCGTGGATTACGTTTGTTTTTGACGTATCACAAATACGTTTGTAATGATAGTCCATGGAAATCCATGACAGGGGAGGACGGGGTGGATGGGTGCGTCAAAAAAAACACCTGACTTTCACCCAGGAGAACGCTGTTTGTGTCCCGTGTGAAACCACAACATTCACTTATTTTAATTTTCCCGTTTTCATTCCCAGGGCGTCAAATACCGAGGCTTTGTCACGGCCGTCGGCGTGATACCGACACACAAGGCAAACTTTAGCGTCACTATGAGATGCACCGAGCTTTCCATTAACTACAATGTCTGCATCAATATTAAACGCTCAGGGTAAATGCACCGGGAGTGTGGTGTCGTAGCTTAAAGAGCGAAAAGACACACATGGATGGGTCCAACAAACACAGGGCTTTCATCCAGGAGTCAGCTGTTTGTTCACAACGCTCAGTGTCATTTGGGTAACCCTTTAATTTACAGGACGTTAATAACGTAGTAATGTGAAGAAATTGCCAGGAAAAAACAGTTCAGTAAAATCAGCAAAATCAATATAATGACAAGTTGTAGTAGTAGAATTACTGTAAAGCATTGTGAAATTACAGAGTATCCTATACAGAAACCACCCACCGCTCTTACCCTGTATGTGGGCTCTACCACTTAACATTACAATAACAATTAATTTCCATATAATTACTAACCAAAGCTTTCAGCTTCTGCTTTCATTTTACTCTGTAATTACCCAATAGTAATTCCAGGTAATTCTAATAGTACAAATTGTCATTATATTTTACTTTACTGTCATTTCTTGGCAATTTCTAAATGGTTTTGTTTGTTTTGACCTTCACCATCTTGATTTTTGGCCTTTGACCGTAACCATCTTGGTTTTTGGCCATCTCCATCTTGGTTTTTGGCCTTTGACCGTAACCATCTTGGCCTTCGACCGTCACCATCTTGGTTTTTGACCGTCACCATCTTGGTTTTTGGCCGTCGCCAAAACATTTTGGTCTAATTTGGACCGAAAAGTGGCGCTGCGGGGTTTGACAAAGCCTCAGTATATGACTGATTTGGGATGACAAATGCATTGGTTGTATGGGAACGTAATCTTGTAGAAGACAAGGCTGCTTAAAATGCATGTATTCATCATCTGCTCTCTCTCTTTAACCTGAGAAATATTGCCGTCAAATTTATACTTTTGACAAGCGGGATGTATTTATTGAAAAAATGTCATGCTTCAGATAGGAGCCTGGCTATTATAGTTCAAGTGGCGGAGTCTGATTAAAGCAGGAACACACTCTCCAACTCCAAGGTCAAACCTCATCCTGACTATTAAAATTCACTTTACAACCACTGATAGCAATGCTAATGACCACATGAGGCGGGAGGCTCCTTAATCAGTGGAAATATTCCTCTCGTGGCGCTCCCCCCCCCCATTTTCAGGAGACATGGGGCCTCTCATCATGAGCGGCGTGACGGCTGTGTTGCAGGGGGTGTCCCTGCCGGCTGGAGATGACGGCTGCGGAGAGGCAGCGGAGTGACGGACGACTCAGAGATAGTCCGTCTGTCAGACGGAGTGATGGCTGGGAGACACCCGCTGACAGATCAGGCGAGACGAGGAGAAATAAGAGGAGAGGAGGACGAGGAGGGGAAGCCTGGCAGCTTTGTCTTTCAATCTGGGGAGACGCGGGAGGAGGGGACAGCAGAAAAAAAAAAATCAGAAGTGCTCAAGTGGCGGCCATGTTGCTTGTGGATGATCAAGAGGCACCTATACGCGTTAACGATGTTTTCAAGAGGGATCAAATGTGCTCCATTAAGCTCGTATCCATCCGGTGTCGCTCAGTGATATCAAAGATGGTCTGCAGCCGCTGTGAAGCGCTCACCCTGGGAAGACTTAATGAACGGCCTAATCAGACACGTCTGTAATCAGCCGAGTATCTTAATTAGGCCGGGGAGGGATGTTGAAGAGCAGCGCTCCGCTGCGGCCTCAATCAGTCACATTATGACTCAGTGGGAGAAGATGTGTTGTATGTATGTATCTGGGTTCAAGCCTGTAATCAAAAGTTATTTTACCTTTTACCTTGGGACGGCGATGATGGGTGTGGTTTAATTTTTCTCTCTTTTTCTTTTTTAGTGAAATGTATAAACAACTATTGGATGAATTGCCATACAATTTGGCATATATATATGGTGTCCAGAGGATGAATCCTCATGACTTTGGTAATCCAACAAACACAGGGCTTTCATCCAGGAGACCGCTGTTCATGTCTCGTGTGAAACCGATAATGTGTTGTCTGTCTTTGTGTTCGCAACGTTGAATTTCACCTTACAAATTAAGTAATCATTTTAAGCTAAACCATGCTCTTTTTTCCTAGACCTAACTAAGTGGTTTTGTTGCCTAAACCTAAGCAAGTGCTCTTGTTTACTGTGACCGCAGTACAGCCTCTCAGAGCTGCTGGTATGAGTGTAGACTATTGGTCTTTAATGGTTGACAGCTGTATGATTCTCTGAGTTGTGGATATAATAATGTAAAAGTAGCGTAATGTGGAGCGAGTTGAACGGTAGTATTTATGTGTAAATGCAAAGGGTGAAGGTTGGCATATTGCTCTACAGGTCGTACTTGTGTTTAACTGCATAGTATTCATTCTCATCTGTTTTTAAGTTAATGTATTTTTTTTATGTTCTGTTACATTTTTTTCCCAGTCTTCCAAAGCTAATTTGGTCCAAGTTAAATTTGAACCTTTCACGGTGGAAAAGTTAAATAAATGTGCATATCCTTAGCAGCCGAGCAGTCAATCATCCCGGTGTCAGGCAAAGTGCTTCTCCAGGGGTCACACGTGGTTCTCACTCTCAGGTTCGTCTCCTCCAGGACACGAGCAGCACTGAGACACGACATTAGCATAAAGCCCCTCTAAACTGCTCCTCTCGCCCTCCTCGTCTGCCCTTCACACATTCACTGACAAGTCCCGTTTCCTCCACGTTGAGACTAATTGGCCCGCTGCTCGATTACGTTCCTCTACTTCGGTTAAGAGGAAGAGTTTGTTTTTGTGTGTTTAAGAGCCGCCGGCTGGTGAGTCATAGCAGCGAAGCCTTGATACTTCTGAAACAGATCAGTGCATCAGCTCAGGTGTGTGCATCTTGCCGTCAGCTGTTTGCTCTTTCTAACGTTGGATGTGCATGTTGTAAACAAATATATTTGAATGGACCTTTTGATCAAATTCTGCACGAAACCCCTGAGGAAGAGAGAGTTGTCCAAGGTACAGGGAGCCGTTCTACTAATACCTTTTCCCACCAAAATTAACGCGTATGCCATGCCGTTGCACTGGCCTTTCTGTTTTCACGTTCGACGTCAAGGAGGTTACTTCTTTTTTACATCTGTTACTTATTCAGTCTCTCTTTCAAACTCTCAAACCAACCCGGTCTCACTGAAAGGCGTATAAATACCACAACATTACACGGTCATGAGTACCCAATTTAGCGTTTTCGCATGTTATTTGTACGCCACGCAAATGTCCGCAGTTATGTTCAGACAAGAAAACCACTTAAATTAAGGTAAGAGAAAACGTCATGGTTGGGCTTTAAAAAAGTAAGTAAACTAAGTAAAACACATACAGAAACAACGTCACAAATATCAACAAAAAAACACGTCACACGTCACTAACATAAATTACAAACCGTGTTTGTTGGACCCATCCACCTCCCCAACACGCCCACCATAAGTGGTCTTTCTCGCTTTTTGTACAACATCATAAACTCTTACCGTAGCATTTATGCGTGGATGTGTTTACATTGCAGTCAGTACAGGATACATGACGTACAAAAGACACGTGGAAATCAAGAAAGGCGTACTTATTGCACGCTAAATGCTTTGCGCATTATCGTGGCATTTATACGCCTTTTTTGTGCGAACGGTTTGGTCAAACCAGACTTGGTGATTGTTGGAACAGCGGAAAGCCTAACAAAGACAGTTTTGATGAGTTTTATTTTGTTTCTGTTGAGTTTGTATGAAATGTATTTTATGACGATCAGCGAGGTAAAATTACTGTTTCTGTCAAAGGAGTCTGGTGGCTTTGAGGAGAGCATATTAAATTGTATGTTTTGTGCATTAATAAATTATGATAATTGTCCAAATCCCTGTTGCTTCTATTTATTATTCATTTCAACGTGCGTTCGTACTGGAAAGAGGGTGAAAATTAGTATGTCCACCCGGATGTCATGTTTCCATCACTGCTGATCAAAGCTGGAGCCGATAAATACCCGTGACTACTGCCATTTGTCCCGGGACTGAATGCCGATTGTAACCCTTCCCACTGAAGACAAAAGCCAGATGTTAGTGGGTGTTAGTGGGAGACTGGCTTTACACTGTCATCACTCTCCAGCAGAATGACAGCAACACATTCTGTAATGTTTACCCACAGGCTGAGGGAAACAGTGAGTCGAGACTTTTACTGAGACAGACACCGAAAGCGGGAAAATGAGATGGAGAAAGAAAAAAAACGTGAGGATGAAAAAAAAAAGTTCAAGGACGATTTTGATGTTGGTTTTCGATGTCAAAGTCAGCTCTATATTTTCACTTCTGTCATCTTTTCTGTTTGCTTTGAGAGTGACTCATCTTACATTCTGCCTCTATCTTTGGCGAGAGAGAGAAAAACAAGAAAGGAGACAGTTACAGACTAAAAGACAGTCTCCCTAACACACACACACTTACACTCTTTCCTGTCATGTTATCACTGATTTAAAACTGCGTCCCAGAGGTCTCACCCATAATCGGCTCTTAAAACTGTTCATTAAGTCTGCAGGTCGGAGCTCGCAAAACTCGCTGCACAGGTTTGGTCTAATAAACACACACAAGTATCTCTACACACACACACAGGACGTGTTTCCGTATGTCTGGAAATTGAACATCATAATATGTAAATAAATCCTGTCACATTTACACACTAAAACTCTCAGCAGCACTCACATCTGAAATTCAAGTGAAAGATTTCGATTGATCCGTCCCGCGTCACCGTCCCCTCCCGTAATTGGCTTCCCGGCGTTTCCTCCCACCGTGATAATCTCCAATCAACCATCTGCCGTGTCATCTGTGTGCGCCACCGCTCTGCCCTTCCCTCCGTCCGTTTCACCGTGTTCCCGTTTTCCCCCCGCTGATAATGCAATAATGCAATATTGCCTCAAAACAGCCATTAAACAAAACGCGGCGCGTGAAAACAAAGTCCTCAATTAGTCGTGTACCGTCCTCTCTGACACCATCAACATGTGTAAGTGTGTGTGTGTGTGTGTGTGTGTGTGTGGAAAGGCTCTCCTGTGATGGACGTAATAGGCCAGGACAGATGGCCTCCTCTTCCACCGACCCGCCACCACACACACACACACACACACACATACACGTGCCTGAAGCGCAGCCTCAGTGTTTGGTCGTGGTTGTTGTTGCTGTTCCAGTACTAGCCTTATTCTGTCGCTCAGAGCAGCAGGAGAGCGATACATCTGTGCCGTGTTTGCTTGTGATGTCGGTACAGAAATAGAAGTGAAGGAGCCGTCGTTTGAACCGACCATTCAGCTCTCTGACATCCCTGGGTAAAAATAAGCTGTCTGGGAGGCGGCGGGCTCTTTGGTGTTGAGTTTAACATCTGCTTGTCATAACCTGGTACAGCGGCATACCATGACGGGGCAGCTACAGGTGTGTGTGTGTGTGTGTGTGAGGCTGGATGCAATTTCAATTGATTTGTTTCACTGTTGGCATTACAAGAGGTGGCGTTTTATTTCCCTGAACATTATCAGATTAGTGTTCTACTGACTGAAATTGTTGGCATCTGAGCTGGGCTCCATGTGCTGAAGTAAAAAGGAAGAATCTACAGTAAAATACTGTAACTCTGAAAATAAATAGCTATCTTATACCATTTCCATTGTGTTATTGCTATGTAAGCAATGTGAAATCACATTGACTATGTTTAAATGCACAAAATATTCCAGTTTTTGCCATTATTCCAAAAAAGACAATATTCCTACTAAGCTGTTTACATTACTACAAAACATGAGTATTCCACTAATATTCCCTTGTTCGAACAATAGACTGTATATAAGAAGTGGACGTAGTCATCGTGACGCCACCCATTGGTTTGTGTCGTTTTGAAGCCTCGAAATCTGCATTTTGGCCGTCGCCATCTTGTTTTTCTTTTGCAACCAGAAGTGACACGAGAGGGTGGAGCTAAGTTCAACCGAACGCTGAATAAGACATTTTCAGGTGACTAAAAATAACTTTCGGGAACTGAAAACACACTGTGAAAGGGTTTAAGTTCTAAGAAGAAAACACACGGACAACTTCCAGACCGGACAACGCCGTGGTAGCGACCTGTCAATCACAAGGTAGCTACGCCCTAAAGCATCCCCTGCTTTATGGTCTATTAGACTCTAAATGGGACCATAATTTACTAAATGAACATCATGCTGTATCGAAGAAGACTTGAATCTAGCGATTGAGACCATAAACTCATGTTTACAATGTTTACTGAGGTAATAAATCAAGTGAGAAGTAGGCACCTTTTCTCATAGACTTTTTTATCTTTTTGCAACCAGAGGAGTCGCCCCCTGCTGGCTGTTAGAAATAATGCAAGTTTAAGGCACTTCCTCATTGGCTTCACTTCTCAGAGCCTGAGGTAGCCACCTGGTTCGACCGTGTGATCACAGCCTCCCTCTTTCATTCCTTCAACCACCTTCTTGAAAAGGTCGGCTTTGCAGTATTTGCGCATATCCAAAAACCTGTTGATATCCAAGTCTATCATAATGTTAAAAAGTAGGTGTGTTTCTCCTTCTGACCAGAAATGTGGGCTTTTCTTTGGGCATGCATCTCTGCAAACTGTCGGCTAGTTGGTTTGTGTACAACACACAGAGCTGGACGTAAACAGGCAAGAGGTCGTGTGTCACACACTGACGTAAAAACCCCAATTGAGATGAATAATATTAGCATATCCCACATGTCTTAATCGGAAAATGCTCCATTTAGAATAAGGCCTAATTCAGAAAATCCAAACAGAATATGCTGTTTACATGACCCGGAGCAAATTCTGAATCATAGTGGAATATCAGTGTGCATGTTAACGTAGTCAGTGAGATATTTCCAGTGAAGGTACAGCAGAGTTTAGCAGCAGAACAAAAAAGTAATTTTGATGTTTGTCATGCAGAAGAAAGCACCACCTGTGATCCTATTGTGCTTTTATTGTGGCTTCATTGACAATTTGTCATTTCAGTGTAACGTTATTTATGATGGCCAAGGCTACACTGTCATTATTTTCAGGTAAAACACAAGGCTACTTGACAGCGGTTGCGGTTCTTCATCTTGCTTTAGTGCCGATAACAAGGCAACACTTCAGCCTTGACTGACTGAGGTAAAAGAATACAAATACGTTTTTTTTATCTTTTCAAGTTGATTCATCACTTTGGCTCAGTGTTGGTGCTGCTCAGGAAATGTAGTGAGTTCACCTGATTTTATAAATATGTGTTTGAATTAAACACATATTTTCTGATTAAGACATGTGGGATATGCCGATATAATTCAGGTTTTAGAAGCATTCTTTGGACGTGTATACAGCACATTCAGAATATGCGTCTCAGTTGGGGTTTTTACGTCAGTTTGTGACACGCGGCCTCTTGCCTGTTTGCTTCCAGCTTTGTGCCTCGTACCCAACCAACTAGCCGACAGTTTTCAGAGATGAATGCCCAAAAGAGAAGCACACATTTCTAGTCAGAAGGAAAAACACACCTACTTTTAAACATTATGAAAGACTTGGATATCAACAGGTTTTTGGATATGCTGGCAGCAAAACTACAAACAAATGATTCAACGAATGAGATGACAAAGAACAAAGGAAATGTGCTGAGTGACTAATGGTGAAGAGGGACCAGGTGAGCAGGAGGTCTGGTGACTGCAGGGCTAACGATGGACAGCTGAAACTAATCAGGGCGGGGCAGACAATCAGAACTGGTGGGAAAACTAGTAGGAGGAGGAAATAACAGAACTGCACTGAAAGGCAGAATGTAAAATACATTTGTTTTTTGACATCTTGCGTGGAAAAACTCACCTACTGTACATATAAATCACAGCTGATGGCGACAGGTTTCCGCGTATATTATTCAGGCTGATTCTTAGTCAAATGTCAAAATATTGTCAGTCAGAAATCAGTATCTTAATGCGCTGAGGTGATGCTTCATCACAAAATAATCCAGACCTCAGTACGTTTCACTTTCATTTTTGTTTTCATTAAATTTCCACCATATTTAATATCAGCCATGCTAAGATCGATCCATGCTTTGGTGTTTCATTTTTTTTTCTATCTTTACTTAAGATACCATTAAACTTGTTTTTTATTATTATTATTATTATTATTATTATTATTATTATTATTTATTTTTTGCAATTATTTTCCATTGATTTATGATTTATTTTTATTTTTTTAAATGTAAGTATTAATTTATGCATTTCCTTTTTTATTTGTTTCTGCACTACTTTCCATTTGCATCCCCAAACTTATTTATTTATGTATTATTTTCTTTATACATTTTTTATACACTTTCAATCATATTAGGATGATGTCTTTCATTTCTTTAATTTTTTACAATGATGTTGTTTTGGCCTGCATACGTGAAAATATAGTTTTGCCTGGCACTTTTTAATTTTTGATAAAATTCAGTTTTTCTTCAATTTATTCGCCAGTATTGCGTGGTCCTTGAAATAAATCATTTGTCACTGTTGTTTGAAAATCTGTCCGCCGTAGGCAGCCTAATTGAATGAAATGAGCGGTGTTTATATCAACCCATCTACCCGTTACTTGCGTCATTTCTGTGAAAATATGTGACATGTATTGTTCTTGAAGTGTCTTTCTTAATGGACCCACGAGACAGGATGCTGATGTCCCTTTCCCCTCCGTTTGAGGTTTGAACTCTCCTCACAAGCTCCAGTCATCCACAGTAAGAAAGGCACACAATACAGCCGAGTGGATCTGTCCGAAAAGTCACTTGCACTTGACAAGAGGCATCGATCGGTTAATGCTAATCCTGAAGTCTCTGCTGATGAGAGTTGCCATCGACCTGCCACAGAGGTCCATAAGTGGGAATTTGGCCGGCTGCAAAGGCGGCGTGGTGTCAGGGAGGCGGAGAATCCGAGGTCCATCATCTTGTCTGCTTGAAAATCAAACATGTTGTTTTTAAAGACAAGAGGCAAACCCCCTCTGGAAGGATCTATCAAAGTGATTGCAAATGAAAGCCTTCCTGCATGCTCTGTTTGTTTGTGTGTGTTTGCTGGTTTGTGTCCATGTTTGTCTGTCTGTGTGTTGAATTATGGCATAATAATAATCAGTGTGCCTGTGTTTGCCATTCTATCTTGTGGTTTGTTTGTGTTGTGAGTCAACAAGGTGGATCATTGTTGTCTATCGCTGCAGGATGCTACACAGGCTATGAATAACTTGAGGCCACAACAGAGAAATGACGAAAGCAAGTAATTACAATCTCAGCGCCATGAAATCCTAATGCAATTACATGCAGTCGTTTCTGCAGAAACCAACAAGAGGATTAAAGTTTAAATGACTCATTTGCAAAGACAAGCAATAAAACAGTCTTCAGCTACGTTATCTGGTTATCTGAGGGCATATAATGCAAAGTTCGTCATGCATCATTAATGAGTCTTATATTAAAAGTAATATATGCATGCTTCCTGCGCCTCCTATTACAGAGTGGAAGTGGAGCCATTGATTAAACACTTCACATGTCTGACGCATCATGTGTTTGTGAAAAGACTGAAGTAACAGCTGCAAAAAAAAGTATCTTCTTCACAGCAGTGAGGCAACAAAATATGGTAACTTTCAGTATTTATATTCCATATGGACCTCCAAAGTGTTAAATATTAAGTTAATATTAGACCATTAAAGGAATTTCAGCAGTTAAAAAGGACTAAATGGACTATAATCGGTCAGATATAATCCTCATGAATGAAATCAAACCATTCTGAGGCAAAAAGAAACTTTCAGTGACAAGGTAGGAGCTGCAATCAGTTTTTGGCAAGTGAAAACTACGAGTTGTAAAGGTCCTTTAAAGGAATTTCAGCAGGTAAAAAGGACTGAGTGGGCTATTATCTGTTAGATATGATCCTCATGAATGAAATAAAGCCATTCTAAAGGCAGAAAAAACCTTTCAGTCACAAGGTAGGTGCTGCAATCAGTTTTTTGGCAGGTGAAAACTGTATTTTATGGGTTGTAATGGTCCTTTAATGAAATTTCAGCAGGTAAAAAGGACTGAGTGGTCTATAATCTGCCAAGTATAATCCTCATGAATGAAATAAAACCATTCTGAGTCAGAAAAAAAATGTCAGTCACAAGGTAGGAGCTGCAATCAGTTTTTGGCAGGTGAAAACTATGAGTTGTAATGGTCCTTTAAAGGAATTTCAGCAGGTAAAAAGGACTGAGTGGTCTATAATCTGTTAGATATAATCCTCATGAATGAAATCAAACCATTCTGAGGTAGAAAAAAACATTTCAGTCACAAGGTAGGAGCTGCAATCAGTTTTTGGCAGGTGAAAACTGTACGATATGGGTTGTAATGGTCCTTTAAAGGAATTTCAGCAGGTAAAAAGGACTGAGTGGTCTATAATCTGTCAGATATAATCCTCATGAATGAAATCAAACCATTCTGAGGTAGAAAAAACATTTCAGTCACAAGGTAGGAGCTGCAATCAGTTTTTGGCAGGTGAAAACTGTACGATATGGGTTGTAATGGTCCTTTAAAGGAATTTCAGCTGGTAAAAAGGACTGAGTGGTCTATAATCTGTTAGATATAATCCTCATGAATGAAATCAAACCATTCTGAGGTAGAAAAAACATTTCAGTCACAAGGTAGGAGCTGCAATCAGTTTTTGGCAGGTGAAAACTGTACGATATGGGTTGTAATGGTCCTTTAAAGGAATTTCAGCTGGTAAAAAGGACTGAGTGGTCTATAATCTGTTAGATATAATCCTCGTGAATGAAATCAAACCATTTTGAGACAGAAAGAAATCTTCCAGTCACCAGGTAGGAGCTGCAATCAGTTTTCGGCAGGTGAAAACTGTACGTTATGGGTTGTAATGGTCCTTTAAAGGAATTTCAGAAGGTAAAAAGGACTGAGTGGTCTATAATCTGTCAGATATAATCCTCATGAATGAAATCAAACCATTCTGAGGCAAAAAAAACCTTCCAGTCACCAGGTAGGAGCTGCAATCAGTTTTCGGCAGGTGAAAACTGTATTTTATGGGTTGTAATGGTCCTTTTATATCATGCAACAGACAGAATATTTTTTCCAGCCAGATGGTTAGAAGAGTTTTGAGGATCCTGGAAATACCTTCAGAATAGCGGACAGTGTTGTTAAACGACCTTCTGGGTTTTTCACAGATTGACAGATGTATATTTTTGTGGAAATCAGATGCTCAGTGCTGCGACTGGAAATGTAATGACCCAGCAGTTCCTTGCCAGAAAATATGTTATTTTCATATAAAAAAAATTTGTTCTGATTTACACAGGCACTAATGCACTAATTATCTCCTATAATGAGAATACGGATACCTGTTAGTCCGTCTATAATGCTGTTTTCTTATGAAAATATGTTTGTGTTCCACTTTAACAAGTGCACAGTGAACCAATTTTCCGCCCGATCAAGTGAGTCAAGAAATAGGTGCCTCTTGTCTACCTGTAAATAATTCCAACGCCTCATCTCTATCACATCAAATATTTAAGTGGCTCCCAGAGTAATAAAGTTAGGATTGATTGGAGGACGTGCCCCTGCGTCTGGACGCCTGGAGCGGGATGGAACCAATAAGAGAGGTAATTAGAGGAAGAGAAATGGGAGAAAGAGTGAGAAGGGGGGGATACACTCGTGTCTTATCTTCGTGTTGGCATTCGTATTTAACAGATTTACAGTCAAAGGGCAAACGCTCAATTTAACTTAGACACTATCACAAGCCACTTCCAGAGCAGCAGGGGAAAGTAAACCAATTAAATCTATGTAAATATCTGAGAATATCCACTGAGATGAGCAGTCAGGCAGCTTGTCATTATTACATTCAGTTCATGTGTGAATGTATGTGTGCAAAGTCACTAACTGGTCCATTTCTTTTATTGCACTGTGCAAAGACTACAAAGGTTTCTACAGAGTGCATGCATGCCATCTAGTGTTAAACTCAGTAATCAAGTTGGTTCAGAGAGGCTGCACATGGCCACATATACACTGAATAAAACACCTTAGTTTTCTTCCATTTATCTTGAGTTGAAATAAAAGATTTAAGACTTATATCTCTCAAATTTTGTGCACAAATTTGATTAAATCCTTGTAAGTGAGCCATCCATCCACCTGACAGATGTGGCATATCAAGGTGCTGATTAAACAGCATGATTACACAGGTGTGACTTGGGCTGGTCACACTAAAAGATCACTCTAAAAGGTGTATTTTTATCTTGAAAAAGGACATTTCTTAGGCATTTCTGAACTATGGATTTCACATCTAGGGCTACAGATATGCTGTTACACGTGGTCTGCAGTTGTGAGGTCGGTTGGATTTACCGCCAAATACTCTGAAAAGGCATCGGAGAGGGTTTATGGTAGTGAAATGAACATTTCAATTCATGGGCAACAGCTCTGGTGGACATTCCTGCAGGCAAAACACATGTGCGGTGTTAGGTGTCAGGTGTGGCACATCAAGATGCTGATTAAACAGCAGGATTACACAGGTGTACCATGGGCTCGTCACAGTAAAAGGCCACTAAAATGTGCAGTTTTATGTTAAGAAAAGACATGTATTAGGCTCTCTGAACTATGGATTTCGGTCACACGGATTCATCCAAAGCAAAGAGTATAGAAGGTGTTTTTTGTGTTGTGAGATAAAACTGCACATTTTTTAGAGAGGCCTTTTATTGTGACCAGTGATAAGCACACCTGTGTAACAATAATGCTGTTTAATCAGCATCTTGATATACCACACATGTCAGTTGGATGGATGATCTTGGCAAAGGAGAAGTGCTCACATATACGGATTTGTGACCAAAACAATATGACGTAACTCTTCTGTGTGCATAGAAATAGTCTTAGATTTTTTTATATCAACTTGTGAAAAATGGGAGCCAAAACAGAAGTGTTGCATTTATATTTTTGTTCAGTGTAAAAGTCAAACACAGTGTGTAAGAGAGGAATAGAAAGGGACAACTGAGGACATATTTGCATGTTTGTTAGCTGCTGTTCTTGTTGAGGAATGTCTGGCTCATGGCTGTTTTACACAGATCTTCACCATTCTGTTGATGGTGAGGAAAGTCACATTTGGTAAATTAAATGTGAGACGAGGGTCATTAGCCCGTGTCCTAGCCGGCTAGACGGCGTAATCACAACTTAATTTTCCCTGGAGCCAAAAACTGATTTGAATCGGATCATTGAGTGATCCATCATGTCATATGTGGCCTCTCAGCTTGTCGTCTTCTGAGGCTCATGTTGACGCAGCGTCCCTAGAGTTATGATAGGGAATCCTGAATAAATGACAAAATAAAAGAAACAACACAATGCAAAAAGGATGTCAATTATTCCACATTCATTCTGTGCATATGAGGGTTGTGGAGTTTTTTTTTTTACCAACACAAATTGGTAATTTGTGATCTCCAACTGTGCAGGAAATAGTAATGTGTTAATTGAGTGTATGTTTTTGTCAGTATGCAAGAAAACACATTTTTACCCTAAAATCAATCATTTGTGTGCATGAATTAACAGAACATAAACAACTTTATTGCATAAAATATTACATTATTTACAAACTCATTATAAAAAATATCATTATAGCATTAATTTTTAAGGTTTTCAAGTTTGGATACATTTATAGCATTCAACTATTGCACAAAACCCAGTACTATAATAATATAATATAATATAATAATATATATAATTAATATAATAACAGTACCGCGTGGCATCGGATACCATGATAGCTGAATCTCTGAAATGAGCTCCGACTGACTGTATTTAACATTAAGCGAGAGGTTGTAAAAGTCAAAATGCCAAAGAACGGAACAAAAGTAGGAGATAAAAGTCAACAGGAATAGACAGGAGACATGTGGAAGCATTTACAGTGTGAACATGTCCAAGTGTGCATGTCCAGGTTTATGTTGAGTAAACGTTCCCCTGATGGTTTGGTGTGTAGCTACCAGTGATTTGTGGTGTAATTAGAGAGGTTATAGTACTCCCCTCAGAGTTTTAGCTGCCTGTGAGGTCAGTTTGCAGTATTTGA
Organism: Sebastes umbrosus; assembly: GCF_015220745.1. NCBI lineage: Eukaryota > Metazoa > Chordata > Actinopteri > Perciformes > Sebastidae > Sebastes > Sebastes umbrosus. Next base: position 22,086,277 of record NC_051288.1, on the reverse strand, counting down.
TGTGTCAAAGGAAAGTGTGGAACACGCGAGTCTTCAGGCTCTTGATTCGGGGAACGTTCCTCGTAGAGAACTTGATCACCTTGTACAGATTTGAGCAGCTTCCCAAGCCGGAGAACGGGAACCAACGAGTGGTCCGTTTGTTCCCGTGAAGGTTCCAGAAAGAGGAGGAGCAACGCTGGAACACCTCGATGTTGACCGCGTACTGACCCGGCGCCCACTGAGACACGCACACCAGAGTCACGGAGGAGGCGAAGCCACAGTTGTGAGGAGAAACGCCATGAAAGACGGACTCCCCCGGCCTCATGGACGCACCCCTCTCCCAGACCATGCCGGCCTCCTCGGCCACTCCCATGCCGCTGAGGTTACAGAGGGCCTGCAGGCACACCTCCTCCAGCGCCTCCTTATCAGGGAACCGGAGCAGGATGGCAACAAGGCGAGGCACCGCACCTCGACGGAGGAGCAGCTCCTGCAGCTTAGCTGAGGGGGACAGAGGGGGAATAGTCTTATGTAATGACACATATGCTTTACAATTAATCCTTTTCGTTATCTTAACCTGTTTCTGGCATTGTACAGCGTGTATACTCCCTTCTGTTTCCACCTAGACAACAAAAGAGCTACACCAAATGTTTTTTTCCCAGCAGAAGAGAGCAGTCTATGCTCGCGACACAGTGCAGTTTGAGCTCATGTTTGAGCTGCGCTCGCTGCTGGATTCAGCGCACATCACAGCGTGCAGCGCCCAAAGTTAGGCTTTGCTCGACGCAGCAAAAAGCAGTTGTGGCACAGCGCAAGCCGTTGGAAATAACGGGTTTCAGAGTGCAGCCGCGTTGTCGCGTTGTGTCTGAAAGGACCTTCAGGGCAGATGTTGCAATCTGCAACCTCACCGCTAGATGTCGCCAATCCTACACACTTTGGAGCCATCTAGTGGTGTGGTTGCAGTTTGTAACCAACTGTGTACCCCTCTGCTCATTCCTCCCTTTCCATTGGTAGGGAGTTACCTTAGTGGTAATGTGAGCCGCTGAGTGCAAAACCGTGGGCTCATTCTAAGCTAAGGAAAACACAACGATTCTTAGTTTCAGGTGATTTTACACGAATGAAAACATAGTTATAAATATCATGTTCTATTTCTGCTAATAGATCCCCCGAAATCCTACACATTGTACCTTTAAATAACATTGATTGGTTAATTTGACTTACAGCTGTCATAAGCCATGCGTGAGATGGCTCTTACGGTGTGGAGGAGCAGTTCTTGGTCTGGACTGGTCAGCACTGATAGCACAGCCGTAACCAGACCGGCGTCACCGAAACCTTTACGAACCACAGCTGACAGGAAACAAAATCAATGAATGAACGTAAAACTACACTGATAGAAGATTTAAGATTCAACATCCAACAGGAAATGCACCTCATAAATGATGGAGCAACATCTATCTGTGTAAATAACTTACATTCTTTGGCGAGTTCAGCCACCAGTTTGGCGGTCAGCAGAGCGAGAGGCCCTCTGCTCCTCAGACACAGAGACAGAATGGGCAGGATCCCACTGATCACCACCTGCTCAGCAGCACCTTTCTCTGGACACAAGCGGGAAATACACATGTAAACACAACACTGATACTCTGATATTATAATCACTCAAATAAAACCAACGCCAAAGAAAAGTAAAAAGATGAAGTTGCATGAGGTTTTAATCGATATATGTTCCTTTAATGATTGATGGTACTGAATTGAATCTGTTTCTACTTCCAGCGTGATCTCTGACCCGTCTTTACCTGCTCTGCCTCTCTATCCCCTCGCTACGAGACACACATACAGCTTAACGTCTATCAAGGACTTATAGTTGTCATACACCTGATCCCCTCACAGCCTCTCAACCCACAGCTTTCCCATCTCTTACCGGTGTGGCTTTTGCCTCCAGGTTTTATCGCTCCAAGTGGGGAGCTGTTATAATATAGCTGCCACTAGGAGTGGGAGGCATTACGTATGGAAAGACATAAATATGTAAATTACACGTGGCAGCAGGAGTGTCGGCATTTTGCAATTCAAATCACGTCAAATGTAAGACAAAAAAATAACCCTGAAACTCATCGTTATATGAAACCCAGACTTGCCTTGATGGATAGAATAACCTAGAATATATTCCAATTAGAAACGAGATATCACAGAGTAAAAGAGTGTAAATGAACTCACTCCTCTCCTTAATGGTGGTCAGCACCGTGTTCAGATGTGGTTTCAGTTCGTCTGCGATCAGCTCCAGACCGAGGACTCTGATGGCTCCTAATGCATAGTTCAGGTTGTCTGTGGGGAGATATTAAGACATATTAAGAGCCATAAGATGGGATGGGACATAAGTAATAGGCCAGCAGGTATGGATGCTGAAAGTCATTACAGTTGGGTGAGAGATGAAAACATACAAGAGAAAATCCTGGGAGTATAAAAGCAGTACCAATGGGAGACTCCATTAGAACAAGAGCAAAGAATTCTGCAAAGAATTTGACTAATTGTGCAAAGATACACTTTATTTCTACATATCCTATTTGCAAAACAACCAGAAACCTGCTTCTGCTCTTTCTGGTTTACATCCAATGAGCTTTTCTTGAGTGTATGTTGCTGTTTGTGGCAGGACTAAAGTCTGGTCATGTCTTGAAGGTAACCCACAAGTTGCAAAACTCTTGCGAGATGGTTCAGGTCAGGCATTGACCTTGAATGGTTATGGTTAGGCATTGACCTTGGTTAGGAAAGGTCGTCAGGCAGCGAGTCTCACGGGAATTTCCGCACGTTTTCGCAACTTGTGGGTTACCTTCTAGACACGAACCTGAAGTCTACAGTCACGTGAGCAGATCTGTGAGGCTAAATGCTAACATCAGCATGCGAACATGCTCACAATGCAGGTGTAATGTTTACCATGTTCACCGTCTTAACTTGGAGTGTTCGCATGCTAACATTTGCACATAACAAAGTACAGCAGAGGTTGGTGGGAATGTCATTAGTTTTGCAGGTATTTGATAATAAACCAAAGTAACTGGACAAATAAAAATTCTGATCTGATGGTTAAAAGCTCCAGATGAAAAGTTATTACAGTTTATCCCAAGGGGGGACATGAATATCTGTAATATTTCATGGCAATCCATCCATGAGACCTTTCACTCAAAACCACAAATGTCAACCTCACGGCCATTTTCAAAGGGGTTCCTTGACCTCTGACCTCAAGATATGTGAATGAAAATGGGTTCTATGGGTACCCACGAGTCTCCCCTTTACAGACATGCCCACTTTATGATAATCACATGCAGTTTGGGGCAAGTCATAGTCAAGTCAGCACACTGACACACTGACAGCTGTTGTTGCCTATTGGGCTGCAGTTTGCCATGTTATGATTTGAGCATATTTTGTTATGCTAAATGCAGTACCTGTGAGGGTTTCTGGACAATATTTGTCATTGTTTTGTGTTGTTAATTGATTTACAATAATAAATATATACATACATTTGCCTAAAGCAAGAATATTTGTCCACTCCCATTTTGATAAGAGTATTAAATACTTGACAAATCTCCCTTTAAAGTACATTTTGAACAGATAAAAAAATGCGCGAGTAATCATGGACTATCATGCAATTAATCGCGATTACATATTTTAATCGATTGACAGCCCTAGTAACAACACAACGGTAATGTAAATTGGCAAAAATGAATGCAACATTGATGTTCACTGTGATGGAGTACAGTAAGAAACAATGGCTGCATGGAATAGTAGGAAAAACACATTAACAAATCAAATGGATGGATGCATTTGAGCAATAAATTTAAAGTACAAATGCTTTTTATTTTATTATTATTAAGAGTTAAAGTAAAACACTGGCATGATCCTTTAAGAATTCATCATGACTGAAAGATCACAAGTTTGACTCTCACAGGTGTTTCCAGTTAATCTGAAGCTGATTAAACATCCGCTCAGGACCGTGTGTGCTGAGCGTGTTCAGAACAATTGATTGACATCTTCCCGCCTCTCTTCTTAGCTTTGTTGCGCCTGTTAGGGGGCGGGACAAATAACACCTGTATTTATTCTTATTGGTGGATGAAGATTTGAGCAGAGGTCTAATCAGCCAGAGTAACTGAATACACCTGTGTGGGTGTTCAAAGGCAGCTGTGAAAATGTGTGTGAATGAACATTTCCTCCCGTCAGAAACTACTACAAAACAGTTAACCCTTCACTTGTCTAATGAAACTGCCAACAGCATTATGGTCTGGTTGCAGCAGCAGGTGTTTAACTTCTATGAATGAATAAAAGGTATTACATTAACGTCACAGTAGCACATCAACCATGATACTGGTCCACTCACCGTTTGTTGTGTAGGGCTGCAGTTTGCTGGATCTGCGTTTATCCCTGTGGGAACGATTGTAGGTGTACATGAGTGGCACATTATGGTGTCCCATCATGCACCGGCTCTCAGGTTGACATCTTCGTGCAGAACACACAACACATCTTTATTTGTTATTCTCCTTTTGACAGATTTTTCTTTCTCTTTTAGTGTACCGACCTCTCGCTTTAATCCCACCGCTGCACTGCCTTCCCATCATGCACGCTTGTTTTGTGCAGAATAAAACGCTTGTCTTGTTTTACTGCACACGCCTGTCGAGTCGGTCTTCGTTGTACTCCTGCTGGCTCTGTCCCCTCTCGGGGTTAATACGGAGCAAATCCTCACTAAAGCTGTTCACTCTGCCCCTCCCCGAGCGAGTGTGGGCGCAGGTAAGGTATTAGCACTTGGCTGACTCTGCTGAGTGTGTTCTTACAGCCCTAGAATCTCCCACAATGCCCTTCAGCTACTAATAAATCCGAGCCAAAACAACAACACAGACAGGTGGGCATCTGTTCTTGTACACAAGTGTATTAGTTGGCATTTTTCCCAAAATGCAAAATGTTGGACAGAGTTGGACTGCAATTCTTCAGCCTGATGTCTCCGTATAATTTAACTTCTCTAAATGATAAATGACTGAACATGATCGACCCATTTTTGCTACAATGTTGGAGTCATTTAAACTCCCAAATTAAATATATGATCAATACATTTAGGCACAACTTGCTCCATTTATGACATCTATGACAAGACAATAACAGAGTCAAAGTAGTTATGAAAACTAAATCTTTATATTTTATTTGACTTTTGAGGTTCCAGTAAAAACAATCTAGTACGATAGACGTTCAAATCTAACCAATAAATACAACAGAGAAACAGACATTGTATCACCAGCAAAAAATATAATCCAGACCTCTGATATCATCTGTTCTACATTAAGGGCTGTACGCCTGTCAGTGTTCAACATGATTACATCTATACATACATCGGTGGGGATGTTTTGTTCGTTCGCTGAAAACATAGAATAAAAAAATAATATATAATTGGGTTCAGTTAGACTACACACATAATAAACCTGCTACTAAACAAACAGAGGGTTCATTTAAAGGCATTTTGGGAAATGTGCTTACTAGATGAAAAGATCAATACAACTCTCATGTCTGTAGAGTAAATATGTAGCAGCAGCCGGTTAACTTAGCTCAGCGTTAAGTCAGGAAACAGAGTAACAGCTAGCCTGGCTCTATCTCCACAGCGCTGTGTCAGAGCTAAAGAAAGGTCTGGCTCCACATTATCATTCTGGTACAGAGGGAAACAAAACGCTCTGGCTTGTTTGTATTTCTTTAAAACCAATCACAATCGTCTTGGGCGCCGCTAAGCACAGGATGCAGTGACGGTGCCCTCGCATAATAGACAGTGCAGATAGCGGAAGGAGAGGAGAAAAGACTAGACCGGCATTGCGTCATCGTTACCAGAAAAGCTGGTGTGTAGCGGGTTAACTGAGGCTTTCACACTAAGATTTGAGGCACATAAGATACGTGACTACTCACTGCCAGTGTGGAAAATCGCTAAATGTTGCTGGTGACAGTGACTACTGATGGATAAATTAGCTCTGCTGCAGTACGGTCATACAGCCTAGCAGCATTAGACTGTCGTCTTCAGCTAAATCTCAGCCTATAGATCAAACAGTTGGTTATAAACACGTTGGTTATTTACAGACAACACTTAGCCTAACATGATTCAATCAGATATGTATCATTAAAGTATCACGAACGCTCAGGTTCAGGCAAGGTGGCAAAATAATTATTAGACATGTGAACAGATGTTTGTTTAACAAGAAATAAATGCCTACAAACTTGTCAAAATTACAATCAAAACCTACGTCAAATGCACTGAAATCTATGGGATCTTCAGTTTTATATCCCCCGAAAGGAGGCATGGCCTTGGCGATGACTCAATGCGAGTCTGGTCTATGCCGGCTGACAATAGGCGGCCAATGGCAGACTTATACCCACAGTCTATATCCGGTGAGTCAGACTAGTCCAAAGCTAAGGAAATCAACCTACCGGAACTTCTAAAGCTCACTAGTGAACATATTATATCTTGTTTGTTTAATCTGTACAAAAAAACAAAGTGTAAAAACGAGAATTCAACGTTTTACGGCCAAGAAATAGTCCGGCACGTAATGCCCCCTCTTTGGACAGAGCCAGGCAACCTGTTTCCCCGTTTCCAGTCAGCTAACCACCTGCTGGCTCCAGCTACATATTTACAGCACGGACGTGAGAGTGGTATCGATCTTCTCATCTAACTCTCTGCAACAAAGCTAATAAGTGTATTTCCCAAAATGTCCAACTATTCCTTTAAGTTGGACTTACAGAGGAGTCATTACATGATTGATGCTGAGCTCAACACAACTCTGATCTCCTTCACAGGAGCTCAACTCGTACAGTTTCCCTTTGAACGGGCCTATGATTGGTTCTTCATGTGACCAGTTGTCAAACAGTTCCGGCTGCGTTGAGTCCACTGGAAACAGTCTCATATCCAACAGAAACCAGCGTAAGGACATTACTCTCCACGTCATCTGGCTTGCACTGCTCCGCCTGGGTTTCCATAGGAACAGCAGCTCCCGTTTCCTGCCTCGTCTTCTTCCTGGCTCGGCCTCGCCCTTTGCCTTTTAAAATGGTCTTCCCTTGCTCTTTGACCCCTCCGCACACCTTGTGAGGGTTCTCGTTGTCGGTCGGGCGGGTTTTGCGGTGGCGCCTGCGGATACGCCTCATTGGCGGACCGGAGTCAGCCGGGTCCGACGCCGCTGCGCCGGACAGGATCCGGATCTGCTGTTCAATCACCATAACGATCATGTCCAACGCAACGTCCAGCATTCCCAGACCCAGACCGTGAGTCACGTTGTCAAACGCTCCGCTGTTGACCGGGTCTTTGAAACACTTCCTCATATCCTCCAGGTGGTTCCTGAGAGAAAAAGAGAAAGTTATTACTCTGTTTATCCGAGGAAAATACAATTACAACGAGGACATACAGTACATACTTAGTTTCAATAATTTTGGACCAGTGTTGAACTGTGTTGGTCTTGGGGATGAGCTGTTTGGCCATGTTGCTGTAGTCGATGTAGTCATGGGAAAAGTCCTTCATATCGTCACACAAAGCTCTGGTGTCGCCTAAACACACACACATTAAAACACAGTTTAGTTCTTAAGAGTCTTCTACGCATCAAATGTAAACATCCGTCCACACTAACACACATCTGTCACCTTCAGTGAGTTTGGAGAAAGAGGAGGATACGGAGGTAGTTGTGCTTGGCGTGAGGCCGAGTACGTTCAGTGACTCCAGGAGCGTTTTCTTGCTGGCCGGGCCTCTGCTGACGCGAGTGTAGGCTGCCAAAGAGCGCAGGGACATCTTCTCCGGGGCCTGCAGCCGCCGTTTGATTTCATCATACGAGATGAGATACTTTCCTAAAATGAGATTAAAAAAAAAAAGTTTTCTCAGCAAGGAATGTAACAGATTATTCTCAACAAATAGCATTTTATTAAATCTGAATATCAAATTTGCTTCTCAAATCTGAATCCCTTATCATATATATTAAGGTTTAACTTTAAATAATTCAAAGTGACAAAAAGTTGTAAATTACTTAAACGAGCAGTGTATGTGCATAACATGAAAATGTGAATGGCCCACTCTAGAGACAGTGTTGTAAGAGTAGCGTAGTTCAGTGGTTCCCAACCTATTTTCCTTGAAGCTTCCCCTACTTGTATCTAAGAAAAGCTGTGAAAATGTTGTTTTTGAAAGGCTAAACGGCAACAAATATGGATTGAAGTAGAAATTTAGTTTGATTTTGCTACCAAGTAGCAAAAAATCTATATTTTTAAACAAATTTTTGTATAAATTATCCAGTAAGTGTGTTTTTATGATTTTAGTTATACATGCAAATCTAATTGACGACCTCAGAGCAGAAAAATCCTGGCGCACCCCCTGTGATCTTTGGCGCCCCCCTAAGGTTGGGAACCACTGGCGTAGGTCATTTGGAGCAGAGCCAATGGGAAATGAGTGGTGAAGCAAGAGAGAGAGCGGCGGCGACTGCAGGGAGTAACGTTATCGACACACTGTAATCTTACACACTGACTCAAATTATACATTTGCTATTGAGCTAAATAACTGGTGTTTTCTTCAAACGAGTGGCCACTTACGAGCTTTAGATCCTTTCATGTTGGGATCCAGGAGTGACGACACCTCTGCAAAAGGCATGTGAGTAACCGACTCTGAATTTGTGCTTGAGTTTGGCGGCGAGTCTTGAATCTGGACCTCAACCTCAGGCTGGACTGGGGCAGAAACCTGCATCTGAGGCATCTGAATATGAGGCTGCATGGCGTGCATCTCCATCTGGTTCTGGTCCAGTGGAACCTGGCTTTGCACTTGAGGGAGGATCAAGGTGTTTTCAGGTAAACCCTGAAGCCCCATGCCGCCTTGTGCAACATTACCCGTTTGGTCCGAAGACACCTGAAACATGCCCATTACTGGTTTTACTACGGTGAAAACCATGTTCCCCTGAGCATCCAGACCCACCATCCTGGTAGACGGGTCCATGTCTTCACTGAAACGTTACCTTGAGGCTCCAGAGGCTTTAATTATCAGATCAGGTTACCTTAGAGGCCCATGTAGTGTTACAGTACACTCCTCTGTTCTTAAATGGTTATGGTTACAGCTGACCTGACAAAAGGGGAGCGTAAGCTGACTCTCTCTCTCTCTAGTCAAAGTAAAACCTCCCACATTGAAACTGTTAGAGCATTTCACTTTCTTAGTTTCATGGAGCTTATTATCTCTCATAGCAACACCACAGCAGACGTTTCATTCTGAAAGAGAAAAAAAAAAATAATGGTTAGTACCAATGGATAAGTTGGCTTTGTAACTGACCTCCATATTTAGGAGGATAAAATGTATTCATCCTACATTGTGTGTCTTTGGATAGTTAAGGTGAAATCTGTGTTTATATGGTGGAAATCCCCTTTATTGACAGTACACAGCCACATGGCTGACATGAGCTGGTTCACTGCAACAACTGACTTCATTGCTAAGAGTGAGAGCTGAAGTTTGTTGCGGGAAATCTGTCCACATTTTTACATTTTATATATTTAATACTATCTAATAAGTAAGAGTATGATGGTATTTAAGTGAAATTACCAAAGAATATTATAATAAAACCATGAAACATTAGGATTATTATGTGAATAACATCATAATATTACGAGAAAAAAGTCAGAACATTACGAGAAAAAAGTCGTAATATTAAGAGGAAAAAATCGTAATATTAAGAGAAAAAAATTGTAATATTAAGAGAAAAAAGTCATAACTTTACGAGAAAAAAATTAAATAACACGTAAAATTACTACCTTACAATATTATGACTTTATTCTCTTAATATTATGACTTTATTCACATAATATGACTTTATTCTCTTAATATTATGACTTTATTCACATATTATTCTCATAATATTATGACTTTATTCTCTTAATATTATGACTTTACTCTCATAATATTATGACTTTATTCACATATTATTCATATAATATTATGACTTTATTCACATATTATGACTTTATTCTCTTAATATTATGACTTTATTCACATATTATTCTCATAATATTATGACTTTATTCTCTTAATATTATGACTTTATTTTTTTAATATTATGACTTTATTCTCATAATATTATGACTTTATTCTCATAATAATATTATGACTTTATTCTCATAATATTATGACTTTATTCTCATAATAATATTATGACTTTATTCTCATAATATTATGACTTTATTCTCATAATATTATGACTTTATTCTCATAATAATATTATGACTTTATTCTCATAATATTATGACTTTATTCTCATAATAATATTATGACTTTATTCTCATAATAATATTATGACTTTATTCTCATAATAATATTGACTTTATTCTCATAATAATATTGACTTTATTCTCATAATAATATTGACTTTATTCTCATAATAATATTATGACTTTATTCTCATAATAATATTGACTTTATTCTCATAATAATATTATGACTTTATTCTCTTAATATTATGACTTTATTCACATAATATTATGACTTTATTCACATAATATTATGACTTTATTCTCATAATAATATTATGACTTTATTCTCATAATATTATGACTTTATTCTCATAATATTATGACTTTATTCTCATAATAATATTATGACTTTATTCTCATAATATTATGACTTTATTCTCATAATAATATTATGACTTTATTTTTTTAATATTATGACTTTATTTTTTTAATATTCTGACTTTATTCTCTTAATCTGAGATTTATTTGTTTTCTCTCTCAGAAGCAGCTCTGATGTAAAAATTAACAACTTTAGAAAATAACCCTAAAGACGAGCTTTTCCTTCTTTATCTGTCATTTTAAAAACATTTTATTATCACAGTGGTATTTTTTGACTTGTAGAGAAACAACTCTGACTTTTAATCTCTAGATAACGTAAATCACACAACAACACCACATGTATCTACTCATAACACTAACATCCATCATGGCTGCCAGGCGCGGCCGGCAGTGGTTCTTTCAGGCCGGAGATGTTGAACTAAAGCCGGGTAAAACTGGAGCGAACAGTCGCGGTTCTGGACCGGGACAGACCGGATTGAACCGCTGCTCTTGGATGCAACTAGTGCCGGCTGTCCCACTCACCGAGTTCCCGTCTGATTCCTCCTAAAACGACACTGATCCTAGAACGGTCCGAGTCCGAGCCAGCGACATTTTTCCTCCTTCTCTGCTGCAGCTTCGGCGGGTTGCAAATCAGCTGTACGTGCACTACCGCCGGAGAGCCGGATTCTCAACGCTCATTGGTCGACGGACGTGTCAATCACACAGCGCGTGATTCCTCATTGGATAAGAGTGCTGTCAGTAGAAGAAGAGGAGGCGGTACTTCCGGTTTTAGTCTCATCCAGATGGATACAATGGGATGAAAATCTTGTATTTTATTCTTTTGTTTACATCTGTTTTTATCTCACAAACTTGTTATAAATTATAATAATTCAATAATAATAAAGTAAAAAATATGCAAGTGCAAGAAAGTGAGCTTGTTTTAGGCTGACAGATAATTTCACTCCAGCTTTTTGTATTTGCAATGTGGTTATGTGTATATATATATATATATATATATATATATATATATATACATTTTATTAACCTTTATTTAATCAGGTAGTACTCATTGAGATTATTAAGAATCTCTTTTGCAAGAGAGACCTGGCCAAGACAGCAGCATTTAAACATACATTAAAGTTTCAGACGCCACAACGTAAAACAAATGCAAAATAAATACATAGCATAATATAATATCATACAAATCAAGTGTTTGAAGCCAACGTTAAAGTGAAGATATTCAGGAACACAGACAGCTCCCGATTGACTCTGCTTCTAGGTCTTTCATTAATGTTTTAAATTCATCAAAAGTAACTTTGTGTCTTAATGCACATATTCGTACATATTTCTTAAATTCTCAATTATTTTATCATTATTTATATTTCTCATCATATATTGTGTTATATACTGTAGCATTATGTACATAATGTACATGTTAAATACTCCTGTATTTATATTTTCTTACATTTCATGCACTATACTCATTTTTAACAGTCTCTTCTGCACTATATTCACTTTTTAAATAGTCGTGTATCACAGCTGTTACCCTGCACTATATTCAGTTTTAACAGTTTTCTTCATCTCCTTGTATTTTTATATCTGGTATATTTTTCTGTACTTTGCACTACTAACTTTTTACTGCCTTTTTACTAACATGTTTTGCACTATGGAACTGTGATGCTGGAAACTTGAATTTCCTTCGGGATCAATAAAGTTACTATCTATCTATCTATCTATCTATCTATCTATCTATCTATCTACCTATTTATTTATTTATGTTTATGTAAGAGCAACTGTAATGTCCCTCTAGGGATCCATGTGATTCTGATTTAGACAATTGGTGCAAGAGTCTGCAAGAAGCAGATCATTTTACTGGGTTATCTGGATGATTGCTAACTCGCTCATATCTGGAACAAAAATAAACTGTTTACTCATCAAATTCATACAAACATCTGTGATTATTATTATTATATGGGCAGGGGTGGATGCCCTTGCCAGATCATGACTAATCATTCCTCAGAGCACTGATTAGTCATGTCAGTGAGTTTTAAAACTAAATAATGAATTAGAGCTTTCGCTGTGTATTGCAGAAAGGTTTATGGTCACAGAGCAGTTTTTCATCTCTGAAATGATGGTTTTGCTACCAAAATAAATCATCCTTCAACCAGAAGACGGAATAATACGCCAGCTTTTTTCCAACAACACTCTATCATATTTATCCTGATCTGTATTTTCTGAATAGTTGCCTATAATCCTAGGGTATTGGTTTTCAGGGATAATTTATATTCACTATAATTCCATGCATAAATAACACAATGACAGAATGTATGACCACTTTGATCATGGGTTTCATACACTTTATGTAATAAAACATCTAAAAGCAAAAATCTATCAGATGAAGGACGCTGGGACAAAATCTTATCAATTGGGGGTCTAATTTGTGTCAATTTTGGGGGTCCTTGACGTGAAAAAGTTTGGGGACCACTGTCCCAGGGTAAAGTCTAATTATAGGAAATAAAATAGCACAGACAGAGACTTGCTGCTTATGATAAATAATAAATGCAACCTCCAATATCAGACCCCAAACTTGAATTATAAATGCTAAATCAAGCAAAGTTAACTACTCAAGTTTCTCTATAGGAAAAACATGTGTGTTGTAATTAGGGAGATGGTCCATCAGATGGTGTACTGTAGCTTGGATGCTGGATAGATTAATTGTCTTTTGCTCACGTGACAACTGTTCACCATCTAGTGGACATTTTAGAATATTACACATCCAATCAGTAGAATGAATCCTATTAGTCTCACACTTCTTTTCCATGACATTATAGAAAATTTAAATCTTACAATTCCCAAACTGTTCGGAATACTTTGAATGTAAGCATTTGATTCAATCATTAATGTCTTCATTAAGTTTTTTCTTGCATGCTCATGGAGGATCTCTTGTTGGGTCTCTAAATTATAGAGTACTGTCTAGACCTGCTCTATATGAAAAATGTCTTGAAATAACTTCTGTTATGATTGGACGATATATAAAAATAAATTTAATTGAAGTGGAAATTACTTTAGAAATGTCATGGTAACAGATTGTCCTTAATTTGCACAGATGTGTAATGTGACAAAACTAACATTATCACGACACTCTCTTTTTCTCTCGTTCTTGAAACCACACAATTCACTGCGATAAAAGTCGTCTGCTTTTTATTGCAGCCAGCGATTTGTTTGTTTTCACCGGGAAAAAAAGAAGAAGCAATTTTTCACTTTATCTCATTTGAATTTATTTGGGTACAAATAAAAAAATGTACAAAATAAAGCATAGAAAGTAGTAATTATGAAAACAAATGTCGCTGACAACAACATAAAAGAAAAGGCAACAGTTAAATAACTCAGTAAAAATAACAGCCGACTAATCTGGAAAAAGCAACTTGCGGTACAACACGTCTACACAAACAGACATGACATTAAACGGTCACGTTTGGGTAAGAAAAGGCATAGACCCGGGCCGTGTGAGAATAAAACATTGAGTTTCAATCCAGAAGTGCACAACAATCAAGATGATCAAATATTAGTGTGTCATTTAATTGAAACAACCTCACTACAAGAAAAAATCCTATGCTGAAACAGTTTGACAGTAGGCCATTTCTCATTATACAATTTTTACATTGCCGTTAGTTTAATATCCTCTCAGCTTTTGTATGCTTCGTCTAATAAAACCAGTCATTTCAATGAGGTTGAGCCTCATAAACATCCCCCATTAGCTTCATAACAAGCACTGAACATGACCAAACTGTATATACTCATAGTGCACAGACATTAGTACAGTGTTGCATTCATAGTGAGCTTGACACCATCCTGACTTGAGGATAACACACAATTCAGCACGACAGCAAAGTGGAAACACGTGACAGAACAGAACACGGACCGTACGTCTAGCAATCTTTGGCGTCTGTAGGTGTCAGAGCCTGTCAGCGCCGTCACTCGGTGTCGTACTGCCTCACACAGTCTGGCCTGATGTCAGTCACTGAGGGGTTAACTGTTGGGCTGGGGGGTGCGTTGGGTTCCCCGCCAGGCTCAGCTGGTGTTAGTGCTGGTGTTGAGGATAAATTGCTGGTGGTTGCTCAGTCAGTGTCTGCGTGTGCGCTGGCCCCCGGTGCCCGTGGTGGTGATGTAGAGGAGGGGCTGAGGCTGCCGCAGCTGGGGTCCTCGCTTCAGGTTATTCATGTGGCCTGTGGAGGAGTCTGCATTAGAGCCTGTAGGAAGACATTACAAAACAAAGCTCAGTAAAAAAGGTCGCTACAGAGGAACGTCACTTAAGTCTACTAACATTGGCAGTGACAGTGTTTCACCTGTTTGCTGGATGTTGTGCGGCGCCCTGATTTTGGCGAGAGGAGGGACCCCTCTGTACTGGGGGCGGAGCAGGGGAGCCTGGGGATGAGCGTTGTTGTAGAGATAGTGGTCTGATGTGCTGTCCAGAGGACGGAACCTCTGAGCTGTGGTCGTCTTGGTTTGAGGCAGCTGCAAGCGAGAGGAGGAAGAGATTAACTCACGCAAACCTTTCTTCCCCTTAGTGGCCACAAAACACTTGCTGCTTTGTGTGAGCTGCATTAATACTTCATGTAAACATCAGTGTCTCCTGAGGACAAACTCATAAATGTGACAATAATATTACTCTTCACGCAGAATTTAGAGAACACTCACTGCTTGACCGGTGACCTCGAAAGAGCGTGAGCGTCTCTTCTTGCGGCGAGCCTCAAAGTCCACTTCGCGGGGCGTTTGGTTTTTGGTGGCGATCTGGCGGTTGCGTGGGCGTGTCCAGGTCACTTGGAGGCCGGGCCCCTCGCCCGTGCTGCTGGACAGGTTGTCGTCCGAGGTGGCGTGTCTGAGCTCGGGGCTGGGCTGCCTGCCGCGCCGCATTGGCAAACCTCTAGGGGGCGCCTCACTCAGAGAGAGGCTGCTCTTCTGCTTCTTGGGGTCCAGGGGAGATGGGGGAGGGGGTAACCGCAGGACGTCCACCTCCAGGGCTTTGGAGCGCCGACGGGCTGCTTTTACCACGATGTTCTGGACCCCCTTTAGGATCTGCTGCCGCTCTGCAGAGACACAGGGATATGTTTGTTATTTTACTTTATTCACTTTCTTTACCACATATTAAAGGGACTGTACGTAAGTTTTTACACATAGAAACATTTTTCAATTGTTTTTTATTGCCAATGTGTGAACAGGTTGTTACTTAACCTAAAAAATGAGACCTTCCGCGACTTTCTGGGTTTCCTCTATCAGCCTGTAGACTGCTTTTATTGTGGAGAATGCGGGTAATTTTTTCTGGGAAAATCCAACGGATGTGACGTCATGCACGCTTGCAAGTGCCTTAATTTCCGGCTCTGCTACAGGGCTAACAGTGTGCAACGATAGCTAACGTTTGGTTATAAATGGAGTCCCCTAACGCCAACAAACGACCAGCCCCCATCACAACAAACAGCAATTTCTGATTCTTCCATAGAGCCCCTTTAATGGGATACTACAAAAAGAAAGTTAATTACTCATAATGCTTTTATTGGCACAGCTAAACATTCGTTCATTCAAGAACCTCTTACCAATTTGTGACAGAGGGATGTCGGCCCCGGCCTCGCTGCTCTCGGGCGAGGAGTCCAGGTGGCTGCTGACGCTGTGGCTGAGATGGCTGTAGCTCAGAGAGCTCTCAGGAGCCAGCGGCTGCAGCTGCAAACACGGAGGTGCAGAGTGTTACATTATGATCAGACATTCACTGCAGTCCTTTGCTTCCAGACGAGGTCAGACTGAGTGCCATCTGAATCAATTCCGTGCCTCTCGACAATTAATTTTTTCACTTTGAATAGGGCGTTTGGATTCTCATAACTCTTCTTACTTCATCTCATTCTATGAGTCACACTCCTGGCACATTTGCACAAAGAGAAAAATTAGATATTTAAACTTATGTTGGAGTTTCTTTTGTGGAGGAGCGTGGGTTGAAAATGAAAATGTTCTACCAGAGTGAACCATCTGTGTGACTTTAATTCAAACAGGAACCCGTATAGCTTGAAGCGAAAAGCAGCACCAGACTAGACTGTATGAATTCACAGCATGAGGCAGCTCTCAGGGATAGCTATTGAAAAGGAGTGAATGCTGCTTGTTAGAATTGTCCTCACCTCTCTGTTGCCTTTCCCGTTTATGTGGATGGGAGGCGGGGTCACGACAGCCGAGTTTTTCAGCTGCCTGGCGTGAGGGCTGCTCTTAAAAACCCTGTTGTTGTCGCTGACACGGGGAAAGAGAGAGAACAATACTGAGAGATGAACTTGAGGTTTTGTGATGTCACTAAATGCAGTTATAGATTCTAAATGTGAAACATATGAAGAAGAGGTCCTCTTACAGCTCAGGCTCATGCAGGATGGGGGGCAGAGTGTGTCTACGGATTTTGGCTTGGCCTCGTCGGTTATCGGAGCACATGTTGCGTACGCTCTCCTGGTCCGAGTCCATGTCCTGCATGTTGTCACGACCATGACCGGGCAGGGTGATCTTGGGTAGAGAGCCCTCCTGGAAATGATTATGAATTATCAGTATTAGTATTCATCTAGGAACCTTATTCATATTTTTGTATAATCTAGTCTCTAAATGTTATTCGTCATGCAGGAGCTACCTTGATGGTGTGTCTGGTGGTCACTTTATCCAGGGCCATGGCTCTGTCCAGTTTCCTCTCATCCAGCTCCCTCATGTACATCTCATACAGCTCCTGGAGGTGAGGAGGAACCAGCAGACTGTGGTCTGGAACACAAACATATAATTCAGTAAACCAGAAATTCACGGTGCCTAAACCAAAAAAAACAGACTATTCATTGGCGATTAATCTGCAGATTACTCTCTTGATTAATCAGTTGGTATTTAAAACATCATTTCAACGTTATTAAATATGTTCCCACTGAGTAATTTCACGTTGAGAATATGTTTAATAGGTGTGTATTATACGACTATTTGTCTGTAGGTGTTTAGTTTACATTAAGGTCATTCAAGGTTGAAAAGCAAGTTTAGTAGACGTCTAGTCTTAGCCTAGACGTTGTAGTGCTTATGTTAAATATTTACACATTAATTTCCCTTTATGCATTTTTAAAATATGTAATGATGTTTTTAAAATGTGGTCTAAAACCAGGCTAAATGTAGTGAATAAATCCTGTGGTCTATATCAGAACTAAAGCATAGAGGCGATGTCAAAATACTTCTATTGCTCAGAGGATTGTTTTGGCTGAACAACAGTTCAAACCCCCAAAAGAAATAGATTTTTTTTTAAAGAAAATTGCATATATTGTTAAATAGGTGCACAATATGACTGGGAAGGTGATCTAAAAGGGTTAAAAAGGCATTTTTCATTTCATCTGGACTTTAATAATAATGGAAAAATGCCTCTTCAATAATAATCTATGTGTATAAAGGGGAGTTTCATTGAAAACAAACCCAATAAATAAAATAACAAAAAGCCTGCCTCTTGCACAAGTATCACTAAGTTCTGCCCTGATGCAGGTAACTTAGTGGAAAGGTGTTCTTTAATATTCACTCCAGCTAAGTTTCATCTTCAATCAGAAAAGTTAAGACAGCAAAGAAGTCTCAAAAGGGCCTAAAGATCAGAATTTCTGACTGGATCTGCTAAAATGAGGTCTGCATTAATGCAACGAAGGATCAGAAAGCCCTCAGTGTGCAATCCTCCACCTCTCTTGAGCCCTCAAGAAAGTGTGTCATCACACACTGATTGGCCAAGAGGGGAAATCCTCCAAGCTGCTCTCAGTTCCTAATTAGGAGTCGGTCCCCACACCCTGCACAACAGGTGAACTCAATAACCCTCCAATCAACTCAGGGGAACTGTGACATTCGGCTCAAATGAATTGGAAAAAGGGAAATGACAGAGAAGAAGCCAGATTTGTGGAAAGGACCGACACAGTAATGAACCAAACAACACATATTAAATAGAGGCTTTTCAACACATTTTGGAGTTGATAGACTCACCAACAATGAACTGTCTCTGCTGCTGTATGATCTCGTCACACAGGTGTCTGTGCTGCTCGAAGCGCTGCACCACAAAGTTTTTGTGGCGGATGACGTTGTCCTTGAGCAGCGCGTTGGACTGCATCTCCGTGTTCTCGATCTCCAGCTCGTGGACCTTGCAGAGGAGGCACAGGACCTCGCGCTGCTCCTCTGAGCTCACCCGCTGAGGCAGCAGCTCCTCCAAGCGCCGGGCCCGATCCCGAAGCTCCACAAATCTGCGCTCCAGCGACGCCTTGAGGACGAGAAGAGCGGTCTAAGACGTGTGCACATTTTGTTTTTTCTGTTTCTAATAAAATCACATCCGAGCTTCAGACTATTTAGAAGCCATTAGAAGAGAAAGTAGTTCCTACCTTCTGTTTGTGGATCTTTTTCTGTTCAGCCATGAGTGTCACCAGGTTTTCTCGGGCCATCGCCACCTGCTGGGTCTCTGTGCTGTCTGGAGGAGACTCCGGGGAGTCAGAGTCCTTCTCGCTCTCGTCCTTATTGACACTCTCTTTCCTCCTTTCGGCCCGCCACTTCCTCCTGCGTCTACTCCGCTCCTGCTCCCAGCTAGGAGATAGAAAGACATACAACCTTTCTGTCAACTACCTGTATTCCTGAATGTCACATATTGCTGTATTTATGCTATCAGATAGGGGAGGAAAGAAAGACATTAGGGCTGTCAAAGTTAACACGAAAATAACTAAAAGATATAAATCCTAAACACTGACTCTGCAATGGTTAGCAGGTGCTTGGAGGTGTCGATCTGGATCCCCATGTTGCTGTTCTCCAGCTCCATCAGATTCCTCCTGATGTCCATCTGTTGGCGGAAGGCATCCAGGAGCTGCTCCCTCAACTGGTCCATCTCCGCCCGACTCTGGTGGCTGGAGTGGGCCTGGACCTCCGCTATGAGAGAAGAGAAACGATGATGATGAGCAGGGAGGAGAGGAGAAAAAAGGAAATAAAACAGGCAGTGAATACAAATATTAGAAAACAGCTTCATCTGGCAGATATTCTTCTTGTGCTGGAGGAGGCAGCGTGGACAAGACTTTACCCTGGACATGGCGGATGTCAGCCCGGTCTGGGTTAAGCTGGCGGCTCGCCTGATCTGCAATCTTCTTCTTGAGCCGCTGGATCTCGCAGCGCAAGTCTGAGATGATGTTGGTGTACTGAGCGATGTGGTATGACACATTTATCAGGTTCTTCTTTACCTGAAGCACACAGTGACGACAAAGACAAAAGACAAGAGTATTTAACATATTTATATGGGTCTCAAATTTCACACCGAAAGCTGCATTTTCTAACTCCAAGTAGCTTACTTTGGTTCTTGGAAGGAACTACACATAATGAAATGTTATTAAATGGTAATTGCCATTTCGACATGTGAACAGGAGGAAGCGCCAACTCTGTGATTAGCGGACAACCCGCTCTACCTAAAGAGACACTGTAAATACGATTACTGAACCTGGATCTGCTTTATTGGCAACAAATATCTTACAATCCGGAGTAAAAAGCTGTAACTATATCTACTCATCCTTACGAAGATATATTAAAACAAAGTGTAATATTACTGCCTAATTATACTATTATGTTTTATAGTGAAGTATTATTTCAAGAAATGTTTAATTGTATCATTAAATCCACTCGTCTCTATTTAAACTGTAGTAAAGATAGATGAGGCTAAAACATGAAATATGAGTTCTCACCCGTGTTCGAATGCTTTTGGCACGGTCGGCGTACGCCAGCGTGTTACGAGACTCCTCAAAAGCCACAGAGGCGGGGCTTATATGGGCTATCATAACAGTTCGGCTGTTCCCGCCCAACGAGTCCTGTCAATCAAAGACATCAGAAGAAAAAAAGAATACGAGAATGAATCACAAAATACAGTAAGGATATCCTGGAGATGGTCCCCTGTAAATTGTTAAATTGCCGTACCTTCAGTAGTCGAGTCAACTTGCTGTCTCGATAGTTGACGTACTTGGTGCCGTTTTTGTCACTCAGGGCGTTGATGCAGTTGCCCAAAGCCAGGAGGGAGCGGTTGATGTGGGCCCCCTCTTTCAACCGCTGACCCCTATTCTGGGTCTAATAGATAGATAGATAGATAGATTTAAGGTTAAGGTCAATCAAATCTGATCGCACTCGCACAGTCCTGATGAGACAGATAAGCTGAGTTTTTGAGTTTAAACACCTTAATAAATGATACTTAAAGATGTTTTTTTTTTGTAACTTGTTGCCTATTAAGTGATGGATATTTAATGTTAGAGAGCAATACCCTTTGGCCACCAGGGCACCCTAACCTCTGAAGACTCTTGGCTGTTTCCATTCTTGCCCAGGAGATGGCATTACCTTCTCAGCTTTTACTAACCGTGTTCACTCCTCTTCTTCTGAGGCAGAGAAAATGTTCCCTGTTGCTTCAAGTGACAAACAGCTCCCTGTTCTGCTCAATTCCTAATGGAGGCCATATGTGCTGTCCATCAATAGTAGGGCTGTGAACCTCTCAAACCGTCTCCATGGTAAGTAAGTGCTCTCTCTCTCTCACTGACTGTTTGCATGTTGTTCTCATGGGCGTGCAAGGAGGTGGCAGTGTTTAACGTGGCATCAATAACGAGCTATTCATCTGACCTCGACAAAAGCAGACTCAACAAACTGAACAAATAACTTTCAACATCCTCACTTCACTGCATAAAAAGAGTACAACAAACTGAGCAAAGACTTTTCAATGTCCTCACTTGACAGCTTAAAAAGAGAAGGTCAAAGCAATAATAAAACCCAGAATGTGAATCGGCTCTCGCATGGTCTTCTCATCCTGTCTGACAATGCAGCGCTGCTCTCCTCCACTCAAGTATCGACCGCACTGGTGCGACACCAGGGACGATATTCTCCACAGAATGAAGCTGGCCCTGCTGTAAAAATGTTTCATTTGAGCAGCCATGAAAGTCCTTATCATCTTCAATATTCTATATTTTTACTACTTTTTCTTTTTTGTGAATTTGTTTCTTTGTAAAGGGTGTGTTTTATTATAACCCCCTACATGCTGTATGTGATTTTTTTTCTTTTGTGAAGCTGCAAAGCGTCGTCACTAGAACGTGATTCCATTTGCCAAAAGGTTGGTGTATTACTTTAATAAGCTACATAGCGGGGCATAATGGCAGATATAAAGAGGTTTTTATTAAAGTCCCTTGAAGTTTATGGGAACCTCAATTCTCAGGACTGTTGTAAAGGTACGCTGCCAAGCATCCCCAGAGAGCAGACGCTCACAGAGCAGACGCTTGTAAATTTGAGGATCTACATGTGTAATGTGTTTTAAAGGAAGCTGTGTATGTAACAGATACATTAGCCAAGTCTGTGAGCTTGAGTTTGGCAGAAAAGTGAATGCTCCCATCTCGATATGTGCACCTGTAAAACTACCAATATTATTTCAGCCACTTTAACACCTCCTGACTGAGCATTTATAAACGCACCTGCGCTGCTCGTTCGGAGCCGGCAAGGTCGATCATGAAGAGGCGTGCGAAGCGGACCTCCTGAAGGACGTCTCGACAGCGGCTCTGCTGCTTAACGGCCACCTGCAGCACAGCGTGGGAGCGAGACGACGTCTGGTTGGCGGCTGTCGGCTCCTGGGTGCGCTGCTTGTTGCCCTTCATCAGCAGTTCCATGATCTGAGAACACAAAGGCAGAGGTCTCACGTGTGCAGTTGTTGCTGGATGTAATCCGAATGTTTTGATTAAAATAAATGAGAAGTCTTGTCACGCACGGTTGGGTGGCTTGTCTCACCTCTTGTGCATTGATGGTAGACACCTCTGTGATGCCCGCAACCTGAATCACTCCTTTAGAGTCTTCTCTCAGGTCCAAGAAGCCTGAGGATGGGTTCAGCAGGTCACGGATCACCTCATTGTAGATCTAAATGAACAGAAATACAGTACAAAAGTTTATCTATCTGCTCGACATTTTCCTTTGAGTTCTAGACATGAATCGACTGGAGGCTGTTTATGTCCTCTGAAAAGGCTCCATTCAGGCTTTCAGGCCTCCTACACAGACCCAAACCTGGTACAAAAACATCAAGTGCTCTATTTTCAGCAGCTTGTCATTAAGAAACCACAGCTCGTTGGGTGGCAGGCTGTCATCAGCCCGTGTCAGTGCTCTTCTTTCACAAGAAGTAAATTCAGGTGACGTCTCTGAGCTGACATTGACGGTGCAGTGAAAGCCCCTAAACACACATAAAAGCTCGGTGCAGGAAGTGACATCCTGGAAAGTGACCACTGGACGACGAACCACTGGGAGGTTGGGAGCTGGGAGGACAGTTTTTATTTGTCAAGCAGACCCCAGCCACAAACTCTGAGAGAGAGGGTGCTTTTACTGACACTGACAGTTGGATATTTATTCCATTATTTTTTCCATCTGTACTCTTTCATTGCTGGTGAAGCTTGAACAAGATTTAGAGTCTACAGCCACACAAGCAGCTCTGTGATGCTGTACTTCGGCACAATGGTGATTTGAGCTAAAAGCAAATGTCAGTGTAACATGGACAAAGACTTTCGTGCTATTGTAGATTTGAGTGAGTGAGTGTTTCTATATTTCTACTATCATCATTACTGAAGATACATGTTCCAGAACAGTCCAGTGACCTCACTGTTTGTCCATTATCAGAATAAACCAACTCAACTGGGAATCCTAGCCTGTGGTGTCTTTATAACACAACACAAGATCACACCTGTTATATCAGTATGCTCAAAAAGACAATACTAACATGTTTAGCAGGCATAATGTCCATCATCTTAGTTTACATTTATAACTGGCACTAAACACAAAGTACAGCTGAGGCTGATGGGAATGTCATTAATCATTTGGTTATCATTTAAACATTGCCATTCATGACGCTAGCATAGAGTAGCTAAAAAGGTTTCTCCTTCCATTGAGGAAAAACATAAAATAAAAGGGGGAGGGAGCACTGTGTGCATGTGAGTGGTAAAGAACAACTGAATGTGCCGTTTTTATCCATATAGAGTACATTTATCTGTATTCACTGTATGTGTGTCTGTGCGTGTGTTTTAGAGATTGTACGCGTGAAAGAGAGAAGAAGAAAAGGAGCAGATGTGTTCACATCACTCAGTCGGGCTGTAAAATGGCGTTTAACCTCTTTGTGGCGAGGCAGCAGTGGCAACAGATTGCTCCCTGGAAACAGCAAACACACACGTCACACACACCGCCTTGTGTCAGGATTCAAAACCAGAGGAGTTCAATGCAGGTCAGAGAACATCCAGACTCCATGATTGGCATTTTAATAGTAACATTTACTTCCACCCACCCAGAGAGCGACTAAAGAGCCCAGCTTCAAAAACACTGTCAATCACTGGACATAATGATAGCGTTTGGAACCAAAAACACAAAATGTAATTTAAAATGTCTGATGCAAACCCTCCTCCCAATGAGCGAAATTTGTACCCAACAAGTGCTTATACTGTTCCATTTTCATTTTCAGTTAACGGCTAATGCTCTTTATCATTTCTCTTTTTATACAGGGTGATTTTCATCATCTGCCTCTTTCTTTCTCTCTCCACCCCTTCCTTTTCTTTCCCTACCAACACGTTTCTCTCACTCTCATTTCCTTTCCTGACACCGTGAATATTTTTTAACAAATCTGACTCACTCTTCTCTATATTCATGCTGCCATCTCTTTTCAGAATGAGTTTTGGGAGCAAAATTATGATGGACAAATTATTCACTTAAAATCATTAAATAGACCCCGAATGGGGCAATTTCCTCCAGGGTTCAAATTATACAATAATTCCTGTATTGCAAAACCAAGTACCTGCTACATGTGAGGTGAAAAGTGCAGATAGATAATTTGACAAGGACAAACTATGAATACCATACACTAATAAATCTCCGTACGACAATACTAACTTACTAAAGTCAAGAAAAGCCAAAAACAACCTTTTAAAATGGGAACACTAAGTCACACCGGTGAGGCTCAGTTACTGCTATCGGAGTCAAATTGTATCCAGCGCTATTAAGGGCTTTGTCATTAAACACACAGTCTGAGCCGCTCCTGCTTCTCAGTAATGAGGTTTGGAACCACAGCCAGCAGGCACACAGAGAAACAGCCATCATCAGCCTGCCGTCTTATCTGTGGTGCATTATGCAGTGACAAAGGCGGAGATAATCACTAAACCAACAGGACCACAGATCACTCTACACCTCAAAGTACTGCAGGCTCCTGTGCAACAAAAGCACCTCTACTTACAGACAACCTCTACTTACAGACAATGAGACATCCTCGGTCTTTAAACTAATTTTGAGTGATGGTTTGGTAGCATCACTTCTGCTGTCCCCCTTGTAATGTCTTCAATAAGTATCAATTCATGCCACTATGCTCAAAAAAACAACTCCATCTAAAGGCTCTGACACACCAAGCTGACCTGAAAGAAAAGTCTGAGTGATTCAAAGCTTTGCATCACCTCATGTTGCCTCAGGGCTGTATTATTCGAGTACGATCTCGGTCTCAAGTCTGGACTTGATAAATAAATAAATATGCCATTAAAAGTAGCAAACATAATATTGAAAATAAATGTAGTCATTAATTAATTGATAAACTGTGACATAAATTTAAATGTATATTTCTGTTTAAGTTGTTTTTTTATGTACCCTTCTATTAATTATTTTATTTATTCACTCCTCTGTTTAATTTCCACTTCTATTTATTCATATATTAATTATTATGATTTTTAAAATGTATTTATTTTTGCATTTATTTTTTATTTATTTTATATTTATTTCTAAATGTATGTATTTGTTTATGTGTTTAAGCATTTACTGTATTTATTTATGCATGATTTTCCCTTAGCATTTCACCCCTTATTTATTTCCCCAGTCAGAAGAGTAAATAAATAAGGGAATTAATACAGAAATATCAATTTGTGTCACATTTGATCAATTAATTAATGACTATATTTATTTTCAATATTATTTTTGCTATTTTTGATGACATATTTACTTATTTATTGAGTAAGTTATTTATTTATTAATTTAGTTTTTATTTTGGCAGGTTCCGTCCTCCATAGTCTTGGTCTAGTGCCTTGTTGGACTCAGAATGGTCTCGGTCTCAGGCTCAGCTACGCAAATGAGCAAGTTTTATGGGCCAGTAATCTACTTTTAACTGCGCTACATTTGCTATTTATACCTTCGTTACAACTACTCATAACTGCTCTGCATTAACAGAAATGAGCTGTTCCAAGCTGTGTGCTTGCGAGGTTACGCAGGTGAGCAGAGAATTAGCATTGGAAAGACACTATTGCCTATTATGGTCTTGAACAGGACTCGATTTGCTCTGGCCTTTGGACTTGACTTGGACTCGATTAAATTGGTCTTGACTACAGCCCTGCGTTGCCTCACTCCATCTTATATATAAGATAAACACAGTGTAAACACAGCCAATAGCTTATCAACAACACCGACGTACATTCTGCGTCGGCACGAGAGAAAACAATCAATAGTCCAAAGAATATGAAGGAGAGACAAAATGAGCTACCATTATATCTGCTCGGAATACAAATTTAGAAAGTGTTTGATGGTTTTACATGGCATTGGTGTTTTTAGCCTGTGATCCTTTGCCCGTAGAGGAAGAAAGAGGGAAAACACAAAGAAATAATTGTTTTAACAAGGCAACGCGAGGCAAAGCAAGTGTATTTGAACAGCACCTTTCAACAACAACTCAAAAGGCAATTCAAAGTGATTTAAATAAAACATAAAAAGGCATCAAGGCAAGTTATAAATGAGACACGGCATTTTCATCTGTGCCTGGGCTTCATCACAGGTCTGTGGATAAGGACGCCCCGCTCATTTCAGATGTGAAACGAATGCCAGGCAGAAGTAAAAGGACACCAGCAGTATCTGCCTGCAATTGGCATTAGCTAACAAGCTCAGATCTTATCAGTGTGAACAGATGACGGCGAAAGAAGAAGTTCTAATTGTGACGTTGACAGAAACGGAGATAGATTAAAGACAATTCAAATGTGAAGAAATCAGAAGAAATCTTTAAACTCTGAGTGAGAAATCATGTTGATGGCGACAACATGTCCAGCCCCACGTCAGGGTCATTAGGAGATGTGTCATCACTGTTGCTTTAACTAGAATAAATGTCTGGAGACAAGTTGTGGAAGATGAAATTCTGACCTCCAGATAGGACATGGAGACGCTGTACAGCATGTCGTCACTGGTCTCCTCAATGGCACGGAAGAGGTCGTTCAGCGTTCGTACGTAGATGCCTGGCTCCTTGTCTGTCCCCAACATGGTGTACGTCTTCCCACAACCTGAAAACACAAAAGAATGTTTTAATGTTTCAACTTTATAAGGTGATAATATGTTAATCTGTGAATGGGTGAACATAGTGTGTACAATCCGTCAATAAATAAATGTAACATGTACATATGTGCAGTCTATAAAGTGGTATAAAGGATGTATAGGGTAAAGTTAAGTGTAAATTGCGCCAGTGGTTAGAAGTCCAAGGTGGTTGTAGATAGTGTGTGTTTACTGTACTGTACTGTCTTTACTGTGTCAGTATGAATGAATGTTTAGGATGTGCTGCCTTAATTTGTCCTTGGCTGGCCTAATCACACTGTTGGACACGGTGCAAATAAACACATAAACAAACACGCTAAAACCTGTGTGTTTACTTCCCCCACGAGAGGAGACAAAGAGCTGTGAACCTGTGAGACAGATGGACAGACAGAAGGCAGAGGAAGTTGGCGAGACAGATCGCTGACTTCCTGGAGCTCAACTAGTCTGTCCCTACCCACTGGGAGGTAAACATGACGCATTCTCTGATCTGACCTGCACTAAAATTAAAACGATTAAAGATTTGAATAACATGTCTCACCCTTTTCCTGAGAGTGTGCTGGCTAGCCGACTCAGAGAGAGGCTGACCAGAGATTATGTACCAGAAAGCTAACACATGTAATTGGTGGATGATACACCTCCGTTCAGACAGCTCAGTTAACTTTGTGGGCACACACTCACTCACACACACACAAACCTGTGGGTCCGTAGGCAAACACGGTGGCATTGTAGCCTGATATGAGTCCCTCAATCAGCCCTTTGGTTGTCGCCCGGTACACCTCCTCCTGCACAGGAAGAAAAAAATAAACAAGTTACTCAAGTTCTAGGGACACAAATGCTGTGCCACATTTGTTTAGATTTTATTTAGTTTTTCTTAGGGCTGTCTGAGATAACCCCTTCGTTTTAACGTCACTAATTTCTTTAACGCATTAACACAGCTTGCAATTTTTAATTAACCTCTTAAAGAAACAATGGAGGCTGGAGCGTGCTCAGCTTTAAAGCAACGAGTTAAGATACTGATATCATATGAAACTAGAAAACCAAAGGAATCTTTTAGTACCACCATGTCATGCTAGCTTGTCACAAAGGAGCCTAAGTAATGCTCCAAACTTACGCTACATTTTGGCAAGGAAAAACTGGCATGGTCATTTTCAAAGGGGTCCCTTGATCTCTGACCTCAAGATATGTGGATGAAAATGGGTTCTATGGGTACCCACGAGTCTCCCCTTTACAGACATGCCCACTTTATGATAATCACATGCAGATTTGGGCAAGTCATAGTCAAGTCAGCACACTGACTGTTGTTGGCTGTTGGGCTTGAGTTTACCATGTTATGATATGAACATATACTTTTTATGCTAAATGCAGTACCTGTGAGGGTTTCTGGACAATATTAGTCATTGTTTTGTGTTGTTAATTGATTTCCAATAATAAATATATACATACATTTGCATAAAGCAGCATATTTGCCCACTCCCATGTTGATAAGAGTATTAAATACTTGACAAATGTCCCTTTAAGGTACATTTTGAACAGATAAAAATATGTGTGATTAATCACGATTCAATATTTTAATCGATAGACAGCTCTAGTTTTTTTGTTTTATTTGAACTTTTACTCTTTGACTGACCTGACTGGCCGAGTAGTCGAACGCCACATCAAACATGTAGGTTTTCTCCCTGGTGCGATTGGCACGCAGTATGTCGTCTGGGTCCTCCATGGGGTCCAACAGAACCACCACCTAATGATGAAGAGGAAGGCAAAGACAGGAGAGAGAGAGAGAGAGAGAGAGAGAGAGAGAGAGACGAGAGAGTGAAGAAGCAGAAGCACACAGTCAGTATGAGCGGGTGTTAAGTCTTCAAGCTCATATTGACGTCTGCGCAGCCAATTAACCTGATGATATGTCTCTTGTCAATCACAGCGGAGAGTTGAGCTAATGAGCAAATGTGCCTTCAAGTCAGTGAGCTGAGGTTCGACTCGAAGAAGTGGCGAAAGTAAATGAACTAAAGGACAGTTACTGAAATATAAAAATGACTGTACCAATTAAATTCGGCTGGCATAGGACGGCTCACTGATCAGAAAATGACTGGGAGCTCCGTCAGTCCATGCACCGATCTTATAACATCATTTATTAACTCAGAAAAATGAACTTGTTTAACCGGAAATGAATTATCCTTCGCCGCTCCAAAACAGTAGCCTTCACTGTGCTGTCACTCTGGATGTATCATGGCTTCCACTGGCAACTACTGTTTTAGAGCAGCGAAGAAGAGATTGCAGGTAGTTTGTCATGTGGCGATAGCAAACAACAACAGTGCGGTGCTAGTGGAAGAGTGTTCGAGTATCAGAATCGGTATCGGGAAGGAAAAAATGGTATTGGAACATCTCTACCCCCACAGCCCGATCAGATAAACCCAAACTATTAAAGTAAACTTCGGTGCACTCTATTTTTCAGTGACATTCAGTCAGTAACATTTAATTAATGATTGTAAGAAATGTAATTTCAAAACGACAGGCTGTCCTTGTGATAAAAAACAGCCCCCTTCATACCATGTATGTATGCAAATGAGGATACACTTAAGCCATCTGCTGTACTCTGAATCCTGATAATAGAATATAATGACTCAACCATCAGCACACACGTAAAAGACCTTCATACTGTAGCATCTGGAGGAGAGAGATCGACGGCAGGTTTGCGATTGCGTCTGTTTTGTTCATGTGACAGTCTGAGCAGTGCAGAGACTGAGATGTCTCATTGTTCCAATTGTGCTGTTTGACAAAGCCTCGTCCTAACCCACAATCATCAGTAAATCACAGCTCTTCTAAAGGGACAAATTGTGAAAGGCACGACGTCAGAAGAAAATATTATAATGCTGGTGACAAATCATTGAATCAGGGTGGTGGCTTGACAGGTTGTCCACAGCTAAAGGAAGAATATTCCCCTGGAACAGAGTTGTGGGTTTGAAGCACCTGCTATGCAACTGGCAGCAAAGTCAATAATAAAAATAAAGAAAACAAGGTAGAGAACCCTTGAGTTTTATTTCAGATGCGACAATGGGGCAGCTGGGAGTTTGCCAGCTTTTTCAGCTGACCAGCTTTGCCTGGAGAGCCCTCTGAGGCCTGTAACGCTGAATCACCGGGCTTGTTTGATGACCCCCTCAACCACTGAGCCGCTCACTTTGAAGCCTCTCAATTGAAATTCAAGAGGAGAGATACGGAGGGAGAGGAAAGATGGAGCGAGATGGAAGAGACCCTGCAGTTTACTCATTTACTGGGCTCAAAATAAGCCTTTTCATGTTGATTTTCTAAGGCATGCACAGGGAGAGCACGTGAGAAGAGTAGCATGTGCAGCAGTTGATGCTCTTCTTCTCAACTTCCTGCTTCTCCTCTAACTTTTCTCTCTGCAATGACGTACGAGTTGTGATCGCATTTCACAGGAAAGATATAGTGAACGAGCGAGTACTTCTCTTAGTATCAGAGGCACTTAAGCAACTTAAGTCTCGACCAATCTGATGACCTTCAGAGCCAATAGGAGTACAGTCAGAAGAATTAGTTTGTCAAAAACTGCAAAGAGACGGAGTGACGAGTCTTTTGAGTTGACGTGCAGCTCTACGACCATGTTAACATTCATCTAAAAATGTGTCCACATTAGGATAATGGTCGGCAGTAGGGTGTGCTATCATTGCCGTCCCTTACAGTGGACCATGTGAAGCTTTTGTCATTAATAGACGCAGAGTGTTTTGTGCCTCATTAGTCATTGTCCTCCCAAAATGGGACTTCACAGCAGTTTGTATTCAAGGTTCAAGGATCCAACATCATCGATGCAAAGTGAAAACATCGATGCGTATCGTCATCTTTAAGATACGCTTTTATCTTGAAATTTGGCACTTCTGTGTCACCATTTCCATCCAAGCACACCTCCTTCATAAACATTCAAACAGTGCGACATGTGGCACTTTATAGTGAACAACAGGAGGTTTTATTATTTGTATTATTAAAAGAATAAATTCCTTTTCATTTAAATGTCTGGAAGAGCCCAGTAATACAATTGTGAAATCATATTTTAGTATTTTTTTTTGTGAGTTGATTAAATGGGCATATGATATTGTCTCATATCGATCGCAGGCCCATGAATTGAAATCAAATCAAAATCGCATCGTGGCAGACTTTGTTATATCAGAAAATATCATATTATATGCCAAAGAATCAATATAATATCATATTGTGATGAAACTTGTGATTTACACCCCTACTGAAATGTGACAATGGGGTTTTCAAATGTGTGCCACTGTGTAGAGCACTTGTTATGTGATACAAAAAGGGGTGGATGCAAGGAGAAAATTTAGCCGGCTTAGTGTGAACATCGCCTGTTAATTTATGCATGGTGTGTGTGTGTAATTGTGTTCCTTAAGAAAGCTGATGCATGCAACAATGCTTTTACATAATTGCATGTATAGAAGGTATCAAATAGTGCGCTCATCCATGCACAGTTTTGTCCGTGTGCATGCACTTGGGAAAATCATTAAAGGCCAAGGGTGTTGATAACACCTCTAGTCCCATCTGCCGCCTGTGTTTCTTGAGTTACAGTAGCTTCCACGGCTCCACCCAACATCCACACACAGCAGCTGCTGCTGGGGCAGATTCTATACCACTAATACGTCTTCTGATAAGACCGTAAGATGCTGGCTCTAATGACAGTACACTGTGTGGCAACATAAGCCTGGATGTCTGGGCATGAGCCTCAGCGTTGTGATGCCAATAATGGACTGCAGGTAACCTCCTCGTGATTAGACTTTGCCAACATATGTGCCCTCAGTGGACTATCCTCTGAGTTCAATTAAGAGGCTTGTGATACACAAAGAGTCTGGGGTGAATGACGGGTCAGATGTGTCGTGTACAGAACAGGTTAAGGAGCATTTGGAAACATGGCAGTCTCATGGAAACCATTAAATCTCCCACACATCCTCTCTCTCTTTCTCACACAGTTGCGTGGAAACGTGCACTCATACACAGATGGCAACTAAGAAAGCAGCATTTCATGTCCTCTGCAACAAGCAAGTCTGTGCAAGCAGGGTGGCACAAGTGACCACAAGAGCTGAGGCCAGCACACTCCCACACAGTCGGCGTGCACGAGAGGAGGCGCCGTCTGTTAACACTGAAAACATTCAGGCAGTGGTGACTCTCTTCATCCAGAGTGCAACAGGTCTTTATTTGAGCTGCAATAATTAGTTGAGTCATTGATGTACAGAAGGTTTATCAGCAACTATTTTGATAACTGATTATCGTTTGAGCAGTTTTTTAAGCAAACAATGCAAAATTCACTGGTTCCAGCTTCTCAATGTTGACATTTTTTAGTTTTCTTACTCTTTTATGATAGTAAATTAAGTATCTTTGGGTTTTGAGTAGTACCTGTGATGGTTTCTGGACAATATTTGTTATTGTTTTGTGTTATTAATTGGTTTCCAATATACAAATATGCATAAAGCAAGCATATTTGTCCACTCCCATGTTGATAAGAGTATTAAATACTTGACAAATCTCCCTCTTACGGTGCATTTTGAACAGATAAAAAATGTGCGATTCATTTGTGATTAATCACGATTAACTATGGACAATCATGTCAATCAATTTAATCGATTGAAAGCCCTATATATAATATTTATATATGACTATTATTATATTATATAGGCCTCTTGCTCCAGTGCCCGTGCAAATGGGTCTCCATGCTGTGTATTGAGATGAGCCTCCTGAATTTGCACCCAAATTGCTGTCAAAATTTTCATTTATAATTGCCAACGCAGCCTCCATAATTCTCAGCCGGGAAAGAGGCAGAAAAAAGGTGCACACAAGACTAATATTATTTATCACATGACCTCTGCGTTTGGCAAAATGTGGTAGGTAATTTGTGGTGGAATTTTGAATTCACAAAATACGAACAAGGCAAATTCGCATGGGATTTAGATGACAGACGACCTCCGCAATTATTCCAAGTTACTAGAGGTCCCCAGGTAATACTCGTCCTGTGTGAATAGGACTTACGTCTTCATGAAGCCTATGATTTATGATGGATTGACCAACAATATCACACAGATCACAGCAGGATCTGATCGGCTGATCCAACTGTCAGTTAGTCGGAATCGGCAGAATCAGCCGTAGAAAAGCTGAGCGATTCTCCCCTCTTATTACCTGAACCATGAATCCAACTGTGAGTCGGTGGACAGCTGCACAGCAACCACTCTATAAACACAACCTGCACAATACAGACAAACACACAGGGCCTGATAAGATTAATAGAAATGTTCTGGTGTCGCTGTTAATGAACAAAGTGGTGGGCAAGCTGTAACTATGGCAATGGTCATTAATTACTTGGACACATGACACTAATATGAAGACTCACATTATATCAAGAGCACATTTTATCGGCTCTCTACTTGTTGTTTTGCCAACCTATCTGTTTCTCTAACCTCATATTAGGGTTGCACGATTTTGAGCAAATATCCAATTGTGATTATTTTTGGGTGATATTGCAATTGCGATATGATTTGCGATATTAGAAGGAATGATGAAAAATGATTGTGGTGTGATTCTTGAATGGATCTGTACCAAACAAAAGATGTTTTCTTAAGTCTGCAACTATGCCTTGTTTAATTGACACTGTTTGATTTCAAACTGTTTTTATTGATTATTATTGAATAAAGAATACCATCTATCAGGGAAGCAGTGACTGGTTCACCGGCTTAGCTTGTTATCGATGATCTTTAGTAGACAAAGAAATCTCTCAACTGTGGTCCAGTTGAGTGATGTTCAAGGTCAGATTTTCCGCTGGGGTCTAAACTGGGTCTTGTTGCTCTTTCTACTGGGACCAATCAGCCCTTTTTTTCGTTGACCGCTGACTAATTCATGGCCGGCAATAAAGGAGACGTCAGTTTTGACGAAAGCGGGCCAGAGGGACCCAAGAACCACATGAGGTGAAAAGGAAAGCAATTTCCTGGTCGACGGCTTCTGTAAGCGTGGTGTCATTTTTAGCAGTTTTAAT
Organism: Sebastes umbrosus; assembly: GCF_015220745.1. Lineage (NCBI taxonomy): Eukaryota > Metazoa > Chordata > Actinopteri > Perciformes > Sebastidae > Sebastes > Sebastes umbrosus. The sequence goes on along the minus strand of NC_051288.1, from coordinate 22,052,355 downwards.
CATGCTGCCCCCTTTCACAATGGACATCACAAGCTACAGTCACTTTTCATCTGGATGCGGGGCTTGACTCCATTTTAATATGACCCCGGGGGCTGACAATACAAATGGTCAGAGCGTGAATTTACACACTGTGGCTATGAAAAAAAGAGGCTCCTAAAATATTCATATCCTCACAAGGATCAGCCAAAGTCAAAACAACAGCTTGCTTATGCAGCGACATGAAACCAATTAGCGTGATGGAGCCCATCTATACGCCATAAAAAGCAGCGGGGTGCGATGGAGCACCCTCGCTCGGCGCCTTCCTTGGCTGATGGCTTTTCTAATCAACAGTGCCTGCTGTTGTTCTGGTCGTTAAAGCAGCAGGGTTGACTTGGTTGGCCATCTTGCTGATTATAGCACCGCTAGCTCCCACCGCGGATCCATAATTCAAAGCCTGGATGTGCTACGGTTTCACAGGCCAGCCTGCCCTGGTTGGCTCTCCCTGACTCGCTCCACTAGTGTGTGCCAAATGGCAAGCGCTGCCAAGAGACAACCAACAAAAGTCAGCAGTCGTGTAGACATCAACCGCTTTTATAGGCACTGGTTTCATTACACCTAAACGGTGGCTCGGATCACTAATAAAATGACAAAAGAGCAATTGGAAATCTCAATCATATAAAGGGCCTACAGTTCACTGGCTGTCACTCAGACTGTAATAACACATAAAGTTTGATTAGAAGCTAATTGAATGGTTCCCAGTGTTGTACCAGTAAAGTATTTACTCTCTATGATCATCACAAACAGGCTTCCATCTGCTCTCATTGCCAGCAGTAAGAGAAACTGACGAAATATCTTGTTAAACATTTTAAGTGTAATTAACAAGAAGATAAATAGTCACTTAAGCAGATAAATACAGCTGCTACAAATAAAGCCTGATAAATTTATGAAAAGGAAAGCCAAAGAGAGGCAGATGGAGAAGGAAATGTTCTATTTTTAACAAAACCAGGGTCTGAATCAGAGCGATACCACCTGTACACACTGCTGTCACGTTTTATTGTTTACATTTGTGTCTTGTCTTTATGGCTTTGGCTTCAAAGGTCAAGAGGTTACAACCTTTTTTTATCGAGCCCACAGGGTTGACCACGCATGTATTGGAGAGATTAGCTTTTAACTGTGGGTCATGTGTGTCATATCTAAAGTGCATGTCCATCTCTTCATCTTGCTTTTCCCCAGAGACACCACTCTATTTAACCCTCATCTCCATGTGACATTGTTGTTCCCATGAAAGCATGTTTCCAATTCCAATTTTGTGAATTTGTGTTAAACTAAGGGGATCATCATCAAGGCACCACCAAGGCTGTATTATTTTAATTCTAGAAAATATTGCATTGGCTGTAGATCTGCATAAAAATAGGCAAGGGATGTATTGGCGCGAAAATAGCAACATTTTTGGCTGGACTGCAGCTCACAAAACTTAGACCAAGCTATGAAACTAGGCAATCTAGTTCTAAAATGAAACGAGATTCAGCAGTGGCATCGCATATTTCTCGCTTAAAATGTTTTCAGAAGTAGATTTTGGTGAATTGTTTTGATGGAATAACGTAACGATTATGAGCAGGCCGCCATGCTGATTCCTGTTTGAAACGGCAAGCAGAAAACCAGAGACCAATCCAACCAAAGGTGCATTCAACGAGAGGCTGTGTGTCACCACTTAAACGGCCAGTCGAGTGGAAAAGCGAGTCCCCTAGTGTCCTCGCTGGACCTGGTGGACATGTACCGCCGGATTTAACATTATAGACGTGACCACTGACTATTACTGTAACAATTTAGCCACAAATTCACAGACTGGTCATACACGGTCCAGATATATACTCAGTTTTGACCGAGCCTTGTTTAAAAAATGCCTAAATCCTCTAGTTGGATTCACACTAAAAATGATCACTTGATCGTCAGGCAACTGGCTACACTGTGTGTGTGTGTGGACAGCTGGGCTCTCTCTGTCTGCATGCATTTCCCCACATCCCCATCCCTCATCGTTGGGTTGCACAATGACATAACCGCAGAGTCGTTTAGCAACGACATCTGTGTGCTGCGTCAAGAACACATCAAAGAATAAAAGGATCAAGATCACAAAAAGAAAGCAATCAGGTCCAAGCGGTGACCTTTACGGGGCAACCTTTCAAGCTGCTCTTTCAGAAACGCAACCGAAGCTTTGGAAAGTCCAGCGGGCACAATTGCGGCTGGTTATCTGATAGAAAACCTCAGAGCTGCCCTCTCTGCACCCCAACAATGCTACTGTATATCCCGTTTCAGGGGCTCTCTGTGATCGGAGGTGTGTGTGTTGGATCACGGCGTACCTGATACAGGGTGCTTGATAGCAAGGTCTGCTCTTCATTTGTGGTTACATAAGACGTCTGGCTGTGGCAAACGAATGCCAGATCAGCACAGTCAGACGGGGGGGGCGCTGTAATTCAGACTCAGACGCTCCTATGTGCACCTGCAGACATACACACTTGCAATAGGATTCCCAGCCACTTACGCAACGCAACAAGAGATCTTGAAAGATCAAGAACTGGGAGACAGAAATCACATTTCTTTCCTTCTTTCTGCCACCTGTCCTTAAGGCCAGAGGTCGGCCATAACACACAAACTAGGACAATTGCCATTTATCAAGACAACAACACACGATGCAAACACAGAATCAAGTTACAGCTCTGTGGTCTTTGTAGGTCAACATCTAGCCACAAGCTGACCATCTGAGTGCCAGAGGAACAACTTAAGAGCTGTCCAGCTTCACTTTTGGCATAAAAGAACGAGGTAAAAGAGGAAATCTCAGGATTCAAATCAGGTCATTTGGAAGCATAAAGAGAAGGCTGCCTTTACTCTGGCTCATATGTGGCCTTGTTCAAAGTATTTCCTCATGCCTGCTACACAATGAAGTAACATTCCTCTCTTAAAAATGAAAAATATCATAAGATATTGTGAATTTAGGATTCTGATGACTCTCCTTCTAGTCATTCTAGCCACACATCCGTGTTCCTAACAGGTCATTATGAAGTGAAAACAATAATGACTGATAAACATCCTGTAATGCTGGAATTACAGTCTGCCAACAAGCATGAAGGCTCAACAGTTGCAGCTGCTGCTGAAACATCGGAAACAGGATACATTTCTGCCCTCATATGAAGCATGTGAGGTTCCAGTTTTGATATGGAAGTACGTATCCTTCACTTTCAGGTGGTTTAAGTCGGGAGAACACTGTTGCTAGGCGACTGACATCAAAAAAGGTGAATGATAATTTTTGCATTTCAACAGAACAGCAGACTTATCTTCTCCGATACTGAAAATAAAGAAATAAATAAATGACCTCCATGGGCTTAAAAAAACCCAGTTGTATTACTTTTGTAAATTCTTTTTCTATTGTAATGATAATACATCAACATTATATAGAGTTATGATTTATTGTAACATAATTATTTAGCTCTCTCTATAGCTAGTTTTTCTGCCTTTAATCTATTATACCGTATAAAAGAAACCTGTTTTGAACCTCTGGTAAGTAATGCCATGTGCAGGGTCCTTCAGAAGGTGGTAGCAGCAAGCTGTGCAAGGATACCTTTAGTGTCAAGTTAACTTCACGCCCATGTTCACACATAATGACATCAGTAATAGCAGATTGGTGCTAAACAGCATGCTATTTTCAGCCATTTTAGTCCATTTTGCTTCCATCAGACATGACAGAGTGGGAGATGTCATCTGTGTGAAACACAAAAGCAGCCATTAGTGTTTCCAAGAAGTTTCAAGTCTTCTGCGGCCAGAGCACAAAATGAACTTTCCACGGGGTTTTAGAAATACACTGCACTCTGTTTTTTGAAGATGAAAGATCTCTCACGTACTGGAATAAAAACAAACAGAATGGAAAAATGGCCACGAATCCTAGCAGCCCCATGAGACAGCTCATTACACAGACAACAGAATTCTTGGGTGGATGAAAAATAGATAAACAAAGAGGGTTTTGAGGAGGCAGAGTGCCAAAATGAAGTATCCTTTAAAGATACCAGTGTGCATATCTAGTGTTGAGTGTGCTGATATCATTTAGTGTGCAGAACAAAGCAGAACAAACAGTATTAAATGATTGGGAAAATATTTTGCTTTCTCTCTGTTAAGTTTATTTGTCAATATTACACTGCTTTGTTGAATACTCGATTCTGATTGGTCAACCACAGCGTTCTACGGTCTGTTATTTCTTTATAGCAGACCGCTGCTATGTATAACAGACCGTTGCTATGGGCGGAGTTCTGATGTCGGACTCTGGCGGACCGTTTTTGTGTCAAATTATTGATTTCTTAAGTGAGTAAGCGGGATATTGTACAGCTAGCGGGTCACTGTTGTGGAATAAGGGGTCCACGGCATCGTCTTGTCGGGGATTATTTCACAACAATGACCGGCTCCCTTACGTAGTGTTAAAATGTCACAGTTTGATTGACATTCTTTGGCGCATTTGTTTAACTTCCTGTTATTACAAAACAATTATGTCCATTGATCTCTTGTAACCGCAAGCCAGTATAAAAACCATTAAATGTAATGTTCACTTTGCACTCAAGTTCTTAAAATGAGAAAATACTCTGTACTTTTCATTTGTAAAGTATTTAATTCACACAGGGGTATACAAAAATAGGTTTTACCGTGTGGTTATTTCATATAGACTATATATTTATGTATTGAATTACCAGAAAACATGCTATATTGTGATATAAATGATATCGTTATCGAGATATGAAATGACCTATATCGTGATAGAAGATTTTGCCCATATCACCCAGCCCTACTGTATATTTTGTTTAAGTCTCTGTGTGTTCTCTGTTTCGTCTGGCTACAAGATAATTGGGCACAAGTTCCTTCAGCCCACCTCATGTGGCACTTTTATCATATAATATTTCTGGATGCAGCCCTCAAAACTAACAAAATAAGGTTGTTGTTTTTAAAATGACTCAGCTGTTTCTGATCTGCCACCGCTGTGGATAAGGTAGGGTTGGGTCACGCTACTTCCTGCTTAAACATTTCCGTCGCTTTCGTTTTCTGGAAAGGAGGTTTCGTGGATGAGCCTCTCCAGACAAACAACATGTTGTTATGACGGGGGTATTACACGTAACACAACCTTAGAGACTTACTCCCACTGGTTCCTTAAAGCCCAAGACATATGGGAGATCTTTGTAAACACCCTTCAATCACTAGCTGCAAATCTGTCTGTCCTCAGTGCCACCTCTTTTCTCTGTCCTGATCTGCCACCGTTTTCTCTTCCCGCTCACCACGCATGTTATGTTTTTTTTTTTTAGCGCTTATTCAGTTCAATTGGTCTATTTCTTAAAGGGGCACTGCATTTCACCTCTACTACTGGGTCCATACAATCTAAATTTACAGTCAACAGTTACATAAAAAAAGCCAACTACTAACTAACAGCAGGGAAAGAATACGACCAAACTGATAGCCGGTCACACTGCTATCTTATAATCTTCACGTGTGGCGTCAGCCTATAGTTTACGTTAGCATCTGTGTGTTTGTGCCACTAACCGGGGGCTGTACGGTACTCTTTGATAGTTATTGGCTTGGGTCCGAGGTAGCAGAGACGGGGGAACAACTTCTCAGATCCGGCCGGTGTAAACCCCGGCGCCGGGTGCATGTTGGTTGTTGCGAGAATCAACTTACAACCTATTATGACCTATCAGACGGCACATTGATGGCCCCGCGGCTGGCCTGTACTTCCTGCTTGTGTAAGAGGTATTAGGTGATCATGGAGAAAGCGAGGGAACATTGTACTCATGATTCTGTTACACAGAACAGAGCAGCGCCAAATGATGTGCTCTCAATTTTTCCCTGAAATGGAAAAGATGTTATGCTTGCGTAATGTGTAACATAATTAGTTGATGAGGTTACAGTGAAAGCCCTTTGGGTAGTTCCTTCCTTTTCATCAACACCCTGTGGACCACAATATGACTCATAAGACGCCCAAGGACACAGCATGGTGTGAACAATTCACATTACACATACATTATGTAGTTGATTATGAAACAGCTGGATTGCATAATACAGTTTTTTAATCAAATTGCATAATGAAGTCATTGTGATTCCTAGGTGTCTCCGGGTCCTTCAGGCTAAAGCCTAGCGGTGCTCCCAGAGGGGTTAGTCGGGAGTAATAAGTGTGTTTACTTGAGTACTAAAAGCTGTTCAGGAGAACTCACAGCAGGGCCACTCCAGCGTCTAGTCTCCTTCAGAGGACGCTTGTGGCGAGCCGCCACGCCCTGCCCTCTCAACGAGATTAGGAGTAGAAGAGCAGGCAGGGCACTGAGAGGGATCACATTCAACCCACACAAACATGCACAGACCCACACACAATAGCCCTCGTTGTAAAAGAGACTCGAGGGAGGGGCAGGGATCAGAGGAATCAGAGAGAGTGTTGCTCGGAAGCAGAAGTGGAGTCAAGAGAAAATGAGGAAAGCGAAGATTATCCACTTCCAGACAGTCTATTTGTGTTGACGTATTAACCTATGGCTTTGCGGGGAAGTAGGACTACCTTCCGTGTGTGTCCCAGAATAAACTCTTCTGTGCTTCTTGTTCATTTCTGCATCTCTCCGCTGTGCCACTTCTATTGCCATTTTAGGTCCAGGTCTCGTTCCTGGCTCTGTCTCTGTGTGTGGAGGTTAAATCTTCACAGCTAAGAGGGACATGGCTATTTGTAGTTCCTTTCCCTCTCTTGTTCAACCCTGAAGCTATTCAAACAGTCTGCCTCGTAAAAAAGCCTCTGCATGGACAAAGTGTGCCCTTTTTCACGTTTTCACCCAGATTTCTAACTAGGCTATTATCGTGATGAACTGTGTCGGAGAGAACATTTTCATCAGCCAAGAGCCGGGGGAATGGGGGACATTAAGGCAACAAGGGAACTGAGTCATTTTTATGCAGATTCTGATGCACTCTCCTTCACTCTCAGTCCAGCAGTAAGCTTTCTCCAAATAAAATCAAATTTGATGTGTTTGCACAAGAAAACAAGGTGGATTTTTCATTCAATGTCAGGATGGTTAGTGGAACTTTTCACAGTTTTTGCACAGCATTTTCTATTACCTCTTAGTGCACTGCTGCCTTGGCAGGCTCTATTCAGTAAAAATGAACATGAAGTATTGTAATTGGACGAAGGTATATTACAACGTTATCAAGATGTGTTCAAATGTAATTTTGTAAAATTTTGTTTTTGGTGAGAAACTTGAATAAATACAGTTGTTTAAAGATAGATTTCAAAAGTAGCAGATAACATTTCTGAGTGGCAGAAATACTTGGGAAAAGTGAATTTCAGACCCTGTGCCATGGTAAAAGAAATGTCCTGCCATGTCTTCGCACTGCGTTTCCTATGCAACATACTGATGTTTGCTTTGTGTTTGACAGCAGCAAATTAGATTTTGTTTGGAGTACAACGCCTTCCTCATTCACAGTAGCTAGTTTTCCAGGGGGAGCTGTTTTTGCTGAATCAGGCTAACTACAGTGCAGCCTCTAGGGTGAAGGCAATTTGAATCTCCTTTCACTGACAGACCTGTGTAGAGGCTGCTGGAAACTCTACACTGAGCACTTGAGGTGAGGTGCTTTGTACTCCACAAAGGCAGAAAATGTGCCAATTCATGGCGTGCTGTAATCAAGTAGACTTGTACTTGGAGCAGGCTGAATGCTGCTTATTGTTTTAAGGGACTTGATCTTTACAAAAGGAACCGAGAGGCAAAATGGTGCATTTTTGTTTGCCTGCTGGCTGACATTTTCTCTCTCAGGGATCAGAATGAACCACCTGTCTCAGAGGATGTTTTTCAGATAAACACATGAATGAATACATGGTAGGAAAGTCTTTTTTAAAGAGTAACTTTGGTATTTTTCAACCTGGACTATGTTTTTGTGTCTAACTGACTAATAGGGACTAACATTTCTGAAATTGGTCCAGTATTGAGGGAGAGCGACGTGGACGGCAGCTGCTCACAGGCTGTAATATGGTTCTATTGGGGCAAGCTGGCACCGTGATTTACGTCCACTAAAAGTGCTTGTTTTTGCCATGACAGGCTCTGATTGTTATTATAAGTGTCTGACAACATCATGGAAAAACTCTCACAAAAGGAGAAGTCTCGTTCTGAAATCTGGCAAGGTGATGTGTTGCTGGAAAACAACGGTGGAAAAGTGGAATACATCCATGGTGGAAACTTGAGTGTTTGTTGTGTTGAAGTATAGAAAGTGTAGCTTAGTGTTATCTAAAAGATTTTCAATTTCATAGCTGAATATTTAGATGATTTCCACAATGTGGTTGAGGTCTTTGAATACCGCCCGTATTTATTTGAGCCGGAGTATACAGATATTCAGATTTCATAACAAGACTTCTCCTTGATCTGGTTTTGGACACAATAACAAAACAGATTGGATCAAGAGAAAAGTAAGAAAAACGTTTTATATCTCTGTAGGGTCCGTTCCTTTTTACATTTCGCGACTGTCGGTTACAACGTTATTCCTCAATCCTGGACCAATTTCAAATATTGTTGTAACCATTAGTCAATTTGACACAAAAACATGGGAAAATAGGGTCCAGGTGGAAAAATACCAAAGTCACCCTTTAAGTCCTCCATTATCTGCACACAGAATTGTCACTCGCACACATGAAATGTCAACATCAATACCTTGTTTGATAAATCTATTGCTACTACACTTACATTCAACCCCAAATTACATTAAGAAGCCTGCCAACAATCGAGCCGAATAAATGTTGCTTCAAAGAGCATATTAATTACAGCTAATTAATCTCAAAACAACCAAAACAGAGCCTTCTTCCCCTGTTGTTTCTCCTTATGTAGGACTGTACTACCGAGGAACAAACAATGGCCCTGACCTTGTCTATGTGTCACCATGGAGACAAGGCCTCACCATAAAGCATTCCCCACTGTGTGCTGCTGACAGGCAAGCCCTGCCGAAGACATGCTCAACAAGTTCGAGTGCTAAGTAAGACACATCCTGCGGGGTGTAAACACTCATTCCTACAAGCAAGACGTTTAGCTCTACAAACTGTATAAATACATCTACAAACAGATTTGGAATAAGGGAGCTGTGTAAATGTACTAAAGCTAAAAAGATGCTTTAAGGAATTAAGTGTATTCTGTAGTGTGTATAGCTAATTTTATTAAATCAGTTATCTTATCCAACGTACGCTCTAGATCCCTATCAAGAGTATGTATACCACAGCCACAACAGTCTTTTGTAGAGTGAAATCAGTAGTGATATAAAATGGTCCCCTCGCGTGTCTCTTTCATGAGGTTGAGCGACCATCTTTATCCCTCGGGGGATAAACATAGTGTTCCCGTTAGCCTCTTAAGGAGGGATGACATCACCTCTCTTTGTCTTTTACTCCATCGTGGGATGGAAAACACTGTCCGACCAGGGTTACTCTCAGTTTGGTCTCAGGTCAGCTGAGAACGTAAATACAATCAACTTTTGAAATTAAGTTAACTCAGTTTCCAAGATAAAATTCCACTAAAATCCTCTACCTGTATCTTGTATACTGTTTGAGATAAAAGACACTTTCCTACAGTATGCCGGTAACACTATATATTATAATGTTATGACCTTGACTGAATAAAAATAGCTCAACCTGAGTCGTTTAATATCTCATTCATAGATCCACCTCGCTACACCTCTGACCCGTGTACTACTCACTCAAGGACAAGAAAAGCCCATTGAGCGTAACAGGTGGTCTATGAGAGGCAGTGGCTGGATCCCCCGAGGCGGTCGGTGAGGGACGAGTAAAGCCAGAGAGAGAGAGAGAGAGAGAGAGAGAGAGCAGGTGGCAGAAAGCTTAACCTGAGCTAAAACCCATCTAATGAGCTCATCTCTGCAGGCTTAGTCAGCTTCAAGTTGTCTGTTTTCTGCGAAGAGAGCCAGATCTGGGTACTCTCTCCCAGTCGGCCCAGTCGGCCACCAGCCCCCTGCTAATCCGTCTGAGCACTACATGTAAGCCATACGGCTATCGCTTGTCTGCCTGTCTCACAAACAAAGTAATCAGTACATAGTGGGATTGAAGTTATTTGTATGTACAGTACATATCTGCATATATTTGTGTGTGACGGCTAAGGCAGGAGTGGTAAACAGATTCAGTCATCCTGTAGTCTATAATCTCACAACATGCCTGTGTTGTTGTGACCTATCCCCTCGATTCATGTCACGGCAGCCCAGGTAAACCCTTCTCAAGACACAGGTAAACAGCAGCTTCCCACAACCGCACCGTCTCAATAACAAGTGTGTATATTGTAAGCTCCGCTAATCCTTCGTGTTAAACGTGCCTGATTGGACCTGATATAACCCCACAGAGACCACACAGCAAATATGTCAGTTTGTAATTCTCTCCACAGACATAATACAGTACGAACTATGCTATTCAGGTATAAAATCAACACACTGTAAAACACTTTTTTTCTAGCTGAGGTGGAGACAATAACAAAGCCTCGTTATGGTGGCTGTGTCAGCACCACATCTACTTGCTTACCACTCTAATCCCCTGTGTCCAAGCCTGTTTTAATGATGTCATGGCAGACAGAAGTGCTGATGTTGTCCTTAAGACTTGGTGTAATTGAATTACTTCTGAGAGGACAGACAAACAAGCCTCGGCGCCGTGGATTATCAGTTTATAGAAGAGTTCTCTAGTAAAATCCTTCAACAGCAAGAACAGCCCGGACTAATCACACACTTGCATGAATATAATGTTTCCCTCCAGCACTGGCAAAGCTGTTGCTATGCTGTTACTTTCCTGAATTCGTCTGCCCACCACCAATATGCCCACTACACCGCCTCAATCAGCCTACACTGAGCGAGGAGACATCTCAGCAGGTTCCCAGTAACGGTGCTCATTATCATTTGCACTCCCTTCATCATCATCACACACTCACACCGTTGGTGCTGCTAAATGGTCTCCAAGAGGGACCGGTTCAAAAGCGAGGGCTGCTGGTAAACAGGGTCCTTGTGGAGTGATATGGTACGTCCTTCTCATATGGTCACATGGTAACAACCTCATTACATACTGCGCGCACAGTGGTCATGCTCCAAGGACGGGATCCTCTGAGTGGGAAAACGCCTCTGTTGTGTGACAATAATCCAAGTCCCATTAGTTTCGTTTTTGCATTGCTAGAATAAATAAATCCCAAATATCTGGTTTAAGTTATATGATATGTGTAAGACTAGCCCTCTGCTGTTGTGCATGACTGTCGTCATCACAGCCAATCTATATTCTGTTCATTCAGAAACATTCCTGTCATGGTTTACTCTAATGGAAAACACAATTAGCATAATGGCTCCATTCAAAGCAGTTTACTTGCCAAATAAATTAGATAGACATCTCATATTGAGTAGAAACAAAACAAGACTGTTGGGAATAGAGTGAACAGAGTGAGGCATCATTTTGTTAGTATAGTATTATTGTTTCATTATCTATTAATCTACTGATTATTTTCTTGATTAATCAATTGTTTGTTCTATAGAATGTCAGCAAATAGCAGAAAATAACCATCAGAATTTTTTCCTAAAACATTATTTAATGAATTAATTGATCATCAAAATAGATGCTGATCCATTTTCTGGTAATCAATTAATCGTTTCAGCTCTAATAGAATTAGGGATAAAGTTAACTGATAGTCATCCAATCATCTTATATCGTGTAACATATGGGTGGAATTATAGCGAGCAATGTTGTGGAGGCTGCAGTTAGCAGTAGCGCCAGAAGATAGCAACAGCAATGTCTTACATTGAATAATAAATGAGCGAAGGCTGGTGTGTTTAAGCTAGCAAAGCACTGAGGGGCAATGGCCAGTGAATGAATATAGCAACAGCAGTCACTGTCACCCAATTGCAACGAGGCATTTGTTTCAGTAGAACTTTCTGTTCCATAAATATGTCTTTGCTGTAGTTGGTGCACAGGGTGGCATTAATGACTTAAAAGCAAACCAATTTCAAGACAGATCTTACAAGATTTTCCTCCCAAAGCACTGAAATATTGTTCTCAGAACTAAATTTGCTGCTGAGAAATAAAGAAATAGAGAAAAACAAATCCTACAGCTTGATAGTATGAGTAAAATGGCTGTTGTGCTTAAAGGGGAATGCTGTTTACAGGTCTTAGTGGGTACTTTTGTGGCTCCAGAGGGAGCTGTGTGGAGTCTAATAAATTGCTTCAAGTGTCCGTTTGGGCAGAAAACTACAAGTTTGAAAATGAAAATAAATCTGGGGGTGTGGCATTAGAAAGAAGTGAGTTTACCATACCTCTGTAGCCGCTCCTAATCTCTACTTGAGAGGCTATCTGTGCGTTCCAATAACCAAACTACCATACTATTTAGTAGGCCAGAAAAAAGATTAAGTATGTCAAATGCAGAATGCCAAAAATACCAGAATATCCTACATCCGGCCGCAATTTTCTTTTCAGGCTAGAGGGTGAAAGTTCAAGGCGTAATGTTATGACGAAGTAGTATGTCCCAATTGTATTCATACTGCAGCCTATATTAGCTGCTACTAGCATAACACGGCCGAACCTCTGACTGAACTGTTGGTGGTTGAGTTGCATTGTGGGTAATGTGACGATAACTGGTTGTGCTGCATCGATTTTGTTCTTTTTTTTCAACAATCCATCATGAGTCTGATGGAAGAGCACTGCTAAATTGATGCAGTACTCTTTCAAACAATTAACTGACAGAAAATGACTGCCTAACTGTGGGATGAATCCATAACAGACATGATTACTACTTGCTGCCCTAGTTGTAACTCTTTGTTATCATTCAAGTCAGACAGACACTAGGATATGTTTTATGTAAGGAGCGTTACACAGCTCTGCAGTGGTTGTCCAATTACACCCCAGGCATTCACTAAGGCTTATGAAAGAATCTGACTTTCATTCAGTTGTTAGAAAGGTCAATCTCTCTCTGCTACAGGTCTGAGTCATCCGGCTTTCATTTACAGATGAAATATGACATTTTGAGCTTTACAAATGAGCTGTTTTGAAAAAAGAGCTGTTGGCTTTACCGAGGTCCCTGCAGATACCTTATCTGTGCAGCCTCATGACAGGCAGGAAGAGGGTTCGGAAACAGAGACACACACCCACTGACCCCATCACTCATTCACGTGCATGCATACTGTATGCACACAGAGGTAAACAGGTCACTGACACACACACACACACACACACACGACAGCCATCTCACCTGGTCATCCACTTTGTGGGCCACGATCGTAGCCGCCTCCTCGTGCTCGGCATCGCTGAGCGGTCGGACCCTCAAGGCAACCTGCGACACACAGGGTGAAATTAGTCCTCCTTGAATTCAATCAACACAGAGATGTTTAATTTACTGAAATTAAAGGTTAGAAAATGAATTGATGGGTAGGCACAACATTTACAGCACACAGGAGTACTTTAGCTTCTACAATAAATGAGTTCTTATTTACAAAGCATGTGTGTGTGGAGTCTGTATTGACTCAGCTGTAGCTAGAGTTGTAACTGAATATGTACATGTGTTGAGAGTACTTGTGAAAGTGCTGAAAGAAAAGTGTGGAACAGGAGAACATTTTGGTTTATTTGTCAGTTGCAGCATACAGTATGTGTGAATTCCTCTAAACTCCCTCGATTTTTAACATCAAAATCAGTTTATAATAGGGGTGTAAGAAAATATCAATACACATGAGTATTGTGATATTATGTTTTGTGATACTGTATTGGCTCTCCAGAACACTGTATCGATTTTTAATCAACCTCTTAAAAATCCGACTGCCCGCTGTCAGGCCCGGACACTATTCAATCTCTCGGAGGTTGTAGCTGGCTCAGTTTTTAAGATGGCATTAAGGTACTTCACGGCCAGATTCTTGCCAATACACAGCCCTAGTTTACAAGTCATGAAACCAGGTGAATAATGTCTTCTGTGGCCTTCTGTGGCCTTCTGTGGAGGAGCTTTGTCAAGTCTTAGGAAATAACCCTGGAAGATTACATTGAGATTATCTTGGTTTGACATTTCAGAGTATAAAATGTACTGCAAAAAAGGGGATGTAGAATTTGAAATATGTAGGGATATAACCGGGCAGGGACAGTCTAAAGAAAGTGTAGGATCCAGTCTTATCAAAGCTTGACCCAGAGTAAGGACTAAAAGTCTGGATATCCTCAGCAATTTTGACCATTTAAAAAAGAAAGAAATTTCTCTATTACATTGAAATGCAATACAAACATTGCATGAGTAATCTTTTAAATGTCAAGCACAGGATGGAAGAATTCTTTCCAGTCAACCAGGTAATGAAAAACAGTCTTATTTAGATGGTCCTGGGTTTTTTCTGTGTGAATTTTGTATATTACCCCTGTTTTTACATGTTTTTTCTCTCTAGTTTCACGTCCCACAAGCCAAACACATGCAAGTTAGGTCAATTGGAAACTCAAAATTGTCAACAGATGTAAATATGAGTATAAAAGTGTATGATTGTATGTGTGTAGGTTGGTGACAGTGCACTTAAATGCCACCGCTACCTTTAATGTAATAAAGAGGTATAGAAAACAGATGGATGCATGGATTGATTATCCAATTAAACTCCACATTTAATCACTTCACAGCCTAAATAATGTAAATTTCTCCTTCAAAAATAAGACACAAATCAGAGTGATGGCATTTTCCTCACAATCAGCGACACTCAAAAACACACCTGCAATCTTAGGGGGTAAATTAGCCTTCCCTTATGAACACTGGGTAGCATTTGGCAGAGACAAAACCACTAATTGGGTGGAACATTGCATTATTACATTAATACACTCATGCACGGCCACCTTGTCGTTAATTTCTCTCCCTTTCTTCCCATAAAAACGTTCACAGATCATTAGGAAAGCGTTCGATGGGAGTAAATGGGACGAAAACAGACAATCACAGCGGTGGTGTCATGAACCAAGAGGCTGGCATGCATGTGACCCACAGACATACGCAGTTAAATAAGAGGAATGCAAAGGGGAATAATAAAGCACTCTCTCTGTCAACACCCTGTTGAAAGTGTATTACATGCTGGACAAGGGAGAGGCCAGGCAACTGAAACAGCCACTTTAATTATTCAGATATGGGTGCAGTGCAGGTCGTGTAAGGCTGGAGAATGTAAAATATAACACCAACAATGGATGCTGTTAGGAATATTAAAAGAAAAGTCTAGTTTAGAGTCTAGTCTAGATAAAAAATACACTTTGTTAGATACACCTGTACAATATAATGCAATCCAATGCATGCAAACTGGGGATTAGTAAAAAGGAGATGTAGAATTTGAAAGATGTAGGCATATAACTGTTAAACCATCAGGGGCGATTCAAAGAAGGTGTAGGATCCAGACTTATCAAAGCTTGACCCAGAGAAAGGATTAAAGTCTGGATATCCTCATCAATTTTGACCAATTAAAAAAGAAAGAAATCTCTCTAGAGTAGACCTGTACAATTTAATGCAATCCAATGCATGCAAACTGGGGATTGTGTAAGGCTGGGGAATCTAAAATATAACACCAACAATGGATGTTCTTAAAAATATAAAAAGAAAATCTAGTTATTTAAAAAAAAAATACAGAAAAATATACTTTATTAGGTAATAGTAACTTTATTGATCCTGAGGGAAATTCAAGTTTCCAGCATCACAGTACCATAGTGCAAAAACATGTTAGTAAAATGGCAGTAAAAAAGTTAGTAGTGCAAAGTACAAAAAAATATATCAGATATAAAAAATACAAGGAGATGAAGAAAACTGTTAAAACTGAATATAGTGCAGGGTAACAGCTGTGATACACAACTATTAAAAAAGTGAATATAGTGCAGAATAGACTGTTAAAAGTGAGTTCAGTGCAGGGTAACTCCAGTAGCTTAGTCTATGAAAGTGCACTGTGTGCATCTATCTATCTATCTATCTATCTATTATATCCAGAGGTGTTTTCAACCTAATATGTATTTAAATAGGAAGGAAAAACAATAAGAAACACCTCTTAAAGAAATGTAATCCAGTACAACACCACTTTGACCTCAGTAATCTGCATTTCAAACAATGTCAACACAAACTGGACATCATATAAGTAGTCTTTATGGCTGTATTGGATTGCATTAGATTGTATAGGTGTATCTAATAAAGTGGCCACTGAGTGAACAGTTAGCAGCACATTTCTGTTTTTACTGTTAAGATTTACTGTTAATAAACACTAACAACAGCTTGCTTGAGTAAAAGGGAAAACTCATGTAACCTAAAAGACAAAAACATTACAACTCAGAGCATTAAAATCAACATTAAAGCACATTATAGTAGTGTGGACTCACAGTTAGTTGGTGTTCCTTTGACTCTCCAGTGTCCTTCATGGTCACCAATGGTTCCCAACGGTCACCAACGGTCAGAGTGAGAACGATAATGAGTCAACGGTTAAACTGGACACTGGACCGTCCTCCTCTCTGTCTTCATGTCTTCACCTGCATGTCAACAAAACACCTGCACACACACTCAACACCTGTGTATAGCTGGTGTAAAGGCTTCAGACAGCAGTTAAACAACCTCACGTCGTGTCTTCTTGTCCACTTTAACGACCTCTCTTCGTCTTTAACTGTCAGTCCACCGTCTCTTGTTTTCTCCCTTTAAAGTGCGTCGACGCTCCGCAGCTCGTCCTCTGTGTGTTTCAGGTTAGAAACACGAGAATGATAATTCACCTGGCAGCAGACGGAGAGCTGGAGAGAGAGAGGTGGAGGTGGTGGAGCAGCCCAGCAGTCCACCTGCTCTACAGTCACTACTCTGTCTGGTGTGGTCTGGTGTCCTCCTCGCTGCTTCTCTCCGCTGTCCTGCTGCTGCTGCTGCTGGTTGCTATTAGTGATGTGTAGGTCACGAACGAGCCGGTTCATTGAGCCGGCTCTTTTAAAGGGACTGTTTGTAAGAATCAGAAATGCTTGTTAACAGCAACACCTGTGGCCGTTAAGTCAACGAAAGTCAGTGTCGGGCTCGTGCTTGTGCTTGCTCTACATAGACATGAACAAGCATCGCTCAAAACAAGCGATGCAGCCCCGCTGCAGGAAGAGAAACGTTACCGTCTCCGACCGGGTGCCGGTGATAACGTTTCTCGCTGCGGAGCCCCGTCACTTCATAAGACATAGAAAAACCTCTGTTGGAGGAGCTGCAGCATTTATTTCTGCACAAACATCCACTGTACATTCACTAGATATTCTCAGAGCTAAACTAACTCTTCTGCAGTGTGTAGTGAGCGCGCATGCACATCTAGAGGTGGAGCGAGACAGCGAGAACGCACGCATGAAGGCAAGCAGGCGGCGGAGCAAAAACTTCAGCCAAACGCGAGCGCGCATGTATCCCGACCCGGTACATTTATTCGTTTAAAAAGTTACAAACAGTCCCTTTAAGTGATATATGAGCAACATACTAATCATAGGTCAAAACAGCTAAAGCTAAATTTGTCTGAATTATAAAAGGCAGAAGTGGTAAAATGAAGAGCCGTTTGGGAGCCGAAAGAGCCGGCTCTTCTTGGTGAGCTGAGCCAAATGATCTGACTCACTAAAAAGAGCCGGAATTCCCATCACTACTGGAGATGCGCGTTCTGTCAAGCTAGCTACAGCTAGCTACATAATGCTAACAGCTACTTCCGCTTATAAAATAAAAGCCTGGATTGTATTGTTTTTTTCTTTCACAAATGCACAGTGGTGGAATTAACTAAGTACATCAAGTACTGTAATAAGTACACAAAATCGAGGTACTTTACTTGGGTATTTTTAATTGTATGCAAGCCTACTTTATAAGGTTAGCTTGCTTTTACTTTTACTCCACTAACCTTACCGGAAGTTATTGTAGACTACTTTATTTTACTCCACTACATTTATTTGACAGCTTCACTTTGCAGATTTAGATTGTTAAATAAATCAACGAATACTATTATTAATAATAATAATAATAATAATAATAATAACAGCAATAATAATAATAATTATTATTATTATTATTATTATTATTTATTTATTTAATAATATTTTTCTGAAATTATATTTTGCATTGAGAGTACTTTTACCTGTTGGTATTTTAAGTATATTTTAATGCTAATACTTGTATATTTTTACTCAAATAACATTTTAGATGCAGTATTTTTTACACTGTGGTATTACTTATTTTACTAAACCTATGTAAAATATCCTAATACTTCTTCCAGCACTGCAAATGCAAACATATATACATTATAGCTGCTGGCTATACGTTAACTTCTTTTTTTTTTACCTTCTTAAGTGTTCCATAATAACCTAATATCTTGGTATGTGCTACACTGCAGGAGTTAATAGTTTCCACAGAGCAGCACTTTTTGCGAGACTATGCTGACATCTGCTGGAAGAATAAAATAATACCTTACTGTGCCCACAGTTTCAAACAACTTGTTTGCCACAAAACTTTAGGACGCTTTAATCACAACAGTTTTCCCTGTGGCATTGTGCACCCAAAGGACATGAACACCCAACAACAAAGTGAAGACACATCAAGTTGTACTCAAAACGGATTTATTCAACTCACAATTAGACCCCATAGTTTTGGGGTCACACACAAAATTAAGCACCATTCTCAGTGCCTGTACAATGTAACATGCTTAAAGAAATGACACTTAAAATAAAAAATAATTATTAAACAAAACTGCATGTATTAAACCCCTACAGAACATAATTTGTTAGTCGATACAAACATGTACTGTTTGGATGTTTTGAATTTATGAAAATAATTACCTGAATATTCTCATTAATCGTAGTTAGAGCAGCACAGCTTCCCAAGTTATGACAGAAACTACAACTTTATTGTATTAGCTGGATTAGATATGTAGAGAACATGAATTAATTAATGGCCCTTTAGGAAGTACAAAAAAAAAAAAATAGTGATCCTGTGTGACATCGCCACACAAAACTAGAAAAAATATATAAAAAATTGGCACATTGTTTGAACAAAATCAAAATAAACCACATCAGGATGAGACAACTTTTCTGTTATTGTACAACTTATATACAGAAGCCGTGGTCTCCAGGAGATTTAGCACCAAAGCTTCACTTTGCAGGCGTGTCTGTGTGTGAATGTAAATAAATTATACCTCAACAATACCTCCTGCTGTGCGCTGCCAGTGCTGGGTTTGTACTTCACAAAATATCAAGCATGAAGCGTAACACATAGAAAATAAGATGTTTACATCGGCTGTCACATTTTTCCTCTTTGGAGACCTGAATGTAAGGTTTGTATTGTAAAAATGTTTTTACTTTATAGTGAACTATGTTTTACTGCAGTGAGAAATTAATCCTCAAAATTGCTTTCATTAAAGTTACAGTTTAGTCGTGTTTTACCTGAAGAACTCAGGTATATAAACCTTCCCTCAATGCTTCACCAATAGATGACAAAGCATGACAAACATATTAAGAGCATGTTAAGTTCGACAGCATGTGTCAGGAATATTTTTAGCAAGTTCCCCATAAAATGCCTCAGGGCAGAGAGGTGTGATTAATCATTTATGAGCATACAGAGAAGAGTACCGATGTGTTTCCATTGTCCTCCTGGACCGATGAGACGTTCCACGCTGCCCTCTGTGATGCTTGGTAGTCGCCACACACTCTTTTGTCTGTCGAGCGTGTGTTTGTGTGATCTGTGATGCTGTCCCCCCTCCTCGGGTCAGATAAAGAAGTCTATGCTTGGAAGTCGTTCCCAAAGTGTCTAATCTGTTCCTCGGTCATGGACAGATAGGTGGCCCGCATACTGGGGGAGTACTGTGGAGGTAAGAGGTAAACACACAGACACACACAGTGGACGTTACAAAGCTGATTCTGCGAAGCTAAAGGTTGAGGTTTCACAGTCTAATCATCAGCTAAAAAGAAAAAGAAAATGTCATGAAGGTTTAAAGGAGTAGTCTACTGAAAATCAATCTTTTGAGGATACATTTCTCACCATGTAGGATTGAAAGGCTCTGTAAAGATTGACTATGGCAGTGTCGTCATTTCACCAATAAATCACTAAATATGCTACTTGAACATGTAGATCTGTTACTTAAGGACAGAGCTGGCAAGGTGTTTCCTTGTTTCCAGTCTTGTATGCTAAGCTAAGCTAACTGTATCCAATAGCTCCGGTTTCATATTAAAGGCACAGTGTGTAGGATTTGGTGACATCTAGTGATGTGGTTGCAGTACAGATTTGAGAGCAGCATCAATCTTCTCATCTCAACTCTCAGCAAGAAAGCGACTTCCTTAAAATGTCATACTATTTCTTTAAAATTCCTCTCATTTCAGATCCTGCTATTCCAGAAGTTGTTCTCAATATGCTCCTACTGGTTTTTATCACCTGACCTCCACACCCACCTGCACACATTCTCCCAATTCCCTCACCAGCTACCCAGTATATATACCTGCCCTTTATACCCGCTACTACACCATCTCTGCATACCAATAACGACACTATTATACTATTTAGTACATAAAAAAAAAGATTCAGTATGTCCTAATACATAGTATGTCAAATGCAGTATGTCAACAATAACAGGATAATACATCGCATTTTGCAATATGCAAGTCAGCACGCTTTTCTGGCTATTCGGACCCAAAACCCTTTGCACTGCAGATATATGAGTAAGAGGGTCAAAGTTCAAGGCGCAATGTTATGACGAAGTACTATGTCCCAATTGTATGTATACTGCATGCAACAGTATTTACTTTGTAAGGGCAGCTGCAGTACGTACTAAAAGTAAAAAGAAAAAGTAAGCAATTTGAACGCAACCAATGTTTAGCCTTTTTTGTTCTTGTTTTTTCCCTGCCTGGCCTTTTGGACTTTGGCTTGTTTCCACTGAGTACCTGTTACTGGGTGAATTCAAGTCTGTGAATCCAAGTCGACTACAGTCGCCGTCTTCCACAAAGAAGCACGCCACAAACTTTTAAGAGCCACCTTCAACCTACAGGTGCCGAGTGTTTTATGCTCAAAAGATAGATTTTCTGCAGAATATTCATTTAACTCACAGCTACAAAACTGACTCAAGTTCAAACAAAATCAATCCATTACTCATTAAATGTACAATTAGTAACACGTCAATCACTTTGACATAAACAGTTACAGTGACATCCCTCTAAATCTGTTGGATAAAATAAATTCTATAGCCGTACACAACGCCTGAAGGCAGTACAAGCTATAGAATTGAATGACTGGAGCAGAGCTGCATGCACAGGGAGGCTAACTGAGAGGAGACCCAGAGACAGAACTACAGTACTATCCCGTGAACACCAGGGGCAGACAAACCCTCACTAACTCAAACAGACTTTCTGGAATGAGGACAACAGGTAGTGAGATAAGAAGCCATGCCAAACAGGAAAACCGCACAGGAACCAAACAAAGAGATGAGTGAGGTGGAGGAGAGGGGAAAAGACAGAAGATGCAACAGAGGGAGTTCACCCTGAGGAAGAGTTGAAAAGACTTACTCGGTTTCTATACTGCTGAGAGTATATCTCCAAAAGTTGATTAAAAAAAAAAGAGGAAATATAGAAATGAAAGATACAGACAAACACATGACAAACAAACAAACAGAAAATATATAAAAGAAGCTGTTAGCTGCAGACTACTGCATGATGCTGTACAGTTGAAGTCATGAGGGACAATTTAATTACACATCACTTACTGGCATTAATTAGGACAGAAGTCAGAAGGCAAAGTCACACACACATTTTTTTGTTAACTCAAGTTGGAACTAATAAGAAAGATGACTGGCATTAACAAAATAATTCTTCTTCATCTATAAAATGTATTAAAACTGTGGTAACAAACATAAAAAGTAGAAAATATATGAATCTTTGTTATATATTTCTGTGGAAATTAAGAGGAGACACCCCAGTTGAGTAGGATTAAAACAAATCAACTAATATATCTCACCATTAAACGTCCCCAGCTGATTACTTACAGTAAGACAATTGTTTCTTGTATTGCAAGTTTAAATATGCAAATTAGGCATTGTATTATCAAATCTGTGTTCATTTGCATATATTTCCAGAACAGTAATGTGAACATTGGATAAAGCCAGGTTCAAAATTTTTGTTTCATTTTGTTGACTTATAAGAGTCAAAAGTTTTTATTGGGGCTGTCAAAGTTAACGCGGTAATAACGCAAATTTGTTTTAACGCCACTGATTTCTTCAATGCATTAACACAACTTGCGTTTTTTAGGTTGTAGCAGGCTCCGTTTTAAAGCTGGATATACTGGTATCATATGAAACTAGAAAACCTAAGGAATCCATTGGTGCCAACCATGTTATACTAGCTTGTTGCTAGAGAGGATAAATAACGCTCCAAACTTGCACTACATTTTGGCGAGGAAAAACTGGCATGGCCATTTTCAAAGGGGTCCCTTGACCTCTGACCTCAAGATATGTGAATGTAAATGGGTTCTATGGGTACCCACGAGTCTCCCCTTTACAGACATACCCACTTTATGATAATCACATGCAGTTTGGGGCAAGTCATAGTCAAGTCAGCACTTGTTGATGTTTGCCATGTTATGATTTGAGCATATTTTTTATGCTAAATGCAGTACCTGTGAGGGTTTCTGGACAATATTTGTCATTGTTTTGTGTTGTTAATTGATTACCAATAATAAATGTATGCATGCATTTGCATAAAGCAGCATTTTTGCCCACTCCCATGTTGATAAGAGTATTAAATACTTGACAAATCTCCCTTTGAGGTAAATTTTGAAAAAGTACAAAATATGCGCTTTAAATATTTTAATCGATTGACAGCCCTAGTTTTCACAGAGGGAATTTTACTCTTTGCATCACTCAATAACTCAGAAAATACTCTCAACAGCCATAAAAAAAAATCAATTTTCTTTCCACTAGTCTGAAAGAAGACATGTTATGGAAGCAAAACAGCTCAAAATCTCCAAATTGACCGGTGAATGAAAAGAGACGTGTCTCCCCTTAAACCTCGCATAACAAAAAATATGCAATTTATCAAAAATAAAATATGTATTTAGGTTTTTATTTCCTGACCTGATGATCACAACTTGCCTCTTTAAATCATCATTTAAAAAGGTTGAAAAACACACTGATCTAAAGTCAATTAGATATCTGCAGAATGCACTTCACTGCTGCATTACATCACACACTTTTGCGGCGTGTTATTAAAAGGCCGTGCCCAATGAAAAATTAATCCAGTATGTTTCTATTTTTATCTCCGTGATGTACAGTAAGAGGAGACAAGTGGCCCAGCGAGGGGCAAATTTATTCACTGAGGAAGAAAGCATTTAGTGTCAACAGTGAGCGATTTTATGGTTTAAGACCCGGGTCACCCCCTCCTGGGAATTTGGCCTGAGAGAGGCTAAACGATGTTCACTTCATGATTAAATATTAACCACATTACTTCTCCTCTCCTTGCTTTGGTAGTGTAAGTCAACCTCGGTTAGTTATAGAGGGCAGAAGAAGGCACGACAGAGTTTCTTGTTAAATACCTTTAAGAAATTCTTTAAGGTTATTAGATATGGCTTAAGAGGAAGTGAGCTGAGTCACCGATGAATGTTATTTCTACTAATACAATTTCCTATGCTTTAAAGGCTAAATCTGTCTGTTAGCTCAGAGGGAAGTGACATCATAGGAAGGACTTGGCCTCTGGGACCCAACGCACCGAGGGGGGTGGAGATCCTCGTCCTATCAGAGGAACGTTCTCGTACCGCGGGTTTCCCCCGAACAGAGCCGTCTGGTTCCTGAGAAAGAGTAAAAGAAGGAAGCCGCTAAGACCAAATATGACATTTAGAAAAATTTGCTCCATCGTTATTTCCGTTCACTCACATGTACTCGGACACGGGGGCGTTGGAGACGGCCTGGGCGGGCGGGTGCAGGCTGTTCTGGCTGCCCATGCTGCTGCTGTAGCTGCAGAAGCTGTGCATGTTGGGGAGGTTGGGGTTCGGAGAGGCTATCCTCCTCACCCGCGGGTTGAACGGATCCTCCTCGTCGATGTCGTCGTAGGCTCGTTCCCTAGAGGAGGAGAGAAACATCAAGAGAGAGGGGCCAGATGGTTGGCTTAGTTAGTTAGTTAGTTTATTGGCAAACTGTGAGGTGTGCTGGAAGGAGAGACATGAGGCAAAGATATGGTGTGAGGTGAAAGGGACTGGTGCATGCCGGTGTTCTAAAAACAAGTTAATTATTGTAGTTTGGCCGCTGATTTGGCTGCTTATCAACATGGTCAGTAGTAGCAGCAGCAGCGGCTGTGACACACAGCGAACTAATGTACTTCAGCTACTTCTTCTCTGAGTCATAACTCAGTCAAATCTGAAGCGACACACATGATACACATATTTTTAGATTCAGTGTAACTCACTCGATATACTACTACTCACACAGGATATCATTATCTCAGATAATAACGAATAAACATCCATGAATCCGCTTAAAAATCAACACCTTGCAGTCACACAACTGAATTTGTATTTGTAGTAATTGTACAATTGTAAAATATATTCACACACACACACACGCTCTGGTTGGCTCGTACTGTACAGTAGCTGAAGCTGCATAGAGATGGCTGCAGGATGAAATGAGGCCGCTCAGGCAGAGAAGCCGAGAACGAACTGACCTGCAGGCAATTTGTCTCCATGCCCTGGGAATGGCACACAGCATGACAGTGAAGGCACAGGCTGCCAGGGAGGAGAAGAGGCAGAGGTAGAGTACACCCTCCACCCCGTCGTAGCACACCCCCACCATCGCATCCAGGTAGTCCTAAACAGGTCAAACAAATACTATAACACAGAGACAAAAAGGACGATGCACAAACCGAAGCACAGCACTTAGAGCGCTGGAGCGTGTGTCGTATCCAGGAAGACATATACTTCATTTGTGCACATTCAGTGGGATGTTCAACATTATTCATGTAAACTGCACTGCAGTCATGAGCCACACTGTTCAGGTTTAACAGTGAAGGAAAGTCACATATACGAAAACACAGCTAGAAAAAGTTATTCTCATTAAATTTGAAATTATTTCTGCTCTGTTCCCCCAGTTCCATTTTCAGTTTGGTGCTGAAATCCTGCGTGGCCACTTAACTCTCCTGTTGACCTAGTTGTGCTGCTGTGATGCCAATTAGGATGCAGTGAACGAACCTTGTTGAGCCCCCTGCAGTCCAGCAGGGCGGTCAGCTGGTGCAGACTGGCCTCCGAGGAGTTGAGCAGATGCTGGATCCCCAGTAGGTCTCTCTGTGGAGAGGTCACCAGACAGACAGTATCACTGACAAACACCAGAAAAATCCTTCTAATGCTACTCCTAAAATAATATGACTTCACGTTTGTGTGTGTGTGTGTGTGTGTGTGTGTGTGATACCTCAGCTGTAGGAAACAGAGGCACAGCAAACTGCAGCAGACCCTGGATCTGGATCTGCATGGTGGTCAGGGACCTCTGGAAAATGGTCAGAGGCTGCGAACAAGAAGTTAGAGGGAGTAAAGAGCATGCAAATGAAGAGTGAACACTGATCTTAAAGCAGCAATAGGCGAGATTGGAGCAAATATGATTAAAAAAACATATTTTTATAAAACGGTCACTATATCCTGACAGTAGTGCAGTGGCAAAAACAAGCCGTTTTAGTTGACGTAAACTGACGGAGCCAGCTTGTCCCAAATTATTACATTACAGCCCGTTTAGCGGCTGCCGTCTGCAGCGTTCTCCCTCAATACTGGACCCATTTCAGAAATAGTTGCCCGATTAGTCACTTAGACATAAATACATGGGAAAATAGGTTGAAAAATGCCAAAGTTACCCTTTGAAGGATAGCATCATAATGAAAGAGTCAGCTTACAGCGTAGAAAGTAAAGCTTCTCAAGGCTTTTTAATGGAGCTGTTGTCAAATGACATGAAGTTCTTGCATTTTCTTAAAGAGTATGTCGACTTATTGTCCTTCCACAAAGCGAAAACACATGGATAGCTAACATAATGGATCTTATTTTTCTATAATTTAATTTATTTGTTTATTCAAAAAGAACGAAACAATCTAGATAAATTAATAGCAAAAACCACCACTGGGCCGCTGATAAGAAACCCTAAAAATCTAATAAAACAGCAAGACAAAACACAATATCAATCAATTGAGTTAAGAGTCAGTAATTTGAACTTAACTCAATTTTGACCACATATAATACTATGTTATTGCTTTGTAGGGCAGTGAACTGATAAGACATATTGTATTACTACATTACAGTCTGTCTGTAATGTGTAGGTTTATGTTCCCACCAACAGAGGGCAAAATAAGCCTCCACATCCAGTATCATATAGGTGGATAAACCTGCCTGAAAACCTTCTGTCCAATGCCTCTTTTTAAATTAAAACATAATGAATTAATCTTTCACATCTCCAAAGTAAAAATCTTCACAGTCACCCAGCCTAACAAGAGTATCTGGAAACCCCCCCGGCCTATGTGTTAAATTGGAACAGGATATGCTCAATTACCTCGACCATCTATAAATGTAATTGCTTTCCAACGATCTGACATTTTTTTTCTCTTGATCTGGAAGACTGTCCGCGGTGAAACCGCTCTCTGCAGCACAATCTAACAGCCTGATCAGACATGGCTGTTTTATTTGAGCTCGTTCTGAGCCAAATAAAGTAAAAATAGGACAGAGAAAGTGGAAAGAGGAGGACAGAGAGACGAGATGACGCTGATAAGAATAGAAAAAAAAAGAGCTGTGGAAAGAAGCAGAGTTGACGCAGGAGTATAAAGCCCCAGAGCGCTGAAATACAAGGGCACGGAGGGCAGAACTACAGGGCAGCGCTGCGGTTCAGGCTGAGAATGTGTGATAGAGAAAGGAGAGCTGGTATGTTTGCCAATCAGTGTGGATCCCTGTATCTGGCAGCTTGCTTGTGAACTTTGCACCTGTTGGGGTATCTGTGTGGCAGGGAAAAGAGTGCTGACTTTGTTTACCAGGCGGGGTGACGGCTGTCTGCCCTCTGCTGCCGTGCTCTTGTTATCCGCAGGGCATGTCTACCAGAGCCAGATATAATAAGATCTGAGCTCCGCTGGGCCAGAGCACGCACAAATTGACTTCACCACTGACTGATGTCAGCGGTGAAGCCAGTGATGTGACCCATAATATCAACTCTGCTTCTCTGAAGAGGAACCTCACAATAAACCAGAATAGTTGCTGCAGTTTTATAGCCTTTTGTTGAGCAACTTTTTGACATGTTTTGTGCTTGTTTGCTTGATGCATGCCAAAGACTGAAGAAATACAGGAGAAAGAGACAGAGAGAAGAATGATGGAGACATCCTGGGAGATAGTGTTGGATGCTTTAGTGCTGAAGTGAGGTGAAGATAGGATGTAAATCAGACAGACGGGGCTGGACAGAGAGAAAGAGAACTCCCCATCCAGCACTGATTTAGTGGATTACAGGTCAAAAAATGTGGCAGTAGGCAGTATATTGTTGACATCATTGCGCAAAAATTCGATAATAACCTTTCAGCATATTGTAATTCAAATGTTCTGACAGAAAACTAGACTTCTATACCTCCTCATGGCTCTGTTTTCAGGCCTTAAAAAAATATAGCCTGTGACGGGAGACTTTGACCAATCACAGGTCATTTCAGAGAGAGAGCGTTCCTATTGGCTGTGCTCCGGCTGGTGGGCGGTGCTTGGTATTTCCTCAACTGATCTCAACATGGCTGCCGGGTCACAAACTTTCTCATTTTACAGCTAAACAGTACACTACAAGATGATTCTGAAAACATTTGTGGTGTAAAATAGGCATTACAGTAACAGAATATTGATTCATATTTGATCAGCGCTGCCTAGTTTGAACGTTTGATTGGACTTTGCGAGTGATTGACAGCCGGCTCTCATAGACGGCAGCTGGACGGCTGACTCCAGATCAGCTCTGATTGATTGTTTTCCTCCGGTCTGTGAAATCTTGCAGATGCCGTTAGGAGCACTGGAGGACACATGATTTTTTTCAGATTACCTGTCTCATGCACTACTGTCAGGATATAAATTAACTTTTTTTAATCATATTTGTTAAAATTTTTCGCACTGCAGATTTAAAAGTTTGAAAACAATTAGGTTGCATAAAACCATCTTTTCAACAGCATTTAAATGACTACATTTCAATATGTAGTGAGGACCTGCTGCACATTTAAATAAAGTCATTTAAATGCTGTTTTAACTGGTATTATGTAACGCAGACACTGGGCCGTAGCCAGGATTCTCCCTTAATTATTTGGATTTTTCATATTTTATTTATCAGTTAATGCCCTGCTTATAGACGTCTACAAAATGTTTGATTTTTTCAACTAAATGAAGCTGTTTTAACCGTGACATGTAGACATCTTATGAGCTGAAAATCACAAGTCTTATGTTCACCAGGTCACATAATATCACATTGATCCTGTTTCCTACCTGCTGGTAGGGGTTGGACTGAGTCTGGTTGCAGTAAAGGTAGTAATGAACAATATCTGTGAATAAACAGGGAGAAGAAGAAGCTGGTTAAACACATTTTAAACCATCATTTTTTACTTCACTATATAGTGTCACTGCCACAGCTTCATGCTCTCATAATTACAACATTGTTCCTATTATTCACTCTGAGACTCACCAGTACCGAGGAGGCCTTTTGTCTGGCTCATGAGGTACTTGTCAGGGGACACGCAGAAATCACTCGTGCCCTGAAATAAACACATTAGGCATGTGAGAGAACAGAAAACAGCTGAAAAGAATGAATGAAACGAGGAGGTTAAAAAGAGAAATTAATAGAGAACCATTAAGAGAAGGAATGAATTAGAGTGTCAACTACTCCACCTGATGTTAATAGCTCATTAACACTTCTTTTTGAAATCATTCTTATCACTTTTTGACACAAAAAGGAAAATAAAAGAGGAAAAGGCTGCTCTAATAATCCACGTTACCACGTCTAGACAGGAATACTTTTCAGTTCTGTCACTCAGAACCACTTTCACTCCACCACGCAGCGTTAACAAGAAACCTGCCTAGGCAAAATAACAAAAAGTGAGGAGCGGTTGTCTCCTTCGAAGTGCGCTGTCTGAATGCTAAATGTCCCTGGGGCTCGGGTCAAACACACTGTGGTGCGTAGCTTAACCTTCTCTGGGGGGCTAATGAGTTCCTCATCCTCAGCAAAGACCAAGCCAGTTTGTTCGAAAGGAGCAGTTCAGGAGCAGGTTTGTTAGACTTCCTGAAGGGAAAGCAGTGATTCTGTGAGTTCTTACTACCCGCTGTCTGTAATTAAGAGTTCTGCGAAGGGGTGCATTCATTATGCATTCACTTATTGTGTACTAAAGACACTAATTTAACTGCAGCCTACACACACACACATTAAAGATTCCCACGAAAGAAACACAAAAACATCCGACATGCACACCTGTGAACACAAAGAGCCTCAGAAAGACAAACAAACACACTGCTACACCACACTGGCACGCATGTTTCCTCTGGATGTTGGTGGTTGTCTGACATCATTAGAGTGCAGCAACACAACTCGTTCTCATTTAAAGTGGGACACGGCAGCAAGTCTGGCTGCAGCCGCAAGTACAACTCTGAGTCAGGGCGGAGGAGGTCGGAGAAAGCATTGCAGTGGTTTTCAGACACGCCGGTTTGACGGCTAAGTGGCCACCCTGCTTATATATCAGTTCCCTCTAAACAGTCCAAAACCATTAAAGCCAGTTCACGTGGAGAGATGCACACAGGTGCGAAAGGACTGATGACCTGTCCAGTGTTTGCTGCAGTCTGCAGCCTCTAAAAGCCCCCAGTAATAGATCGACTGGTGTCAAGAGTTAAACCATTACTAAAAAAATGCGAAATGTATTAAAGTCGTAAGACATTTGAGATTGAACTGAAGCAAAAATCTTCAGCCGATTGGACTGTTGCCAGGCCATTAAAGCTGAAGTAGGCGAGATTGGAGCAAAGATGATTAAAAAAAGTTATTTGTATAAAACTCGCTATATCGTGACAGTAGTACGTGAAACGGGTAACCTGAAAAAAATCATGTGCCTCTGTGTCCTCCGGTGCTCCTGACGGCACCTGCAAGATTTCACAGACCGGAGGAAAACAAGCAGTCAGAGCTGATCTGAGGTCTGCTGTATATGAGAACCAGCTGTCAATCACTCGCAACTCCGACCAAACGTCAAACTAGTCAGCGCTGATCAAATATGAATCAATATTATGTTACGTTTATGCCTATTTCTAAAGAAGTCGTAGTTTTGTTGCTTAAACCTAAACAAACTGTTTTGTTTATGTTGAAAACGTAATGTTTCAATTCAGTTTTATGTATTAGAACGTGTTGCTTTTAAGTTTCACTTTCACTTTTACAAC
The DNA here is from genome assembly GCF_015220745.1 of Sebastes umbrosus. Classification (NCBI taxonomy): domain Eukaryota; kingdom Metazoa; phylum Chordata; class Actinopteri; order Perciformes; family Sebastidae; genus Sebastes; species Sebastes umbrosus. Next base: position 22,022,017 of record NC_051288.1, on the reverse strand, counting down.
TCAGTAGGTGTAGCAGGCCCCTACTGACCCACATCTATGAGGCTTATAGTGAACAATAACGCCTATTTAATGGCCTGATAACAGTAAAATCGGGTGCACAATTAGTCCAATAATGAATTATTCCATTGGCAAAATATTCATTAGATTTTATTAACTTCAATTTTGATAATGAAAGAAGCATTTATAAATCAAACATTCACAGATCACAGCTTCTCAGAATGGGAGGATTTGCTGCTTTTATAGGTTTTCTATCACTTTAAATGGAATATCTTTGGGTTTTAGACTAGATTAGTTGACCAAAAAGAGCTATTTTGAAAACATCACCTTGGGCTACTTCCAACATTTTATAGACTAAATGATTAAACAAATGACGGCCCTACAGAGTATTATGTATATCGCTAGAAATGTGTCATTCGTATTCAGAGTAGTGCAGACTGAACTGAGTCACAGAGCAGTACATCTGTCTAACCTTCACGCAAGCAGGTTAGACACACTCCACATATACAAAGGAACACACATATACAGGCCTGTGCCAAGACACACATACACAACACAATTACTCACACAAAGACATGATGTCTGCTGATGGAGCCACTGATGGAGCTACAGCAGATTGTTCATGTAATTTTTTTGTTCACAGCTGTTTGTATCGACGCCTGAGCAATTATGAGGCCTTTTTAAAAGCCGTGGCGTGGTGATTTGCTCTCAAGTGGAGAAAAGGCCCAGCGGACGGCAACCATAGAGTCCAGTCAGGGTCAGCTTCAGACAAACACCGCATCACAGATGGGTTACACAACAGGACAACGTTTGTGCATTCTCCTACAAATATCCAGCAACACGTGTCAATTTTTGCTCCATATATGCATGCAGTCTTTTCAATATAAACTTCTGTCTTTACAGGAAACAACTTGGTTAGGTTTAGGAAAAGATCGTGGTAAAATAATTATGGAAGTGGCGTATCTTAAGTACGGAAGTTACGTGACAAATAAATCAACGTTGACTTCTGGTTTCATAGGAAACAAACAACGGCCTCTTTGGCGAAAGTCAGCTGTTTTTGGACCCACCCATCCACCCCGACTTCCTCCCTACACGCCGTTTGTCGCTCACTTAAGCTACAAAACAGAGAGGTCAACATGTTCTTTCACTCATCAAGTGGCCACAATACAATGAACTTCGGTCTAGAGTAAAATAACTCAACAACTACTGGCCAGATTGCTTGGAAATGTGGTTATTTATGGTCTCCAGATGATCATTTCCAATGATTTTGATGACCCCCTGACCAGGCTAGATCAATTTCTCCTTGACAAACACTTCGGTCTGGAAAAAGACTGATGTTTGCAGATGTTCACGGTCCTCTAAGGATAGATCGTCATCTGACCTTTCCTCCGCTGCTTCCAACAGGCAACAATTCACATTTGTACACAAACAATAATGAAAATCTAACAGACAGATTCCCATGAAACTTATGGGATGCTTTCATGCGCTTTAAAGTCCTGCACCCGATTCGACTGTTATTGGGTCATTAAATGGGAGTTATCGGTCATTATAAGCCATATTCATGTGGGTCTTTTATTCCTTGTGAATCACGAAAGTGAATCAATGATAAAACCTACTAGTAGGTGTAGCAGGCCCCTTGTGGCCCATATCTATGAGGCTGATAACCGCTGATAACACCCACTTAATGACCTGATAACAGCCTAACCGGCTGGTAACTAATGGCTGGATTGCCGTGACATTTACAGTGAATATTCATGTTCCCCAGAGAAGGAACCCATTTTGATGTTGGTGTAATAGCTCTGTATTGAGCAGCGTGTTGAACATTGCATGCTTGCAGGATTATGGACTGTAAATCTTTCGTAGCATTGAGGAATTCACCAGGATTTCAACCATCGATCGGTGGACCACAGAGAGCGGAGACTTGCAAAGGAGACATTAAACCGATGGATGAAAAAAGGAGGATGAAACCAGAGACTAATTTGTTGTAACTGATCGCACCTCCCGCTGCTTTCTACCCGATGCTCATTATCTCCAACTTAAATTCACTCTTGTTAACAATCCCCTCTACAGCCCCGAGTCAAAACACAACATCCAACAACAAACCTGAGAAAAATAGCAAACACGCCTGAGGCAGGTGAGTCAAACACCAGCGCTCATCCATCTGATATTCTTTCAAATGCATCTCTCCGTTTTCCCATATCACTCTAATTCTTACCCTCTAGGTCACAGTCATTTGGGGACCATAATAGAGCGGAAAACACTGAGATTATTCACCTATTCAGCGCGATAGGCTTTAAAAGCTACAATTGGATTCCTGTAGTCATAATCCTTGACTTTGTATCAAGTTATTGAGGCTTGTATAATGATGCTGACAAGGCTTGGGTTTGGGATTTTGTTCTTTTGTTGGCCTATTTTCAGCGGTGTGCCGTTTGACAGCGGAGATCAAAAGCGTTCAAGGTGACAAGAAGACAAACCAAGATGAGAAGAAAAGTGAGATTGGGCAGTGAGAACACGCTAAAACCTTTTAGATGATAAAAAGTAACAGTAAAAATGTAATTAAGGCAAGAGAGGGTAGAATTCTGTAATGGCACACTGCAGATCTTTTAAACGCATCCATACACACATGCAGGTATATGCACATGTGCACTAGTGTATAATCACCTCTCCTCCCTAACCCCCACACATTCAAAGACATTTTTTCCAAGTGCACCGTGCGTGTAGTTAAAGCAATTCATCACCACTGTCACAGGCAAGACAAGAATTGATTGCAGACCAAGTTTACACTAGTTTATAAAGCGAGTCAGTCAGGGGGCGAGAAAGCGGAGCAGCTCACCACAGCAGTGGCCAGGTCAGCTCCCAGAGAAGTCCAGCTCAGGACCAGCGTCAGCACTCCGAACACCATCATCCTGCAGGGACACAAAGCAACAGCAAGGTCACAGAGCCACTCAGTACAGGAAGCACTGAATGTATATTAACTGAAGCCTCAGCAACCACAACATGACGGCATGGCAAAGCTTGCCATTTATCCAAATGAAGTAAAGTCTGTCATTTCTCCAATTGAAACCACTCCATTAAGTTCTTTCCAATAGTTTGTATTGATTACATATTTAGAAAACAGAGAGTAGCAAGGGTTGTCATTTAAAGGAGAAGTGTGTAGGATCTGATGGTATCTAGTGGTGAGGTTGCAGATTGCAACCAACTGAGGCCTCTGCCGTGTGCCAAGCAAAAACTACAGTGGCCGACAAGAAAGCACAAATAGCAGAGCCAGTGTGTAGAGTGTGTATGACTGTGTACGTGGGAAGTGAGTGGTGAAGCAAGAGAGAGAGAGCGGCGGCGTCGGGAGCGAGTAACGTTTTCGACTCCGGCCCAAGCAGGAAAAGTTAAGCCTACTTCTCACTTGATTTATTACCTCAGTAAACATTGTAAACATGAGTTTATGGTCTCAATCGCTAGTTTCAAGTCTTCTTCAATACAGCATGATGTTCATTTAGTAAGTTATGGTCCCATTTAGAGTCAAACAGACCATAAAGCAGGGGATGCTTTAGGGCGTGGCTACCTTGTGATTGACAGGTCGCTACCACTGCGTTGTCCGTGTTTACGTCTTACAACTTTAACCCTTTCACAGAGTGTTTTCAGTTCATGAAAGTTAATTATTACCTTTTTGGTCACCAAAAATGTCTTTATTCAGCGTTTGGTTGTACTCAGCTCCGCCCACTCGTGTCACTTCTGGTTGCAACAAAACCAAGATGGCGACGGCCAAAACGCAACACTTGAGGCTTCAAAACGGCAGTCTACAAACCAATGGGTGACGTCACGGTGACTACTTTCACCTCTTATATACAGTCTATGGATTTATAAGACACTATAAAGCTGAAAAAAGCTCTGTGGAGCTGAAGAAACGAAGAGTTGGCTGATAATAATTCTCTGTGGGTTCGTCACCACGAGTGACTCCTTTCACATAGTAGTCGTCACATGATCTAATTTTAATAAAAACATATGTATCATAGTCGCTTTAAGTTGGTCTTTTCATAAGACATGAGGAAGAAATAATAACAATGCTTTAATATGTAGAACAAAATCTATAATATATGCAGAAGACAAATGCATTAACAATCAAAACTAAAGCATTAAATTGGACTTTTTCAGATAATTATCAGCATCCTACAGCGGGAGTACTGTGATGCAAATGGAGCTATTTTCATACTGGTTTCTGTTATTGAAAGGAAACAGCTTGTGCCCCGAGGACCAGGAGTGGTGATCTCATTGTCCTGTCATCAACAGAAGAAGTCAGAGGTCATGCTTGTTAATGTGGGGGTCTGACTCTGCAGCCTCAACATACACAGCTGCTGCTGCAGCGCCACCGCGACTTCACGTACCGAGGAACGAGCTAACATCCGTTCCGCTGGCCTACATTTGAGTACGGCCCCCCTGGGCGGGTGACTGCTCGCTGCACCCATGAGGACAATAAAATGTGGTTTTGTTTTACAGCGGGCTCCCTCCCTGGTGATCTCATGGTATCCGAGAATGACATCAGAGACATGTGACATTGAAGGGAGAGAGATGAGGAGGTTTGGGTGTTTCTGCATGCAGGGGAGCAGAAGATCAATACATATTAAAAGATGAACTATCAGAGATCAGCTCTTGTTATGTGAAATAATCCAATAAGCTCCTGTTGATTTGGCACTTTCCAGATATTCCACTTATAGCATGTCACCTGTGTTTGAATATATTTTGGGTATATAAGCTCCCAACACTGAACTTACAAGCCACCACTTGTGTTCTCATTCTTCCTTTATCTTTTTACCATTTCATTCCTCTCTCTATTCCCTCACCCCTCTCTCCCCCTATCTTTTCTCTGCCTCCTGCCTCCCTCTTTATCAGTTTTTCACTCTTGTAGTCTGTCTCCTTCCTCGCCTCCGATACCGAGCCCTCTCGAGCCCCGACACTTAACAAGGAAGTAGATGGGAAGGAGAGCACAGAGTCCTTATCTTCATTTAAAATCAAGAAGCAGAACAGATGCAGAAGTTGCTAAGCGGTCTCACTGGTTCAGTGTGTTTTACCGCAGTAATGTCTGTGCGTATCTGCATACGGTCACATGGAAAGTATCAGTGAACTGAATGTTTCTGTGCCTTTCTTTTACTAATTTTGTGTGTCTAATACTTGTTTGTTTGCATTTGTCTGTGCAGCCCAGTCGTACAAAAAGGCATATGAATAACAGGATAATGTTTGCTTTTTTGGCATGTCCTTCTTACGTCATATAGCAGTGGTCTAATATCACAAACTAATAATACTTCGCTACAGTATTTAAGTATTTTTTGGGAGTATCTGTACTTTAGGAGTACTTTGGGAGTTTACTGCACTATATTTCCTAAATAAAATGTGTACTTTTACTCCGATACATTTCCCCTAACCATCTTTGTTACTATTGCAAGCAATCAGGTTTGGTGAATCAGTGGCCCTAGTTGCAAGTTACATCATTCACGTGATGGGCAAACAAAGCGCTCTCAAAGCCGTAGTTAATCTTTGATTTTCGCTCAAGTCCAGGCAGGCTCCATGTCAGATCAGATCAGGCTACTTGCGACTACGAGGGAAGGAAAAACTGGATTTTGTTCATTAAATCCGTTAAGTTGTGAAAACCTCTTTTGTCTTCAAGTGTAATGTAGCCTCCATTTTTAAGGTGGTGTACTTTTACTTTCAATACTTACATACATTCAGTATGAGAAAATTACTTTTGATACTCAAATACAGTAAATATCAGATACTTAAGACTTTTACTCAAGTAATATTCTAATAGGTGACTTTAACTTCTGCTAAAGTCATTTTCTGCAGTACTTCATCCACCACTATCATGTAGTCTGTACTAAATACATCCATGTAAATATGCTACGCTCAGTGTCTTAGTGACATAAACTAAAAAGTGAGAGAGACCACTTATGTCATACATGCTTGTAATATTCACGCCTCGGCGAGGCAAAATGTGATACTGACACGTTATCCTCTGGTGGACAGGCGGATCTGTCACACGCTTTGGCGTGTTGGTCTGTGCACACATGTCCATCCATCTGTCGGCGGTCCAAAGATAAATCCGTGGATCACAAGATGACCAATGGGATACGAAAGAAAAGTCTGTTAAACTAAATTCTGTTTATTATTTCTGACTTTTCTCTAATTCATGCTTTTCTCTTGTGAAATAATTAATATTTTCACCTCATCAGGCTTCCAAAAAATCCTCAAATAAAACAAACTGAGCAGTCTTTGGTTGAACTGGTTTTAAAAATAAGCCAAATATGTTGGGAACCATTGGCGTATGTGTCTGCCAGGCCATGCCAATTTGACAGCTTGTTGTTGCAGGGTGTGTGATGCTGAGGCTGCTGGAGCTTCTTTAAACAACTATGACACTGGGTGACCGGGCAAAAAGGGAGAAATGCCCTCTGATCTCCTCCTCAGGGAGCAAGACTGTGTTCAGTGTTGTGCTCTGCTGGTCAAAGGGGATTCACTGAGCTTTACAGAGTGGCAGCAAATCGGGTGTAAAGCTGACGCAGAGCACATCGAGGCAAATGAGCAGGGCAGATGATGCTAGTGTGCACTCACCAAGGATGAGGTCATGTCACTCTGAATTAAATCAGCGTGGGAAGTTTCTTCTTAACACTCAAAAATACCGTTTTTTTTTGCTGTAAACTGCAGTCATGTCTCAATACATCATTATACAAACCATCATTATATGATGTGTCAATTAAAACTGAGTGAAATGAAAGAGATGTGACCCTCAAAGCAGAAATGTAGGAGTCACACTGAGATCATGCTGCCAACGCCAATTAGCCATTCGTCATAATAATCACATCATCGTTCTCTCAAGTTCTTATTTTCGCTTCTGCCTTGTGATTGTCATCTCTCATCACTTAGACCGCACCTCATTATATCGTGTTTATGCGTCTTGAACAAATCATAACAACTTTCTCACGAGTTGTGACTTTGTTGTGCAGAATGTCTTAACTATCTAGATAACTGGGCAGTGTCACATGGACTTTACTGAATTAATGAGTGTTCGTCTCTGGAGCTTGTTCGCCTTTTCTCAACAGAACAATTACTGGTTTGCGTGTGTCTGATCATAATATAGTGACTATATTAGGTGTATACTAGAAGTAATTGTATACTTATGATATCACTCTAGAGCTTTTTGCAACCTCTTCAAAGTTTGAAGAGGTGCATTTTTAATAAATCATAAAACAACCTGCTATGACCTGGATTTGCAGCTACTGTACCGTGGCCCGACCACTCCTGCTGACTCAATGAATATTAAAGAGCTGTGTCATCTCCATACATATGGATTCTGCACTTAGTATACCGTCCTGGAAGGTCATCTATTTTGTATAGAGGCAGAACTACAAAGACCCAAGTACACTTCCCTGTGGTACACCATAAATACATGGCTCTAGTTTGACCTGAAAAGGTTGAGTTCTCCGTTGTAGACAGGACTGACAGCATTGCATTGTAATGCTGTTTAATCAAGTGTTTAAAGCTAAGGTTGGTATTCTTCAGAAACTAGCAAAAGTATGCTAGATTTTAAAAATGATCCAACCAAAAAACCAAGCCCAGTGTTGCCAACTCTTTTCCAATGAAAGTAGCAAGCAGCCAAGTCCCTAAATCTAGAGAGAGAGTTGCCGAGTCGGCAACACCGACAGTCCGTCCCTTCAAGCCTCCCTCTGAAGCCACTTCCCCACAATTATCATTATGAACGTAAACAACAAACATGGCTATTGTTGGTACTCACAGCTGACAAGCTAGCAGTTTGTGGAAGACTTGATTTGACGCGATTGGACGAATATATTGGCTATCTGCGATTGACTGAATACATCTCAGCTGCTGCTCGGTGGGCAGAGAGAGATACAGCGGGGAAAACGACGTGCAGAATCGGTATATTTTAGCATCTAATTCTGTGAAATAAGGGTTTAATTTGACCAAACCAGAGTTGGTGATAGTTGGAAAGACTAACAAAGACGGTTTTGGTGAGTTTTATCTTGTTTCTGTCGAGTTTGAAGAGAGTTTTACGATGCTCCGCCGCTAGAACAGCTGATCGCCCAGCTGATCGCCCAGCTGATCGCCCAGCTGATCGCCCAGCTGAAACTATGACAGCGAGGGAGGACAGACACTTACACCTACACCTGCACGAATATATCGGCAATCGCCGGTTGCTGGGCTGGCGATGGCCGGCTGAAAACTTTTAACATATCGCCCAACCCTAACAGGCAGGCAGGCTTACTGCAGTCAGTTTTGTCAGAGCAGTTGGGATGTAATGATAATTTCAACAAATATAACAACAAATGTTTTTGAAGAAGATTACCAACTCTAGCTTTAATCATGTTTGTATGAGAAGAGCAACGTCTCTCAATAACCTGGGTCAAACCTTTATTACGTCTCTACCAAAACATATTTGTAATAAATTATATATCAAGTAATTTCTACGAGATAAGGTTGCCTCGGTGGGATTCTGTCTGGATTAGTTCTTGACTTTTATTTTTTATCTGTTCATTCATCTGGTTTCAAACTAAAATCACATTCTTTCATAAATTGCATTTTATTTATTGAGGAAGCAGATATTTGATCTGAAAGCTCAACTGCACAGGTGGGAAACTAGTTTCTGAGCTCAGCTGCCATTTCCTGCAGCTTATATAGTCAATCGGTACTTTGGGCATTTGAGATTACCTGAACTTCCCCAATGAAACTGTTTATTACTTCAAACAAACACACAGAGAGCTTCTATCACCATTTGTTTCCTCCGGGCAGTAAATTATGTTCTTACTAATGCTGTGATTGTGTTTCATTATGATTTCAGCGCATCCCACTCATTTGCTTTGTTTGTTTTAAATGACAATTCTTCTTGATGTGCGTCCTCGCTCTTGACAGCTCAGATGATTTCTGTCATCCAGGGGAAGAATTAGTTTCTCCTCTCTCTTTATTAAACCTCTGCACGAGGGGCAATCTTGCAAATCCATGACATTAAGCTTTGGAAATAGGCTGACGCTGTATTTACATCATGACATTTTAGGGTTCAGTTCACCCGATAGATGCCGCGTTATGTTCTCCGGTTTTGTCAGTTTCTGAGATTTCTGCACCACAATGGAGGCGGAAGGAAATGTTGTTTGCGGCGCTCAAATTGAAAAATTCAGCAGCAACATGCAGAAGCAAAAGAAATCCAGATAAAAAACTGCTGACAGCGAGGTCTTTGGATGTCTCTGCCTCCCTCACATGTCTAAGCTGTTACTGTGTGTCATGCTAACAGCCAGTTAGACGCACCAGGAAGAGTCGGTAATCTGCTCCCGAAAGCCTTCAACCACTTCCACTCTACTGGAAGAGAGCATGCCTTGGGAGGGCAGACACTTCTTGACACTGACTCATCTTGTGTGTGCAAACGGGGGTGGAGGGGGTGGGAGAGTGAAGTGGAGGGGGGGTTTGTGGTTAGTAGGGCAACTTTAGTGCGGCTCACACCCTTAACTGACTGATCGAGAGAGACAGAGTGACGCTCGGCTGGATGAATGGAGGCCCGGGTGGATTTCATGCCCTGTGAAAAGCTCCTTTAACAGCGGGAAGGAAAAAAAAAGAAAACTCACATTCCAGTAGAGACGGATACACTTAAGCTATAGATGCTGTAAGGGGATTAAATGAAAGCATGTGAATATATAGTGTACATACAGTACTTGTGTGCCATGTCTTTCACTGTAACATGATTTATGATGTGTGGGAGTGTTTTTTTAAGCTATAATTCTGTCATCAACATCCTATTTTCATCGAAATGTCTTTCAGCACTTCCTGCCTCCTCTTCCAAAAAACTCAATAATATATTAATTATATTATTGTTTCCTATCTAAAGGACATTGTGATGTAATAACAAATCCAACAAACACAGGACTTTAAACCAGGAGACATGTGTTTCGTTTTGCAAGTTATGTTAGTGACGTTTGTGACGTGTTTTTGTGACGTTTGTGGCGTGTTTTAGTGACGCTTGTGACGTGTTTTTGTGACGTTTGTGGCGTGTTTTAGTGACGCTTGTGACGTGTTATTTAGTGGCGTTTGTGACATGTTTTTGTGACGTTTGTGGCATGTTTTAGTGACGCTTGTGACGTGTTTTTGTGACGTTTGTGGCGTGTTTTAGTGACGTTTGTGACGTGTTTTTGTGACGTTTGTGGCGTGTTTTAGTGACGCTTGTGACGTTTTATTTAGTGACGCTTGTGACGTGTTTTTTAGTAACGTTTGTGACGTGTTATTTAGTGACGTTTGTGACGTGTTTTTTAGTGACGTTTGTGACGTGTTATTTAGTGACGCTTGTGACGTGTTTTTTAGTGACGTTTGTGACGTGTTATTTAGTGACGTTTGTGACGTTTTTTCCGTACTTATGTTACATTGTTTCTGTACGTATTTTACTTAAGTTATGTACGTATTTCAAGCCCAAACCTAACTTAGTGGTTTTGTTGTATAAACCTATTGTGGACGTTACTATAGTTTTGTTGCGTGGTGTAAAAATGTGGAGGGTGTTAATGAGTGTTTTTTATTGTACAGATACACTCTTATTTCAATCTGCGCAGCAGCTGTCTGCACGGCTCCGTCTCAGCTGTGTCTCACGTAACCGCTACCTGAACTGAAGCATTTCTTTACGCTTCAAGTCTATCTTTTCTACACATAATATGCGTGTAAACGTGAGGTTTATGCCCAATAAAAAAGCACTGAATAATATATTTATCCACATTTTGCAACCGGTGGAGCTGTGTGTTCTGTGATGCGTAGGGCAGGGTTTTTTGTAATACTCACCCGACCCGTTATGAGAGCCAATACGCACCGCCTGACACGCAAAGATATGCGTTAATCAACATCAAACCGCCAACTTTATTCATTATAGTATCACAAATGTCGGGACTGAGTGACGCGGCACTCTGCAAGGGTCTGATAATGCTGCAGGGAGCAGCTCGAAGCACACCTTCACCATCCTCCACATCTTAACAGTGATTTTAACAAAATAGTAGTCTCATGTGTAGGACTGTTTAGTAGAGAAACAATGAAGTCCACATTTCCAAGACATGCAAAAAGCCTAAGATGTGTCCCCATGTCACACAGCATGTCCTCATAATGTCATTTATTCATGTTCCCGTGAGATTGGGTTTATTAAAATATCAATTATCATCGGTAATATTTTCCTCCTGTCATGTTTGGTTATGTTTTAATGCACCCTGCATGCGCTTTTTATTTATTCATCTTGTTTTCTTGTCACTCGTAAAAGGTAAAATCAATAAAATATTAACCTGAGAAAAAAAAGGTCTAAAAATACAAAGCTAAATAATTAACATGATGCCATACAAGGGTCCGGAGATACAGCGCGTTGTGCCTGTTATCGAATGTAATTCATGTCTGAAGCCGTTAAAAGCAGGTCAACTGTTAAACTGGAGTAACAATCTCCAGGAAGTTGTATTGTTGATAACATCAAATGGCTTCGCTCCCATCTCTCCGCACCTCTCAAATCCAATTTGTTGAGCAAAGCTGTTGACACGGCAACACTCTGAGCAAGTTCAGCCTACCGCTGGCAACGCTGAGAGGCGAATGGTGAGATACAGCAGGACTCGCAGGCCAGTGTTTATACAAGGACATGATCCAGCACTTCGCTGCCTCGTTCAACTTCCCCTGGTCTACACCAGCTCATACCAATTCATCTCATTCTGTGTTGCCTGTTGGGCTGCAGTTTGCCATGTTATGATTTGAGCACATTTTTATGCTGAATGCAGTACCTGTGAGGGTTTCTGGACAATATTTGTCATTGTTTTGTGTTGTTAATTGATTTCCAGTAATAGATAAATACATAAATTTGCATTAAGCAGCATATTTGCCCACTCTCATGTTGATAAGAGTATTAAATACTTGACAAATCTCCCTTTAAGGTACATTTTGAACAGATAAAAAATGTGCGATTAATCACGATTTACTATTTGAATCGATTGACAGACCTAATACCTACATGAAGTAAAGTAAATGTATCGAGGAGTAAGTGGAAGAAAACATAAGTTTGGTCTGGTTTTAGCAAAGACAATGCACAATGTAATATTGTAGTGTTTAAATTGAAGTGAGCATTGTGTTACAGCGTTGTAACATCTGGACAGATGGAATCTGGAGCAGCTGCTGCAGCTCAGATGTGACTAAAACTAAATGAATGTTTCCATGTCGTCTCCCAGTTGATTTACTTAGTCAGCTAATCTCCCAATCCATTCCTCCTCTCACATACATCCTGCCCCCGCCTCTTCACACATAAAAAGCATAAAGCGTTGCCTCTTCTTCTTCTTCTTTGTAAACTAAAAAACACATCGCCCCTGCCTGTCTGTGAATAGCTCACAGTATTTACAAGGCGTGTTAGACTCACGTTGTGAGCAGCCAGCGAGACTGCTTGGCCAGACCCAGGCAGGCCAGCAGGCAGATGATCAGGTCCAGGATGAGGAGCAGCAGGTAGGTGAGCCACCTGCAGAGACAAACACAGACACAACATCAAACTGGTGCTGGTGAATAACTGGTCTGGCAACATAAGAGGAGTTTTGTTAAAGGGAAATCATGTAACCTGGGCCTTAACAGTGTAGTTTTTGCCATCATTCCTATCAGTAGACTAACAATACCACTGTACTCTAGTTAATTAGTCGTTTGCTAAACCTCTCCTCCACGGTTTAATAAGGTTAGACTAGAGCACTCTTTTGTGCAGCAGTCAATCCTAAAATTAAATATGGAACCTAATCACAAAGTGAACATTGAAGGGTCTTGAATATATTGTCTGCGGTGATTATAATGGTATGTTAAATGTATGTATCCTTGTTTCATGTCTTCAGTCTTTCTGTCTTTGCTGATGTTTGCAAGATGCAAGAAAAATGTCAGACGTGATCTGACAATAAAGTAATGTCATCATCATCATCGTCAATCATAGCTTAGCAACTGTAACTAGGCACAGCAGGTATGTCAACTGCATATAGGTGCCGCGTCAGAACAAAAATCTTGACGAAAAAATTAAAATTAAGGTGTAATAAACCACAATTTTACGTCATTAAAGTAGTGTGACTTAAAAAAAGGGGAGAGAGTCCCACTTATTTTCACCTCAGCAGACACATGCTGTCATCTGAGGTGTGTTTTGATGCTGGAGGGTATAATCCTGCCGTGAATTGCCCTCCTCAGTGTTCCCATCTGTTGTGTGAGCAGTGGTCAGTCTGCGACCGGACACACAGAAAGCCTGTCCAGATGGTTAATAATGGATGGACTCAGATCCATATGGCTGAATGTTTCATGCTGTGAAACAAACGGGGGGGAAGGGGCACCTATATCACCTTTTCAAACTTTTTATATCTCTATCAGTTTGCATCTTACTCTCTTCGTCTTTTCTTTTTAATTATATCTTTTATTTCCCGCCCATCTGTGTCTCCGTCAGCATCCTTCCCACATCTCCCTCATCACTCCTCCATCCTTCTTTTCTCCTCTTCCTCTCTCCTCTCTTTAATCTCCCTCCTCTTCCGTCTCTTTCTCTTTCAGCCCCCTTTTCTCTCCCTTGCCCCTTCTCTCTCCCTCGCCACCACCTCCTTGATATTTCATCCTCGTTTCATCTTTCCCCCCCCTCTTGGCAGGGTACCGGCACGAGAAGCTGGGACATCAACACGCACTCGGAGGCTCTCGAGTGACACTGCCATCGTGTTTGTCTGTGTCATCTTAATCCAATTAGAGTCAAACTGAGTACAGCACAGAGACACGGGGAGGACGGGGACGCGGGGGTTACATTTATGAATATGATAGAAAAGTCTTCAAGAAATTGTGTCGGATTGCAAGAAGAAGCAGCGCTAAAATGTGCTAGCGTCAGTTTGAACGGTCGATAATGATAATAGAAATGACATTTTATTCAACCTCCCTCACAGAGAGGTCAGAGGTCACCGTCATCTATTCTACAATACTGGGTTTTATGGGCCGGCTCACCCGGAGCACACACTCACCGAGGGACCCCATTAAGAAGCCCATTTAATCACATCCTGCTTTCCTTTTTTAATTTCCCATACATTTAATTTTACAGTTTACTGATTTGAAACACTTACTACTGTAATCTGTATGACAGAAGATGTAAAAATCAATTTAGTTTTATATCAACGAGTGAGTTATATAAATTGCAAAATACATTAGATGAGAGTAGATTGGGATTTATTTTGTCAGGGATAGTTGCACTGTGCCACACAACACACTGCAAGGAGCTAAGCTACTGCACAATGGAAATAACCCAAATTTGGTGCATTGACATATTAAGGCAGAGAAGCTTTTTTTTGCAAATCTTGTCACGTGTTCTTCTCAGAGTCAGGTTTAACAGAAAGAAGAAGAACAACAACAAGGCTTTCATCCAGGAGACCGCTGTTCCGTGTCCCGCGTGTTAAGTTTCACTTTCACTTTATAAACAGATATTCATGTCAAGTTTCATTTTTACATTACAAACATAAAAATTTTAAGCCAAAACATGTTTATTCCCTAATCATTAGCACATTGTTTTTGTTTGAATTCACATCGTTAAGCACTGCGACCTTCTGCGACCTTAGAAAGTGATGCCAAGGGATCTAAAAAAGTGTCAGTATGTGACGAGTTGGGATGAGAACGTTATGTAAAATCTTACAAGTATCTTCTTAAAGGACCAGTGTGTAAGACCTTCAGTTGTATTGGTGCCACTAAATACAACCTGCCACTTCAACGTAAAAAAACATGAAAGGCCCTCTCTATAGAGCCAGTGTTTGGTTTGTCCGTTCTGGGCTACTGTAGAAACATGACGGGACAACATAGCAGAAGAGCATCAGGCTTTGAAGCAAATTTTACATAGTGGCCAAACAGTGGAATTACAACCTCTGTGTCCGTCACGTGATGCCATTGGGCCCAAAAATCCTTTTTCCCATAGACTTACATTGGGAAAGAGAAAGCTGTAAATTAGTGTTTTTGAGGAAAATCAACTTTCTACCATGAACACTTGAATCGCCCTTATTTAAATCATTAGGTCCTAAAAGTTGTAAAATGCACTAATAGCCAAATCCAGAGTTATTTGCCTTCCCTCTTCCGACGCTCTGTCCAATTCTCTTTACTCAACCATGTATGGTGGACTCCGTGAAGACGACCCGCTCACTATGTAGATATGAAGGACTCATTCTAAGCTAACGAAAACACAACGACTCTTAGTTTTAGGTGATTATACACTAATGAAAACATAGTTATGAATATTTTATTCCATGTCTGCCAATAGATCCCCTGAAATGTTACACACTGGCTCTTTAAATATCCGGTTTAAAAGGTGTGTATCCAACTTACGTTTAAAAGAAATACAGAAGTAGCAGTGCAACTTGTGAAATGTAATGAATTCCACAGTTTAAGTGCAAGTAAATCTAAACTGACAATCTGCAAGAGTAAATATTAAATGTATTAAAAAAGGTATCGGAGAATCAAAAACCTGAATAGAAAACACATCCCTTAAAGTACCTGAGCGCTGCAGAGCCGGAATGTTTCTATCTGAAAACTCAAAAAAGTACCGATGTTGTCAACGTCAAAAACTGAGAGAAAGAAGACTGAATCAGAATAGAAAGTCTTTTTTTTGTTTGTCAGTAAAGTAACAAGACAAACACTGTGAGCAAGAAAAGTCAACCAAATATTGAAGATAGACAGCCAACTCTGACACAACAACACTTTGATGAGTCAAATCAAAAACGTGCAAACACACACACACACACACACACACATACAGCCCGACCACAGCTATGTGTTGGAGCACGAGGCGGTGATAATGAGTCCATTAGCAGCTTACGGTGTCTGGCTGTCTGCTCTCCGTGTGCCCACTCTATTAGTGCGGAGCTATGTGGGGTATTGAATTATCGGCAGAGGAGAGGAGTCACATTGCAGATCAATGTCTGTTACTGCAGACGGTACAGACATACCAGCCAGCCTACACGAGGACCACAACACTGGCAATGGGCCTGTTTCTGCTCTGACATGATAAGAGCTTACTGGTAATGAGACAAGACCTCGGATACTAGTTCTTAGTTGTTAAGACCGTTTCTATCATTATGGTCTGTCGTGTTGATGCAATGATTGCGGATCATTTCGCTGGGTTCTTCTAGTTCAAACAGAACCATGTCTGCAAGAGACTTCCCATGCACGTAATGGGATGACACTCACATGCAACCACCTTGTTTCATCCCATCCGCCGAACATCACGTGATATATTCAGGTCATAAAGTATGTAACTACCCACACATGAATTATCTACTCAACTGCATGTTCCACTGACAAGTTGCTCAGTGATCGCAGCCATAAAAGAGACATGATATTATTAAGCTTAAGTGTATCCTGCATCTCTAAGAAGGAACATTTTTCTTTAATATGTAGTATTCATATATGATCATAAAAATATGATACGTCATTCCTGGTTGATCCGCATCCATCTTCCTTCACGCTTATGCTGTGTTCACACCAAACGCCAAATTTTCACCTTGCGTTATGCGCGCGAGTTTGACCACAGTATCATTTGTGTTTATTATAAATGCACCTGAGAGGACGATCTTCAACCAAGGTCAAAATAACCACTATTGCTGCTTTGTACCGGGTGTAGAGGTCCTACATACGTTGGAAAACCAAACACCGTCATGTCTGGGTTCATAAATATTCACTGTATCTAGCAAGTCACACATCGGCTTAATTGTTCTGGTTTACTACTGCTGTATGAACCCAAAATAAACTGATTTTGCTGTGATTTAATTGCAATAAATGGATCAAAAGTATGCTGAAATAACTCCATCATGATTCCGATTTGTAAAAAGTCTGAATTCATGCTTTGTCATGTCTGTTCGCAAGACGCCAAGCAAACAACTTTTAAAATGCTTGTTTTCTGAATGGAGTTTGGATCAGTTAGGTCTTTGCTTTGCTAACATTGTAGCTGCTGCATCAACACTCAAAATAACGCCATCTAGGCATAAATACGGCAGCAACGTTATTATTTATATACATACATTTTACACACAGAGTTTTGTCCGGTCTTTGTACAGATATGAGGTACTCACATAGACCTAGAGACTGGGTTGTGTCTAGAAGGAAGCCCAAAAATCGTGCAAAAACTCTTGCAAGGCTGGCTGCCCGATGACCTATCCTAACCTTAACTATTCAAGCTCAATGCCTAACCTTAACCATCTCACGAGAGTTTGACAACTTGTGGGTTACCTTCTCGACATCACCCACAGACTGCTACAATATTTTTTCATCCATTTCTGATTCAACAACGTCAGGATGTCAGTGACGACGGGAGAATCTCAACGCTGACAGACTTTCTTGACACAGCGTCACACGAGTGACGTGAATTTTCCGTATATTCGTGTCTAATCACGTGTTTGCATTGACTTTATATGTAATCACACCATCTGAAAAATGTGTTTTGTGTTTGGTACGAACACCCCATGAGGGCACGGTCACACATGCACAAAATTCACATCTTCAACTTTTCAACTTTGGTGAACTTTGACCCGCAGAGTCGCAGCCTCAACCAATAGCAAAGAGGTGTGTGTGGTTGACCCCACTTGACACCGCCAACATTCAGCACAAATATCATCTCATTCATGCATGTGTGACCGCACCTTTAGACGTCTTCTCCCAAACAAACTAGTGTATGAAGATGCAACTTCTTTCCAAGATATAAAGAGACTATATTTATGAAACCTTTCTCTCCTGATTTACATTTAGAAATGCATGTGTGAACTCCCACAAAATCCTGGATGCCCTTGAAAACATCCATGGCAGCAGTAAACAACATTTCGTCCTCTCAGCTCTGGATGTGTTCCATTTTTGGCAGGTTTCCTCCTCAGAAACCTGCACATCTGTAGCATCACTGGCATAGTGAGTGCACACAGCTCCTGCCCCCCACCCCCTGCGCCGTACAAGCCCGACACATGTATCTCGCTGCTCCTCACCTGTAGTACTCTACGTTTGCCGTTTGATCAGCGATGGATGCCAGGTCCACTTTAGCCTGCTCCCAGTCGGGCAGCCCCAGCAGCTGTTTGATCACGTTGTCCGCCATCTGCTGCATGAACTGCAGGGTCTGCACGTAGTCGCCCCGCGTGGCGAAGATCTCGTCCAGCCTGGCGAGGTGCTGGTGCAGGCCGCTCTTCATGCTGCCCATGGTGCCCATCACCTGGAGGGAGGAAGAGGAGAGGAAGGGGGGAGGTGAGATGAATGGTACAGCAGCACTACTGCTGGGAGTGGAATATCAAGCATGAAAGCTAATGAACTGAACCATTCATGAGGCTTAATGTACGCATTAATAAGTAGCAAGTAATTGATGATTGAGCAGAACCGTACGGCAGAATAACATGCCAGTTTGAGGAGATAACACTGTTTTTATATCCTCCACGTTGCTACTAAAATATTACTACTAAAGTATTGACAGACTTTTCTCAGCACAGCTCATGTGTGGGTGACTTTGGTCACTTTTTCTGCCTGAGAAAGTTTCCCAGAAAAAAAAAAGCCAAAGGTGAGATTAGCCTAAACATGAGGCTGGTGTGTGCAGCGGAGCGGAGAGAAAGCGGGAGGGGGGGGACAGCGTGGGAGAGCTGGAATACTGAGTGTGGGTGTCGGTGAAGAGGTCCATTTTGAGTAAACAGTTCAGCTTGGAAAACAGCCAAAACTAGAGAGCCCAGAGGTGAAACAGTGGGTTTGCTGCTGCAGATTTGTATTCCATGACTGCTGTTGTTTGTCAGAGATTTTTACCAGATTGGTACCTCACTAATGATAGATTGTTTACCAATTTAAGCCATGTGATCATAGCAACTAATCCATTCCCTAAGGGAGAAGTGTGATCCTCTAAGACAAACAATACAGACTTTATTTATACCCATGTGATTTTTACCTTGGCGGCCAAATAAAGCCAGATTATCTGTGAGGAGTGAACATCTCCTGTACAGATGGGCTCTACCCATTTCCTTGGGTTTAATTACTCTGTACTTTGCTTGAAGGGAGAAGTTGTTTACAGGGAAATGGCATTCACAGAGACATCCTGCTATTTGATAATTAAAAAGGGTAATAAATGCTTCCATTCAGCTCAGGGTACTTGGCATTCACGGGAGAGAAAACTCATATTGTCGCTGTGTTTGTCAGGCACGGGGGTTTGTTGGAGCCGAGGCGAGGAGAGGAGAGGAGAGGTTGGGTGGAAGTAATTAGTTGGGTTTGCATTCTGCGTGCGACACACACTCGATGGCTACAAACAAGACGGAGAGTCTGCAGCCACGCTGGCGGCTCTGTGAGGCGCATTTCCACCAGATCTGGTGACGGAGGGCGTCTCAACGCTTTCCATTTGTTTCCTATAGAAAGCAGGAGAAGCAGTCGCCCAGTGCATGTTGGGAGTGTTGCGGCGAGTTGGAGAGGGTCTGTATTTGCATTAAGTTGAAAAATCTCAACTTTATGCAAATGAGCCCGTCCAGCACGACACGTCCGTCTCACGAAACTTGGACCAACCTGTCAAACCAGGCGATCTGGTTCTGAAAATGAAACGAGATTCAGCAGCGGCATTGCCTATTTTATTCAAATCTCGATGGATTGTTTAGACGGAATAACATATGCTGTACATACGTACCCAATAACACTGTGCCTGAAGGTTTGTTTACCATGGCTATGAACAGATTTAAAGACCTCAGACAGGAAGTAAGAGATGTTGCTGGAAGTGATAAGTATGCATGGGATTGGACCCCATCCGTTGGGAAGTGTAAAAATATGTTTTGTTTATCATAAAATTGTGGTGGGTCTACCTAGACTGGAGGTAATTACACTGGATTAGTCATAGAAAATGTGTGAGTTTTCCTTGTGTATCAAGCAGCAAAAAAGTTGTAGCATGAAAGTGTTTGTGCATGTGCACGTGTCGATGCTGAAACGATATATTTCGTGCAGCCCTAGTTATAATCACATAAAGATCTGTAGCTTTGATACTTAAAATGACAAAAAAAAAGGAACCATACAGTGAAGCAGCCACTGGGATCACATCCACAGGCCTGTGGTGCTGCATAGTTTGTTATCTGATCACTCGTTGAAATCACTTCCTCCTCAGACGGAGCAGATGAAATCGCAGATGAGAAATGAAGGCGTGTATCTGATCATTGCCTCCTGTGTGAGAGAATCTTATCTAAAACGCCCGGGGAGACAGCCAATCCAGCTAATCGCTCCTTCGCCTTGGTGCTGATCCTCCACCGTGTAAGTGATCCGCACCGATCAGGGAGATATGACTCCCAGTCCCAGTCATCTCCAGTCTTTATCTCAGTCTGATGTTAAGGAGAAGCATTCTCCTCCTCACATCTCTCAAAACAAACAATTTGCAGCGGAGCATGTTTAGTGCAAAAGCTATTTCACTTTGGGATGATCATTACGACACGCCGGAGGGTAAACAACCAACAAAAAAACACAAGAAATCACGATAAATTACGTATGATGAGTGGCCTTGGGCTGAAAAAAAAGACTAAGTGCTGTCAAATATCAAATGTAGATTCTAGCTTGAAAAAGGGAATAAAATATAGATCAACACGTATTATTTGAAGGTTCTCGAGTCTACAGTTATTTTGAAGACCATTAAACATAAAATCTGATCTCTAGTTACATAGAAAAACTTGGTATTTATGAATTCCATTAATCACATCGACTTAATATTCCATTTCAAAGAACTACATACTTGCATTATGCACGGAAAACAGCAGTTATACTATCAATACTTCACTAATAATTAATGTCAGACCATTTAGTTTCATCTCAGAGTTACAGGAGAAGCATGTAGGATTTAGTGGCATCTAAGTCTGTGTAATGACAAGATCAACATCTGCTGATATGATAGGTATCATGATAATGGGGTAACGATTCAATATGTTGCAATATATTGCGATACTATAAGCAAGGCGATATATTGCGAGGAAAACTGTCATAGTATAAAGAACGCACCAGAAATACACCCTTTTAGAATATGCAAAAATAACATGCATTAAAAACTAAAATAAAAACTGCATGGATTTTTGCCCCAAACTGCATGTGATTATCATAAAGTGGACATGTCTGTAAAGGGGAGACTCGTGGGTACCCATAGAACCCATTTTCATTCACATATCTTGAGGTCAGAGGTCAAGGGATCCCTTTGAAAATGGCCATGACAGATTTTCCTCGCCAAAATTGTGCGTAACTTTGGAGCGTTATTTAGCCTCCTCTGCGACAAGCTAGTATGACATGGTTGGTACCAATGGATTCCTTAGGTTTTCTAGCTTCATGTGATGTCAGTATCTTCAATGTAGCTTCAAAACTGAGCCCGCTACAACCTCCGAAAGATCGATTGCGTTAATGAAATTAGTGGCGTTAAAACGATTTTACGTTAACGCGTCAGTATCGTGTTAACTTTGACAGACCTAGATAACAACACGAAAGGCTCTCTCTAGAACCTGTGTTTAGGTTTTTCCGTTCATGGTGGACTCCGTGAAGTCCAGGTGTTTCAGGTGATTATACACTAATGAAAACATAGTTATGAATATTATATTCCATTTCTTCCAATAGATCCCCCTAAATACTACACACTGGACCTTCAATATAGCAAGATCAGGATTGAAACTAGTCCTTTGTGGAGTTATCTGTGTTTGTGTCTTGTCTGCAACCTGACAATATTTCCTCTCAGGCTCTCCAGACTATAAATGCCACTTCCTTCTCTAGAATTGGATCTTTATCTTTAAGCCTGTCGGGGCTGGTTGCTCGGCCTTGAAGGAAGCGATGCTTCAGAGCATGAAACAGAGAGAGGCTGTAAAAGAACAGTTTTTAATTTTTATATAGTTTTATGGAAGACCGGTGCCAGATTACGACTGAGCAAGCATCCAAGAATCACTTATTCTTTACTCGTCCTGTAATCGCCTGATAAATGAGGACCAATGAGCGTATTTGTTGGAGTAAAACAAAGGTTAAGATATAGGATTAAGGCTTTTTTTCCTTCTCTAACTGGCTGTGTCTGCTTGATAGTGGAGAGACTTTCCTTCAATTAAAATTGAATGTGGGAGCTAGAGCGTGAAATGGAACATGGGTCTGAACTCCGAAGTGCCTCTGCAGCTCGGTCAGTGCAAAAGATAGAGACCATCTTCACCGCTGGGTAACGAAGCTCTGCAGAACATCTCTTTAAAAATATATTCCTTCCTCTACCTCCTTTCCTCTCAGAGTCCTGATGACCACAGAGCTTTTAAGACTTTAACACTGAGCGGGCATTAAATCAAACCGATGGTTTGCTGTGAGAGCTGTGACACACAACCATGTGAGAGCAGCTCCAACAACTCTATTTCATCTCGAGTTCTGAAGGGAGCGAGAGTTCACTCAGAGGTGAAAGTGGTTTAGCTGCAGAGATGACCTCTGGCTCAGCGTCAGTACTTTTCCTTCAGCTGTACGTCAGAGAGAGGATATCAGTCCATCAATCATATCTCAACTGGATCACCCCAGCCAGTGAGCACTAACACACACATCCAGATGTCAAAGCAACCTGTTCTCACTTCTAACTTCATCAACGCTTGGTCAGAGCCCCTCGTCGTCTGATACCGACGCACCGAGGCACTATTTAGCATCTGTATGACACAAACCAGGCTTTCAACTAAACGCCTTCACACACCGGAGGCGTGACGAATAAACGCCTGCAAATATGATATGTCTTGGGCTTTTATTGTGAAAGGTAAGAATGGAAGGAGTGGATCTGGTCTGCGCTGCTTTTGTCAAAGTTGAAAGGACTAATAAAGTGTGCCCTTTTGGTTCAGACTGCATAGCCTTTGTGTTGTTGTTATATAAATATAGGCGCCACTGAACCCGTTCTGCACAACGTGATTGGTTGATGCCTTTATTCGCTGTGCGAAAGCTCAGAAAAAGTGCAATGTTTTTTTGTTGCGTAATATTCACGTGTGTTTTCATGACACAAACAACAGTTCGGAAAATATACTAATGTTCGAATAAATCGAACGAAAAAAATGCCCCCAGTGTGTAAAGGCCTTACCTCCAATGTAAACACACCCATGTCATTATTAGACGGTCAGAGCAACTGACGTAGTATAAAGAGTGAAAAAGTACACTTAGTGAGGAGGTCGGGGTGGTTGGATGGGTCAAACAAACACATGACTTTCACCCAGGAGTCCGCTGTTTGTGTCCCGTGTGAAACCAAATCAATGTTGACGTATTTTACTTTAGTTTTGTTACATAACTTACTCACTTAACTTACTCCCATTACGTAACAAAAACTTATTTTATGTAACAAAAGTACTTGTTTTTATTTTTAAATCAACCACAATCTTTTTCTAAACCTAAGCAGGTAGTTTTGCTGCGTAAGTAAACCTAAAAACGAAGTAAACCCACATTTAGAGCTGCAACGATTAATTGATTAATATTATTATAACTATTTTTATAATCGATTAATCGGTTTGAGTAATTTTTTAAAGATAAAAAAGTAAAAATTCTCTGATTCCAGCTTCTTAAATGTGAATATTTTCTGGTTTCTTTACTCTTATGACAGTAAACTGAATATCTTTGAGTTGAGGACAAAACAAGACATTTGAGGACGTCATCTTGGGCTTTTGGGAAACACTGATTGACATTTTTCACCATTTTCTGACATTTTATAGAGATTATAGATTACAGATGAATCTACTATGAATATAATCATTAGTTGCAGCCCTTAATTGGACTTTTAGGCTATTTTGAAAAGACACTATGCAAGTAATGAGCAGAAACTGTACATTTCCTGTGAACACAAAAGTTTATTTTGACAAGAAACTATGCATATAAGTGGGGGTACCTACAGTGTCATAGTTTGAAGCATATAGGACCACTGACCAAGCGTCGGTATTTGACGAGATGAGAATGAGAACGTGTTGGTCAAAGAGGTCTGAGTACTTTCTATTTCCTAAACAACTGGGGGAAAGATTGCATCTCTTCTACGGGATTTTAAGAATCACCCAAACTACAACACCCTGTGAGTCAGAAGAGAGATGATGATGCTCCGGCCTGCTCTCTGTATTATAGACAGAAGCCTGATCATGAACAATACATCCAGCTCTAGTGTTGCGGTGGTGATATCAACGGGAGAAATATGACGCTGGGCTGTTGTAAGTAACTACAGCTGGACTCCAGTTAACCTCTTGCATTGACCATAAATCTGATTTTACTGCACTGATCTTGTTGCTCTCATCCCTCATGAACAAAACACCAAGACCCCGAGATAATTGAACCTCCTTTGAGGAGAGATATTTCTCAGAAAATCTTGTTTCTTTCTGGACAAAACCCAGAGTCAGACTGCGAGCATGCACGTACACAGACACACACAGTATGTCGGCTCAGTGGTTAGAACTGTTGCCTCACAGCAAGAAGGTGCGGACTCCACCTGGACCGAGTCTGTCTGGAGTTCTCCCCGTTTTTGTGCAGGTTTCCTCCCACACAAAAGAGAAGCAGGTTAAAGCAGGTTATTTTTCGTATATCTTGCTCACTGAGTCCAATGCATTTTATTATTCTATTCGTTGTGAGAGACAAAATTGGATTAATTACGTGGGTGTGATGGGTAGCACTAGTCCCAAAGAGGCTAATGACTGAATGACATTAGCGAGAAACTATTGTTTGGCTGCCTAGAACACAATTACTACTGTCTGATCTTTTGTACATCCTTTGTTTTGCGACCATCCTGGATTCCAAGCTGTTCACCTGCCACAATCTCTCTATAAATTATGCATCTCTGTATTCTTTTATTTCTTTATTGTAACATGCTTTGTGCTGGGAGACAAAGTGTGTTTTGGATGTTGACGTTTGCAACGGAGGGTGGCTCTGAGTGGTTAAACAACCCTCTTTTGGTCTTTGACGGAGGCGGAAAAACGCAGAAAATCAAACCTGTTTGGAAAATTTAAATAACGGACGAAGGTTTTGGAGTCGCTGTGGAAACATGACACAACGTGAGGTCGTATTTATTTTTAAATTATGTGACAATTTTGGACAAAAAATACAGACTTGGAGAACAAATGCCCTAAATATCAGGAATACTGGGGACATTTATCACAACATTCATTATCTTTCTCCTAGGGCTGTCAAAGTTAACGCTATAATAATACATATTCCTTTAATGCATAAACGCAACTTGCAATTTTTAGCTTGTAGCGGACTCAGTTTTAAAGCTATAGTGAATACTGAATAATATGAAACTAGAAAAAACCTAAGGAATCCATTGGTACCAACCATGTCATACTAGCTTGTCTAAAAGGAGCCAAAATAACGTTCCAAACTTGCGCTAAATTTTGGCAAAGAAAAACTGTCATGGCCATTTTCAAAGGGGTCCCTTGACCTCTGACCTCAAGACATGTGAATGAAAATGGGTACGAGTCTCCCCTTCACAGACATGCCCACTTTATGATAATCACAGTCATGATAGCACACTGACACACTGACAGCTGTTGTTGCCTGTTAGACTGCAGTTTGCCATGTTATGATTTGAGCATATTTTGTATGCTAAATGCAGTACCTGTGAGGGTTTCTAGACAATATCTGTCATTGTTTTATGTTGTTAATTGATTTACGATAATAAATATATACATACATTTGCTGATGCAACATATTTGCCCACCCCCATGTTGATAAGAGTATTAAATACTTGACAAATCTCCCTTTAAGGTACATTTTGAACAGATAAAAAATGTGTGATTAATTTGCAATTAATCACGATTAAATACTTAAATCGATTGACAGCCCTGCTTTCTCCCCAAAAAGATAAAAAAACATTCAGTTCAGTTTTTCAATTCATAATCATTCCTTCACATTATGAATACCGTATTGCTTTGTATTATTACAAAAATCATATTATGAGAAAGCTGTGGAAAAATGCATGATGGTAATTATGTAGTGGGCCAACTTCCAAACCGTGTTTGAGCTCTGGCCAAATGCTCAGTGACTGACCCAGACGTCGACCCGCTCCATCGGCTGCCAAAACCCTCTCACAACACCCATCTCCAAACAATAGAGTTATTATTAGTGCGGCTAAACACTTCAAATGTCACATCAGTCCCATTACAGCACCATTAAAGCATCCCGGCTGGCCAGTTTCCACATTTTAACAGCCCTGATGATGATTTTTCTTTTTGCATTTGAACGTAATGTCTCTGAATTGCACCTCTCTTTGTATGCAAGTGTTTTGTTTAATTGACATTCTCACTAAAGAGAGTTTCCCGTGTGCATAAACACATCATATGCATATATTCCAGACCGTAACTAATCAACCTCTCAACAGTAGCCCAGAAAAAAAGCATCTAGTGATAATGAGTCTAACTTCCTTCCTTTTCCTCTCTTATAGATTCGGTCTTTAGAAGCGAAGTCGCTTCTAAACTCTCTTGGAGTCGGGCTAAAAGGCGTTTTGTGTGGGCCAAAAGGGCAGCGAGGCCGTCATTGTCAATGATTTCAATGCAGATTTCAATCAGGACTCTGCCAATCAGACAGGCGAGTCGCGCTCCTTGTTCTTCCCCATCAAACGTCTTTGTCTCGCGGGCTCATGGTTGATTAGGTGGGGGGAGACTGAGAACTGTGTGTGGCACACTGGGCTCTTTGTCCCTACTCAAGAACTAGACTCCTTAACAGTCTATAGCTGCGTGCAATGAACTCACTCATGCACACACACACACATACACACAGAGAGAGGCGAGCACACTCATGCGCGTAAGCTGCTAAAATAAAGGCCACCATGTCCAATTATGTGTTTGCACGAGTTCACACGTCCCAGAGGGACCACACCAACAAGCTTTCAGATGAGCTATATGTTAATGATCCGTCTCCTCTCGCTAACACGGCTTTGAGAAATGAACGTGGATAAGTGCTTTACAAGAATAACAGCAGTTCATACAAGAGACAAATAGACGTATCTATCACTCTGTGTGTTCAGGTAATACGAGCGATTAAATGGAGTAAATCAAGAAGGCGAGCTTGTTTACGGGTTACGTTCGCTGGTTAATGCGTCACATGAGAGCTAATCCCAACTGACTGATCTACAGCAGCTCCACTGATCTTCCAGCAATCACAGAGTTCTCACAGTTTAAATAAATTATGTATAAAGTGCATCAATCAGAGCCAGACAGCCCAGAACTGCTCTCCATTCAAATCGGAGGTTGTGGTCCCTCACCATCAGCGTATAAGAAGAAGGAGTCGTACGGTGGAGCTGTGGTCCTCTCAGCCAACGTGTTTATTACTGAGGCCGCGTTGAGTCACCGCACTAAGTGGTTCACATACCACCACATTAATCTCCATTAACACAGATGGAGACTTAATCCCTACTGTTCGACAGCAAGTCACTCAGGGTCTCCGCCCCCGCGCCGACAACGCCGACACGGGACCAACGCTGGTCGCACACACACACCGCCGAGGAGACGACACACAGCTGATGTGCACCAGCACGACATCAGACTGGTATGTTGTTTGACACAGTCTCAAGTCAAGTCTGAAGTTAAACTTTACAAGTCTCAAGTAAAGTCTCAAGTCAATCTATACAGTCTCAAGTCAGTATGTACAAGTCTCAAATTAATCATTACAAGTGTCAAACTAATCTTTCAAATCTTCAATTCATATTTAAAAGTCTCAAATCAATCTGTTCAAGTCAAGTCTCAAGTCAAGTCTCGAGCCAATTTGTACTTGTATCAAGTCAAACTGTACAAGTTTCAAGGCAAAGCCTCGAGTCAATCTGCCCAGGTCTCAAATCACTCAAGAGAAGACTCACGTCTTAAGTCTTGTCAAAGCAAATCTCCAGTCCTTCAGGTCCACGTTCACTCTTAAAATGACAAAATTTGAATATCTCATAACTGTGTTAATAATGTTTTTGGAAGTCAAGTCCAAGTTGTCTCTCAAATGATCACTTTAGTGACGCGAGTCTGACTTCAGCCAAAATCTCAAGTGTCAGATGACAACACAATACTGTGGATTGCCGAGCCAACTTGACAAGTACTTTCACTAATAGTGTTGACAGGTAATTACCAGCCCTGACAGCTTGTCGCTGGTGTTGATTTAACTTTGTGAGTATGTGTGTGTTTGTGTGTGTCATCATGGCATTTTTTTTAATTAAACCTTTATTTATTCTGGTAAGTCCAACTGAAATTAGAAAATCTCTTTTTTCAAGAGAGCCCTGGCCAAGAGAGCAGCAATAAAGTGTTTTCAATTTCAAATAACATACACGCAAACATTAAAAACACATAAAACAACTACAGAGTCATATGCCCAGGAAGACAGACGGGAAGAAACAGATCCAGCTGTGGAAGCAATTACAAACTCCAATTGAATTAGCCTCCAAATCCTTAACTACATTTTTAAAAGCTCTAACTGGGATCAACCTCTCTACTGTAGCTGCAAATCTGTCTGCAAGCGGCAAAATGAGGTCCTGGAGACACCTGCAGTAGCGGGAAATGCAGAGGAGGTTTATATTTCTGTCTGTCTGTCTGTGGACAGATGTTGTCAACACAATAGCGTCACAACTGTGCAAGATGCAGTCACGAAACTTTACAGGTGTGTAGTTGAGATCAAAATGAATGCTGAGTTTGAAGATGGGTGTGATCTGAGCGAGGGCGCCGGAAGTACGGGGGTAGGAAGTGGGGTACTTTACGCCCCCGGGCCCAATTTGGCGTTTGGTGTGATCCAATCGCCAGATGGTCTTCAGTTAACTTCAATATTCATTTAAAGTCAAAAACATTGGTGTGGGAAAAAAATCAAGAGGGAGAAAATATCCATCTGCTTTAACTTGAGTTTGACTCTCGACTGAAAGGAGAAAAAAACGCCTTGTCACTCGTGTGAAATTTGTAAAAACAGCGAGCTACTTTTGGGCGTATTGTGTTGGGAAGTGAGGCAGATAAAAATAGGAAAAGGGAGCACAAGAAAAGACACATGCTTTGTTTCTGCTGAGACCACAGCGGCTGGGAGAAGGTGGAGCAGCGAGGGTGAGGGTGTCTGTCTGGGAGTAAAAGAGTTTTTGTGTGGAGAGGCTGTCAATTTGTAGCGGTAAAAAAGCCATAAAAAGACTATAAAAACATTTAAAGGCATGCTAAATTGAGTCCTCTGGGCTTTCCTCCTCTGCGTGTGTGTATTTGTGTGTGAATGCATCACCACTAGTCTCTCTGAAGCCTTCACTCAGAGCTGTTTGTTTCAGTCTCTCATCTATAAAACTGCATGAAATGAAACTAAAAACACACATTATGAGGTGAGACATTCATCATATGACACTGTAATGTTTTACCTACCAGACTGTCCACACCGCCCAGCGTGTGATTGGCGTTGTACAGCGAGTAGGTCAACTGGTACACGCCGTCATTGGTCTCGCTGTTGCCATAGAAACCCACACCTACCGCGATGCTGCAGAGAAAAGAGGCATGAGGGGACAGGTGAGCCTTTGATGAATGAATGAGGGGAGCAGAGTACAACATCAGCGCTGCTTGACTTGTAAATCCTCCGTGTCAGAGGTGATGTCCTTTTCAGTCAGATTTAAAATCACATTTATTAATGCAACATTTTTTCTTTCTATTCTGAAACACGGTGCCCTCCTGCGATAGAGATGCCTACGAGCAACGTGGCGCAACAGAAAACAGCAACATTTTATGAATATTTCATGCCGTCTTTTTCGCCCTGGCATTTCATAAAGCAGCATCATCAATTCCTCCATCAACCCTGACTTTTGCATAAACAGGGAAGAAAAAAAAATGCAAAGGTAATGAGGCACTTTGGGACAGAAATAATAGTTAATTGTCAAGGTGAACACAGTCATCCAAATAAGAATGAATGGCAGTGGATTGGAAAGTTGCCATGTTTGTGTCTTGGGGGGGCGTCTTGGAGAATCACAATTAAGGTTGTGGGAGAGATGAAAATTTGATTTATTCAGAGTTTCATAAAATGTTTCTGTGCTGCACCATCGTGCCTGACTCAAAGAATGACTTGCCTCTTTTACTTTTTGGACATTTAGAAACATAAAGATAAGTGACTGAAACTTAAATCTGTGTGCAGAAAACCTACTTTTCATTAGGGGTGGGAAAACAATCTGAAAAAAATCTATAGATTTGCTTCATTTGAGTCTATGAGGAGGTAGAAGGAAGTTCCCGCTTTTATTGTTGTAGTTTGATTAACGTGACGTCATATCTATTCCGTATCCGTCAACCAAAACAAACCGCAGCGAGCCGAAACGAGAAAGCAGAAAACAGCGGAGGGTCCTCGTGGATACGACCTGCACACTCACATGTTACATCCAGCGTGGTAAACACTACACATCCAGTAAAGTATGGAAACACTTTGGGTTTCACACATTGACAGGAAAAGCAGAGCTAGACATCACGGCTCAAGCTGCATGCTAACTCTGTCATGGACAGGAAACGTTATCGTATCGCGGTAACGTGCGGTCAAGCCGGCCTTCACTTTCATCTCCGTGGTCAAATCAAAGCCGACGCTACAACTGTTACGCACCCAGATACTGACATTTATGTTAAATGCATTCAAACGGCCCCGATGGAGCTGACCATGGATGTATAAAGAGAACGGAGCTGACGGGAGAGCTAGAGACGGACTTGGAGAAGTTAGAGGAAGTATACACGTGTGACTACGTCCGGATTTCAAAATAAGGTGTTAACAAAGGGAACTGTATATACAAAATACATATATGGAAATAAGATTGATTGGATTATACTCACCAGAAGTGTAAAACATTACACGTCCCTTATAAATTAAAAAGAAAATACCAATAATTTGTGAAGGAAATGTGTTTATTCTTTGATTTTTGGGTTGCTGGGGAAAATGTAATAAATAATGCCTGACAATGACTGATATATTTAACTTCAGGACATCTCTGACTACATACATGCTGAAAATCAAACATTTTTACTGTATCAATTTAGATGTTTTCTAAAGTAAAAGTCTCTAGAAGTGTATGATTCAACTTTTTCCCATGGTCTAGTGTTAAAAAAGTTAACAAAAATAAATCGTAATATCGAATCGCAATACTTAAAAATCACAATACATATCAAATCGGCACCCAAGTACCGTGATAGCTTCGAATCAAGAGATAAGTGGATCGTCACATCCCTATTTTTCATAGATGTGTTTATGCAAACCTCAGACCTGAATGGTTTACTGCAAAAGGCAAATATACTGTATCTATAAAGCGCTGGAGCTGGATTTCTGTGTTCATTTATGTAAACAACACTCTTTGAACCAGAAATTATACAATAGTGATGGTTTGGAAATGTGTGTGCATAATTTTGAAACCGCCTTTGCATGTTCAGTCATCCAAGGATTTCATTTGTTCAGCTGGAGCATCGGCACAAATAAAATAATCACCGACGTCAACGCGCACTCTTAAGTAGTCTCTGTGAGCTCCTTTTGTCCCCAAAGTGCTGCGGCATTGTGCTGCTATATGATGGGATTTGAAAGCAGCAACAAAACATTCTCAACATAAACCCCACAAGTAAATAAGACGTAGATACGGAATGTCTCACAATCAAAGAAAAGGATGTCCATATTACATTTGGGATGAATGAACGAACAACAATACCAGTGCAGTAAAATGCTAAAGTGTTTTATAGAAGAGGCGGGCTGCCTCACCTGGAATAAAGAGCACCTGTGCTAACTTCAGAGGAAATTATTACCCTTGTATGGAACTAAACATTTCAGGGGAAGCGAGTCGTTAAATGACACAGCGATGAGTAATGCTTCAGACCATCACACAGTCATCACACTAAACTGATCAGAAGATATAAGAAAGTCCCGTTCTGTAATACTCAGGAGATGACATGGCTTAGCTCCTCCGCTGACATACTTCCTTTCGGGGAACTCTCAATACACTGAGTCACCAGTTTATTAAGAACACAACCTATTGTAGATCCTACTTTTATGAAGTATTTTGTGTTCAGAAGTGTTGATTCAGCTCAACATGGGTGACAATAGACTGTATATGAGAAGTGGATGTAGTCACCGTGACGTCACCCATTGGTCTGTGGACTCAACCATTTTAATCGATTGACAGCCCTAATTGGGACATACTAAACTTTTTTCTGGCATACTAAATAGTATGGTAGTATGGGTATAGGAACGCACTGCACACTTTGCTCGCAAGCCAATCAGAGCAGACTGGGCTTCTTAAAGAGACAGGCGCTAAAACGTTAAAGCGTTTCAGACAGAGGGTGAATACAGGTATATTCAGACTGATGTTGTAGTAGAAACCCAAAATACATGTATGAACTTCTAAATGAGCATGATATGTCCCCTTTAAAGGCTTAGTGTGTAGGATCTGGTGGTATCTAGCTGTGAGGTGAGGAGATTGCAACCAACTGAAGCCTTTTTCCCGTGTGCCAAGGGTGTCGGAAAGCTACGGTGGCCGACGCGAAAACGCGAATGGAGCCAGTTGTTGTAAGAGTAGCGTAGGTCATTTGGAGCAGACTCAGTGCGTACAGTGTGTGTGGAAGTGAGTGGTGAAGCAAGAGAGAGAGAGAGAGTGAGTAAGGTTATCGACTGCGGCCCAAGCAGGAAAAGTTAACACAGTTTGGTTTGTCCGTTCTGGGCTACTGTAGAAACATGGCAGACAGAGCAACATGGCGGATTCTTGTTATCAGATGATTATACACTAAAGAAAACATACTTATTAATATTATATTCCATTTCTGCCAATAAATCCACCTAACTGGTCCTTTAAAGCTGACTCCATGTGAGTTTTTGAAATGCAATTTTGTGATTTTTACTGCACAATCTTTCCACGTATCTCCAAAGCAACTGCAACAGAAGTACCCCCTGGTGAACCCCTGGCTGCTATAAACCACCAATGACCCATCACAAAATGTGCTCCGGGGTCGGGTCAGTACCAAAGGGATGGTAAGCAGCCTAATTGAGACTCGAGAGCAGCCTCCTAAACCTCGTGGCTCCCTCCCCCCCCCCTTCCCGACTCCTCCGCGATGCTCCAGATAAGCAGAAAACTATGAATCCACACTCAACGATGCTTCCTGCAACGTTCGTCTGGCGGAGCGGAACAACGGGGGCTATTTTCCTACTTAGTACAACAAGGACAGAGCCTCATTAACTGACCCCCTGCAGGTAAACCACCCACTCTGCAGGTTTTAATATAACCCTCAGGGAGAGGCAGGGAGGAATTTAGGAGGAGAAGGCAGAACAGACATGAAAAAAAAGCTTCAGTTTTGGGAGAGACAGCGAGTGACAGATACAGACAGACCAAAAGAGACAGACTGACAGTGATATAAGCAGGCTGCGTATACTGAATACACATGACAGACAGTTTACAACAAATAATATGACACAAGAAGACAATGGGACAAACAGAGCAAGACAGAAGAAAAGCAGAAAAACATAAAAGAGAAGATTTGCCTCCCTTCATGCAGCACATTTAATAATAATAATAATAATCTACTGATGGTGACGCATATGCTGGCACATTTATTTTTTTGTTCCCCACCGAAAAACATCACCTAGCCTACAAAAAGAAAAATACCACAGGAGTTTTTCCTCCTTTCATCTCTTTGTGTCTAAACACAGACAAAATGTAGCTGGTGAAAAGTAGCCGGGAGAAACATGGACTTCTTTGAACCGTGCAGATATTTTAAGGGTAGAATCTAATTATTTTATAAGGAAACCAGGAGAGGCAAAGGAAGAGGATGTGTCTCGTTTTACCTCTTCCAGTTCCCTTAGTGCTGCTCCTTTATCTACGGTCTAATTCAAAGAGAAAGGATATCATAGATGGGAGTAGACATGTACTGAGCTAAAGTCCAAACTGTCATGTTGATAAATTACAAAGTGGATCTAAAGACATTGAGGGGAATTCAGAGAGGAAACCAAAAGCTTCAGCCTGCGGCAGAAACAAAACGCCCTCGGCCACTATTAATAGACTCAGACATGTTTGAATATTTGAGATTTTGCCCCAAAATGGCAGCAATGACTCTCCTGAGATGACAAATATAGATATATTTTACTCTGCCCTCCTGAAGTCTCAGCAAGGACCACCCCAAAAACAAAAAAAACATGCAGCAATGAGCCTAAAATATAAAATACAAATAGCTCCTTTCTAAATTTTGCATGAACACATCTCCATTTTCAGAGCTAAGGAACTTCCAAAATAGCCAATTTAAGTGAGATGAAGTTATAAATTGTGAGTTACTAAATATAAATGACCCCAAAAAAAAATGAACAAGGGCGTTAAAACGCTACCTACTGCTGGTGTGCTTTTATTGCTGATGCTGTTCTATGAAAAGCTTCTTGTGTGCCAAAGCATTTCTGTATGGGATCCAATGGAGGACACTGATATCATGCAAACAGACAGCTCTCTCCCTTCCTTCCTTTCTCTCTCTCTCCCTTTTCTTGTTCTCATTTCCGCTTGGCAACAGATACCTATCACAATAAACAAATAAATATTTCAAGTAACTTCTGATGACCCATTTACATAAGCAGTGTCTCTACTGCCTACATTCATTAAACTCATTTGGAGCAGATTGGAGGATACTGACAACGTTTTATAACTAATTCATTGAAAGTATTATACATTTTCATCTATTTGCTGGTTTATATCTGACTGTCGAAAGGACAAGAATCAATTCTGAGGTCTTAAATTATTGGCAAAACATTAAAAAATCCCATGGACAGCCTAATAGTCCTCAAAAATGTGTTATTATTAATGACCCCACATGTGTCTTTTATGACTACTTGAAGTAATACTAACAGAAGGAAACTTTTATTCTAGTGGCAACCTCCGGGTCTGAGAAGTGAAGCCAATGCTGAAGTGCCTTAAACTTGCATTCTTTCTAATAGCCAGCAGGGGGCGACTCCTCTGGTTGCAAAAAGAAGTCTGATTGTATAGAAGTCTATGAGAAAATGAGCCTACTTCTCACTTGATTTATTACCTCAGTAAACATTGTAAACATGAGTTTATGGTCTCAATCACTAGTTTCAAGTCTTCTTCAATACAGCATGATGTTCATTTAGTAGATTATGGTCCCATTTAGAGTCAAATAGACCATAAAGCAGGGGATGCTTTAGGGCGTGGCTACCTTGTGATTGACAGGTCGCTACCACGGCGTCTAAGAGTTGTCCGTGTAACCCTTTCACAGTGTGTTTTCAGTTCATGAAAGTTAATTGTAACATTTTGGTCACCCAAAAAATGTGTTATTCAGCATTCAGTTGTACTTAGCTCCACCCTCTTGTGTCACTTCTGGTTGCAAAAAACCAAGAGAGCGACGGCCAAAAACCAAGCTGTTTATTCCGTTTTCTGTGTAAAAGGGACAGCCGGCATGGCGAGACTAAATGAACACACGCCGCAGTTGTGTTTAACGTCACGCCCCTTTTGCTGCTGCGAGTCCTTACAGCAACGTCCCGGGGTTCGAATCCGACCTGTGGCCCTTTGCTGCATGTCATCCCCTCTCTCTCTCTCCCTTTCATAACTATCTCTCTCACTATAAATATAGGCATAAAAGAAAAAAATAATCTAAAAAAAAAAAAGCAAAGCCAACACAATGGCGATGTAATGGCAACGTAATGGCAGATCTTCTTTACGGCAGTATTGTGGGATCTCTGTGTGAAAGGGGCTAAACATGTAAACACAACGGGCAATATTGATGTCAGCAAAAACGATTGAGGTCATGTCTATATCGTACGATAAGTCGAAAGCGTAATTATTGTGACAGGCCTAACTTGTAATCTTCTAAACTGTAAACTATCATGGTTTTATTCTAGTAAACCAGACCATCGGTACCTTTGTTACAGTCCACATGTCCTCAGTATGAGCAGCTTAATCAGTTACAGTACACTATAATTACACAGCTAATGTGCTACACCGCAGCCAGCTGAGCGATATCTGCTCTGGTTTCACCACGCAGTGTTAATTAGGACGGACATCACAGCGTATCGGCTCCAGCCACTGTCAAACATAATTAGGGCGGAGGACTGCAAGACTTTAAGCAGAGACAGAAGGAAGAGAGGGAGGACGAGAAGAGACAGGAATGAAAGGAAAGAGAAGTGAGGAGTAAAGGGAGGGTGAAAAGAGGATCTGGATTGATGAGATTAAAATAAAGCCAATGAACTCTGATTGAAAACCCACCGGACGATCACTCCATATATCTGGCAGATTGACATAATCAAAGTTGGGAATCACATGGAGAGTTGATTTCCCACAGGACGTTCCCTCTTACTTCATCTCACATTATGAAGTCCTATCGAGCTCTTTAAATCTACTCCAGACCTAAACACGTCACTAATAGGATTACTATTGAGCCTATATATATGACATATTTTATAGTAATCAAGGTATTTCTTTACAGTATCCAACATGACAGAGGTTCCCACGTGAAGCCTGAGCTGCTGAAGACCAGACAGATGGATATGATTTCCTTCAGAGGGGTTGAATTCTTGCAGATTAATCTAATCCACCACCCAAGCAATCAACTCATTAGGGCTTCATCCAACATCTTGAGCCAATCTGTCCAGTCAAAATGTAACAAGACTTGAATGTACTGTCGGTGAATATGCCAGGGATATGTATTGGCAAGAATCTGATCATGATACAGGGGTAACGATTCAATATGTTGTGATATATTGCAATTTTAAATCTAATTTTAGGAAAGTTTGGGGCCGTCGGTGAGCGTCTGTCGGCGTGTACCGCACCGTCGGCTCTTGTCGGCCCGTGTCTGAGGTTTTTCGGACGATTCAGCACGTTGAATCGGCGGCGATGCCCGTCGATGGCTGTTCAGCTTAAACAAATCAGTGCACGAGAAGAGAAACGGAAGTGAGGAAAGCAAGAGGAAAAACACAGAAGGCTCTTCTCATTTTTCCATCTTCATCTCAGCTGATTGTTCCGATATTTTCACAACGACATGGCTGTCTGGAATGAAGCTAAGTGGTGAGTGAGAGTGGGATGAAAATGTTCGGCAAACGCCGCTTTGTTTCATGCATGCATCATAACAATGGCCTGTATAACTGCAGTCCTCGGTCTTCAGTAAGTAACTGGTCGTCGGCTACAACTTCGCAGTGTGTTCAAATGCAACTTGTCGGCCAACACAAAGGCGACGTGAGGCGACGCAACAGTCTGCCTTCAACGCCGCTAGTTCTTTGATGTCGACTTGGTGTGTCTGGTCCTTAAAGGGGAGACTCGTGGGTACCCATAGAACCCATTTTCATTCACATATCTTGAGGTCAGAGGTCAAGGGACCCCTTTGAAAATGGCTATCCCAGTTTTTCCTCGCCAAGTTAGCATAACCCTGGAGCATTACTTAGCCTCCTTAGTATGACATGGTTGGTACCAATGTATTCCTTAGGTTTTCTAGTTTCATATGATGCTAGTATCTTCAGTCTATCTTTAAAACTGAGCCCACTACAACCTCTGAAAGATCAAATAGCATCCGTCAGAGTTTTAAGAGGTTAATTAAAAAAAATCAATACAGTGTTTTGGAGAATCAACACAGTATAACAAAACATAATAACGTGATACTCATGTGTACGGATACTTTCTTACACCCCTAGAATATACTGCATGTCATCACACAACAGTTCCCGCAGTCCTTGTCTTCTACTTGCTGCTTGCAGCTGTATTTCTTTTCCTCATTTTTGATTTTTTGCAACATACATCTTTAATGAGATGCGGGCTGCCACTTTTTGAGTCACTCTACATTTTAAGAAACTGCACATGAATAATTAAATATCACGTAATGAAGACTGGTGGACTGGGTGGGAACAGAAGCCACTCGCAACCGCTTGAATAAATGTGTGCGACATCAAGCTAAGTGTTGTATGATTAGTGCTTTAGTGCTGTTTCTCCTCGTCGTGATTTAAAAGGTAATTTGACATACAGAATATTCGTCATTGTGCTTTTAGCGACCAGCATTTAGATTTGAATATTTTAAATGTTTCCTCTGTTGGATAAGCATTTATTTTCTTTCTTTTTTTTCATTTGCACTTTATTAAATGGCGTTCAGTAGATGTGGGCAAAACGTGACAAAGAAGAGAGGGGATGTAAATCATTGGTGTGGTACAGAAGCTTCAGCTGGCCGGCAGTGCTGAGCTCTCAGGATATCCATTTAACAATTAACCTTCTCTGAAAAACAGATAAATGTACGATGATGCTCGAGGCTTAATTTAATATTACCGACTGGTTGCTAAACATGACTGTCACATGTTGAGAGAAGTATCCACTCCTCTGGCAACTAATTCAATTAGCTGCTTTGAGGGGAGAGTACATCTCATTGACCGGCCTAATCGGGCCTATCTGGTGGTGGAAGTGCTGACTGTGATGCATCAGTGTTTTGGTGCTTTTATAACAGACTGTAAGTGAATTTATGCCCCTGTAATTTGTAATCTTTATTAGCAGCATTACGCGTTGATTTGCAAGTTTGACACAGTTATCTGTAACTTTGAACTTCCACTTCTTTAAAGGAACAGTGTGTAGCATTTGGGGGGGATCTATTAGCAGAAATGCAATATAATATTCATAACTATGTTTTCATTAGTGTTTAATCACCTGAAACTAAGAACTGTTGTATTTTCGTTACCTTAGAATGAGCCGTTACCGAAGTCTTGGAAAGGGAGGAGTGAGCGAAGGGGTACTCATTTGGTTGCAATCCGCAACCACACTACTAGATGCCATCAAATCCTACACACTGTACCTTTAAGGTTCAACACAATATATGAGAGACAGCATTTTCTAATCAATCTCATTATGATTGTTGCAACATTCATAAATGTAAATTTGCTTAAGTTAAACCTCACTTTCATGACTTTAAAGAAAGAAATGGAGCTATATATTAAGACAATAACTATATTAAATCTGTGAGACTGCGCTCCCAATTGTATGTTTTTAAGTTACTATCTATTTATAGTTATCTATTTACAGCTGTAACATTAGTAACAATTGTGTTTGAAGGAGACGTAGAGATGAATGAGGACAACACGTCAACATTAATATTCCTAAAGAAGTCCCATTCACCTCGTCTCACCTCACCATCAACGGAAATGTTCAGTTTAATATGAATTATAGCCAACGAGTAAGCTAAATTTAAACTACAGATTTACGTTGCTATGGACTCAGTTCCAACTGTAGAATCTAACAGACTATTTCTCTTATAATTATATCAATAAAATAATTTTTAAATCAATATTTTGTGTCAAATTATTGATTTCTTTAGGAAGTAGCTGTGTAATAAGCGGGATAATGTACAGCGAGCGGGTCATTATCACGGGTTATTCAAGACCCCTTGCTTAATTTGTTCCATTTTATGTTTTTACTTTTTATCCTCATTTGCTTTTATGCATTTTTACCAATGCATTTAATTTGAAATATCATTGTTTATTTGCATTATTGTATTGTATTCATTCAAAATAAAGTATTTTAAAAAGTCTGCCACAGCAGCAGGATGTTAACAGAATGAAAAGTTGGATCCAAGTAGAAATAATGAACGGACCGCAGGTCGTCTGCACATCAGCTAAAGGCTATATATAATACCCACTGATATCATGCATCTTTATCACAGCTAAACATAATGTCATGTCACATCAGGAAAAGTTTTCAGTTCACCACAGACTTGATGAGATCCAGCCGCCTCCAGCCAAAACAAATCACATCTCACACTGGTTCAGATATCATCTTCAAAATAAGGAAACATTTCTCCTCTGGTAGTAATGGTCTCATTTGAATCACTTAAGTGGCTTATTGAACAATTTCCATTTCTTCATACATAAGACATGATAATTTAGCTTGAAATTCATCTTGTGATGGTGACACCAGATCTCTGCTAATGGGACTAATGGACATTTAAATTTTACTCACCGTTAGTGGCCTGTGACCTGTTTTCCATTATTTGTGCTGCGTTATACAGCCAGCGATGTGAACAGGAGGTGTTTTATAGAGGTAAAACAAATAGGCTACGCTTGATCAACTTTACAGCCTGTTAGTTCAGGTGAGCATTAAGCTGGGGGGAAATGTTATTTACAAGTGTTGTAAGAGTTTCCATTATAATTTCTGAGCAGTACTTAGTTTCAAGACCCGTATAATATTCCTATCAAGACAATGACGTATGTGGTTGGGTAGTGACCTGCATGCACTTTACATGCATCTTTTCAAATGTATATAATCACTGTAATATTTTAAAATATTTCTATAACACATGATTTAGCGCTATTTTATTTTCTCTTGTTTTCTCTATATCTGTCAGCCTGTACTTTAAAGGTGCTAAATGAGAGATTGGGTGCATTACTATTGTCTCCGCACGGCTCTCAACATGGCGACAGCAGTGCTGACAGAGCTAACAGTGTTACATCTCTTCCTAACATGCAGCGACCGAGCGAACTCTGGCGAACGGAGCGTGAAAAATTATACTACAAGCTATGTCACTCTCTATTACATAGAGAGAGCGATATGGTCATGTGTAGAAGGGAGCCCGTAAATTGCGAAATCTGATCTGAGATCTGGGAAAACTTGCAAAAACTCTTGTGAGACTCGCTGCCCGACGACCTGTCCTAACCTCAACCATTCGAGGTCAATGCCTAACCTTAACAATCTCGCGACAGTTTTCCCTGTTTGCTGGTTCCCTTCTAGCCACTACCAGCGCCAATGCTGATTAACTGTCTGTTACTGTCAGCGGCGATTTTGACCAGTGAAAATAGGTCGGAGGTCAGCGTGACACTTTGCATAAATAGAGCCGGGGCAAGCGTTTTTTCAAACAAGCGACACGCTGCTTTGCCTGTTCGCTGACGCACGGAGCAGGTTAAGACATCTTCATTTGGAAAAAACTGAAACAATCTGATATTCGCTCGTTCGCATCGCGTCCAATAAGTGTTAACCTGAGTGGGAACCGGAGGATGGTTGATACGCTTCCGCGACAGTGACGTTATCAGCTGTAACCGCCGTATGAGAGCAGTGCAACGCTCACATGCACTAAAAGGCATGCATGGCCAGCCCGGCTATGTCAACAAAGCAAGGAGCTCAGATTACAACACACACAGAGGGAGAGAGACTTCATTCTCTGCTCAGGTAGACATTACTCCTCTATATCTTCACATAGACAATAGTTGTTTGATGTTATATTAATGCTTTGGATATCATATAGAGAACCTTTAAGTAACACACAGTGACAGCAGAGAGATTATTGCATTTGTCTCATATATTGTATACTGTATAGTTACCTATCCGCCTACGTGTCATTTTTTTTGCATAGTACTTTGCAGACTGAGTTGATGCATCCCATCCAGAGGTTGAAGACACCACAGTGAAGAGCGACTTGTCTGGCAGGCAGTCATGCACATTGTCAGCAGAATAT
The DNA here is from genome assembly GCF_015220745.1 of Sebastes umbrosus. Lineage (NCBI taxonomy): Eukaryota > Metazoa > Chordata > Actinopteri > Perciformes > Sebastidae > Sebastes > Sebastes umbrosus. The sequence goes on along the minus strand of NC_051288.1, from coordinate 21,980,693 downwards.
TCATTATACACCCACACAAGGACAACTTCTACCACAATATCCTCTCAAACCAGAGGCCACAGCTTCCTATCAGCAGCTGTTTTTTAAATACACATGTCCAGACAGATGTTCAAAGGAAACAAAGCTTGTACAAATATAAAAAAAAACTTCCACTCTTTTGTGCATTTTTTATGTCTGGGTTCTTTACACCACACAAATCATACAAAAATGTGGAAAGGGTAAGGGTTATCAGAGAGATTTCATCCACATCTATGTCTCACAGAAGTAAAAAGCGACTTAGCATGAGACAGATCAAAGACTGATCTCATCAAAAGGAATGAAATAAAGACGACTGCCTATGCTATTGTGAACCCAAAGCACAAGTATCTGCAGAACTGCAAATAGAAGCTTAGCGTATTTCAAAAGAGAGGTGGCATGAAAGGCATGTAGACAAGAAAGAGACACCTTGAGAATACAAATAGGAGAACAGAGACAAACAGACGTATGGACAAATATACAGAGAACTAACTCGAGTGGGAATACAAAATGTGAGTCTTTGCAGTGGAAGCACACTTACAGCTCCCCCGTTAGGAATACTGAGTGACCAATAAAGAAAATGGGAAAACACGCAGGACGGCAGACATCAACGGAGAGTGAGAGTGTGTGTGTGTCTGCACAGTAATCAGCAGTTAGTCAAAACGTCTTCTATTCTCTCACCATGTGATGAGGCCGGCGGCGACGGCGGACCAGGTGACGCAGCAAGAGTTGGGCTTCTTGCTCTCCTCCTCTTCGTCTTTGTGGCAGCAGCACAGACAGCTCAGGTAGATGGCCAGACACAGCAGGTTGAGGCCGAGCCCGGCGGCCGCCACGCAGCCCAGGAAGATGAGAGACTACAGAGAGAGACGGGAGAAACATGACATGACATGACTGAAGTGGAATGTAAGGTCACTTGTGACTAATGCTTGCCAGCATGATAATTCACAAGTTTTACGTAACTTTAGTTTTTGAGAAATTGGCCATTAAAAGCAAGGCAATGTAATTTCATATTCATGTCCATGTAGCACATTATAATTAGATTGCATTAGATCAGATTCAATTGTCATTGCATAGAGTCCAAGTACTGAGACTAATAAATGCAGTTTAGCATCTAACCAGCAGTGCAGAGTGCTGTACATATGTATAGGGGTAATAAACAGAATAAACTGGAAGTGGTAACAAGAATATGTTAAGATATGTGCAGCAGTTACATCAGGAAAAATAAATAGTAAGCAAAATATATAGAGCAAGTACAGTAATGCAAACAAAAATGCATTCAGGAACAAGTTAACAGGTACACAGTGGTGGAAGAAGATCCTTTACTTCACCATGTAAAAAATACTTTACGGGATAGTTTAGGTGTTTTGAAGTGGGGTTGTATGAGGTACTTTCTATCCATAGTCAGTGTATTACACACAGTAGATGACGGTCGATACACCCCCAGTTTGGAGGTGAATGGAAGTAAAGCAATGTACTTTCGTTGGACGGGGGAAGCAGCAAAATGTATTTTAGACACCTAAAAGAAAGGCCCACCTAAAAAAAATCAATATCAGTTTAAGGGTACAATATATTTAGAATATTTCACTGCTTTACCTTGCCGTCGGACAGCGCTTTCCAATGGGGAACTGAAGCAGTTGTATCCATCTACGTTCTCGCCAAAGTGACCAGACTCCATTGAAAAAAACAGTTATTTTACCTCGTAGAACACAGGAGATTGCTGGTGTACTGCTGCCTCGATCGGGTAGTTTGTTTGTGTCATTGTGTGACACAAACAAACAAAGTGTAGTTAGTTCGGATTCACCAAAGTCACACAATGACACAAACGGCTTCAATTCCCCGTCAGAATCATAGATTGTGTATAGCTGCCTCACGGCAAGGTAAAGTGGTGAAAATATTCGAAATATAGCGTACACTTAAATTGACTTTTTGAAGTTTTTTTAGGTGTCAAGAATACGTTTTTCTTCCGGCCCCATCCACAGCTGTACATTGTTTTACTTTTGTGCGGTAACTCCTGTCTGTTTCTCCAAACTAGGGGGAGTGCCGACTACCTACACTGACTATGGATAAGCACTTCAAAACACCTGAACTATCCCTTTAAACTCCTGCATTCAAACATCTACTTACGTGAAAGTACAATAAAAATATTGTCAGCAAAAAAACTTCATTTTCATTTGGCTTCAATTTAACATGTTTCAACTGTACCGAATCTCAAAATGACAATCAGATGAATCCCTGCCCTCTGCGAATGTCAGGATGTTCTGTGACTCCAAACAAAATATTACAAACTAGCATCAACAGTTACTGTGATTAGTGCGGTAATAAAGACACACACAAAAAAAAACCTAATGAGTATGTCTTCACCAGCCCCCAGAAACGAGACCAGCTGCATTCTGGGAGCTTGTTATCCTCCCTGTCTCCAGCTGGAGAGCAGACACCTCCTCATACGTCTCTGCATCGACTCCTCTCTCCCTCCTCCAGCCCCCCGACGCACCTTCTGCGAGACTGTCCTCTAACAGCCTCCAATGAATCCGCATCCATCTGCTCACAGATGGGTTTATTGAAGCTCAGTCCCACCCCCACCCCCCCACACCCCTCTTTACTCTTCCTTTTTTTCTTTAGTTTATCTGAAATATTTTTGGTGCTGAGCCATCTGTTCTCAAGCTGTGATATTGTGAGGGATTAAAACCCCAGAAATGGAAGGATATATGTCAACGATGGCTATAAAGAGGTAGGTAAATTGAATAATCCTCCAGAAGCCTCAAAACAGCTGTTTATATCATCTGACAAAGTCCCTCTGCTGTCGACTTTGCTAATAAAAAAAAAGCAAAAACACAACTACAAGATATTTATAGCGATCATTATTATGTGTGTTCACTCCTTTCGCACTTTCGTCTCTATTCTATCATCTATTCTCGCTCCTCTTCCTAACTCCATCTGTTGGGGTGCCGTGCCTCATCTTGTCCCATTACACGGCTACATGCCTTTCATGTAGATGGCCACACATCTGCTGACAAAGAAAGAAAAAGGGAGGATGCCCGGGGGGCAATCACCATCGTCATTGACCTCCATCACCTTCCTCATCCTCTCCAGCGCCCCATAAAATAGGTGCGGAGATTAGTGGCAAATTTAGCGCCGCAGTTTAAGGAGACGAGATTGTAAATGTGTTAATGGGTGCGCTCAGACAGATGGATGGCAACCAAGGTGAGACAAAGAGACGCTCCTCGTCTCCTCGTGGAGGGCAGGGAGGGGGTGGCGTTTTGGAGTGATGAGAGTCAGCGTGAAGTGGGTGTAATTGAGGTGAACACGGTAAATGAGATGTGGGGCGCAGGTGGATGATATGAACACGGGGAGATTGTTCGACAGAGAGAGGAAGAGAAAAAGGGGGAGGGGGGGGACTCCCGCTGAACGTACACACAAACGCTGGGCCACCCAGACGCTCCTATCGTCATGGTAACGCGCAGGTTAGTTTGGTTCCCTCGCGACGGCGACGGAGGACGAGTGAAAGGGCGAATTATCGCAGCCTATTTGAATTAAGCAGCATGTGACGGGCCTGCTTACACTGCCATGCCTCTGTCTTGTGATTCCCCTGCAGCCAGGAGATGCAGAGAAAGGAGGGAATGTGGCAGGAGGGCGGGGGGAGAAGCAGAGGCTGGGGCTCCTCAGGGTGAACACGGACCATCAGAGGAATAAACTTTTTCTTTATATTATCTTTAAGGCAACATCCACACTTTTAAAACCTAAAACTTTTGCTACGTTCATGCCTAGCGTCCACATACTATGCAATGCATTCTGGAAGTGGTGGCGGCGCGATTTAAGAGACGGGGCGTCACCTTGGCCGCTCTTCATTTGCATGAAGTTCAGGCCTTTGCTACTCTATGCAAATCAGGGGCGTCCGGTGCAACTCGCCGCCTCTGGAAACTCCCGAGAAACTTTCAAACTAAACGTTGTCGATCCAAAATAAGGACAGATTCAGCAACTGCATGGCTTATTTCTCGCATAAAATGTTTTCAGAAACACATTTAGGTGAACTCTTTTCATGATATAAGAGAAGAAAGTTTTCAAACGAGCCGCCGTGTTGGTTCCCGTTTGAAAGCTGGGAGCAGCAGCCCACGAGGGAAAGCGTTCGTCCAATCAGGTGCCTAAATTTCATGGTGTTTGAGCCTCTAAACCTGCTCAAAAGCCGTTGTATAATTTAAAAACTGCACGGGGCTTTAGAAGGATCTCTCAAATGTATTTGGAGAAACATTTATTCCAAAGCTTTTATAGCTAAAACAACACTTTCTTTCTGTCCATCACTCTCTCTCTCTCTCTGTCTCTGTACTGTCCTTTCTTCTCAGGGCGCAAAAATAATGGCTTCTGAATAATGTAGCATCCATTCAGTGAAAGGTCGCACACACAGAAACTGCACCTGCACTAAAACACACAGCACACAACCTCAACCTGGAACCATCACTTCCCAAGTGCTCCAACCTTCCATTAAGTTTAAAAACACCATTTATCTTTTACCAACCGGAGTGTGCACACAGTCGCTCTTTGGTTAAAAAAAAAAAAATCAAATTGGCAGCTCCGACCACTTAACTGCTACCTGAATTAGGTCTGAGTGGATCCCCATAAAAGCAGACTCGATATGTTAACACCCTTCTCCTTACTTACTCATTCTTAAGTCAAGAAGAGGCCCACTCCTCTCAGTTTTGTTTCCTCTCTATTGTCCCAGCAGACGGGGGGGTGGGGTGAGCACGAGGCTGGAGGCAATGACACGAGGAGAGAAAGGAAGGAAGGAAGATCTAGCTGAGCGGAAAGGCAATCCCCGAGGTGAGGATGTGGATGTGGAGGGAGTAGGAGATGAGGAAAAAGAGCAATGGGAAGACAGGGTGACAGCGTGATGGAGGGAGTATCGTAGGTAATGAAAACACTGAGACAGCCGGGCGTGGATGGGGAAAGAGTGAAGACACACAGGAAAGGAAGACAATCATGGGAAGACACAGCTTCCTCATCCACATGGCTACCTCAGAAACACTCTTCATCACTCAGCGCACGGCCCAGTTTCTCTCCCATTACGAGTCCATTGTAGACGGCTTCCCCCTGAGGGCGGGAACGTTGCATAATGCTACAATTTATTTTACGCATTTACCAAAATAAACACACAAGTGCATGGCAGGAAAAATCAGCCATACGCTCTTCATGAAAGGATGAGTAATTCAGAGAACGACACGTAGGTGAACTCAGCACAATCAACACAAGAGGAACTTTGGAGCCATCTGTTACTCACAAATACAAATCTGCAAAGCTGCCAGTTCATGAAGTACATCCAATTAGGGATACAGATCATTTTCTATGTGTTTTCTCAATTAATCGATTTGTTTTATCTATAAAATGTGAAACATAATGAAAAATGCTAAACCAAAAGTCCTGTGTTTCAAGGTGGAACCAGTCGATGTTGCTTGACAACAACTTAAACAACTAATCAATTATAATTGTCAATTAAGCTTCTGTCAGTCAAGTAATTGATTAATCTACTAATCATTTTAGCATGAAATCACAACCTCTTATCATGTTAAAGTGTGTAATAAACCCACCTGTCCATCAGAGGATAGCGTGTCAGCGTCACGTTTTGCCTCGCTGAAGCGTGAATATCACACGCCTGGCTTTGTTGAATACTGATTGGTCAAGTTCAGTTATTTCTTTATAACAGACCGTTGCTATGGTTGCAGATCTGATGTCGGACTCTGGCGGACCGTTTTTGTGTCAAATTATTGATTTCTTAAGTAAATAGCTGTTTAATAAGCGGGATAATGTTCACGTCACAAACGTCGTTAAAAAAACACATCACAAACGTCGCTAAAAAACACGTCACAAACGGTACTAATGTAACGTACAAAACAAAACACTGGTCTCCTGGTTTAAAGTCCTGTGTTTGTTGGACCCATCCACCTCCCCTCCCGACCGCCATAACCTGTCTTTCTCACATTTAATTCTACATCACCAGCTCTGTGCGTAGCATATTTATGCAAATGCATTTACACTGAAGTCAGTGCAGACTACATGGCGTACAAATGACACGCCAAAAGCAAGAACGGCGTTCTTATTGCGCACTTTTGCCTTGAGCATTATCGTGTGATCTGCTGGAAATCCAGTACAAAAGCCCTGCTTTAAATCCAATATCATCCAATAATCAATAATAGAATCCATCCATATTTAAAGCCTCAAAGTCACGCAACTTCATTTCATCAGAAAGATTCTGAAAAGAGATTTCTTGTGGAAAGTTTTTCCAAATGTTCAAAGTCTATGCATAAAGGAATGGCCTGTTTTACTCACAGAAAACCTGACCTGAATAAAAACCTCTTGATGGGCACTCCACTGTTAAAAGCTGCTTTACTGGAGCAGAATGGAACGAGACGGAACACAGAGGAGGTGGTGGAGGATGTGCTGCATGTCCAGACTGATGCCAACTCATAACAGTCTAAGTGGTATAGAGTCTGTGCCTTATGCTGAGCGCCCATTGAAAATCTATTTATAATAAACAAGTAGTGACCATAATTAATATATAGAGACGGAAAGCACCTCCATCTGCTGCCGTGCATCTGCTAAGCAGGACGAAGGCACGTGTGTGTGACAGTGGAATTCAACAAGCTTGGAGTACTGCAAAACGCACGCTAAGCGATATGAAGTGTCTTCCGCTAGCATGACTGCTCCACAGCAGGTGGCAGACAGCTGTGCGTAGGTGGAGGAGGTCTCCAGGCAAAGTGTGTGCAACGATGTACAATGTGTGTGTGTGTGGCCTGAATGGACGGTGACATTCCTTCAACGTGATAGGGGTTAAACGGGTGTCAGGTCAGTTGGAGAAGGAAGAAGACATGGACGAAGACGGAAATTCCACCTTAAAAGTGGAAGCCTGGTGAGCAGCAGGAGCCTCTTCTTGTTGTTCGAAATCAGTACAGATGGTTTTAGTCTAACTTTTAGCCTGCGTCAATTTTAATTTGTGTCAATCGTGGTAGCCAGTACTCGGTCCAACTAGCACCGCCCCAGTACTCTGTAAAGTTTACCCAGTACTCATTAGGGGTGGAAATCACCAGATGCCCCACAATACAATATTCTCACGATACTTCAGTCAAGATACGATCTTATTGCGATTTTAAACATTTTGCAATATGCTATTTATAAGCTTTTTTCAACTGCAAATTATGCAGTTTGTCAACATCTGTTTCATCTATCTCTATCTCAGTTTTCATTCACATACTTTGAGGTCAGAGGTCAAGGGACCCCTTTGAAAATGGCCAGGCCAGTTTTTCCTCAACAAAATTTAGCGTAACTTTGGAGCGTTATTTAGCATTCTTCCAGACTAGTCAACGTGACATGGTTCAATTCGATGGATTCCTTAGGTTTTCTACTTTCATATGATACCAGTATCTCCACTTTAGCTTTAAGACTGAGCTCACTACAACATCTGGAAGTCAGAATAGTGGTCAGATTGTTAAGAGGTTAATAGTTTATAGAATAAAAGATTGAGACTTGACGTCCGTGTATTGATACAATATTGTCACATAAAATATCGCGATACTGTGCTGTTTAAATTTTTTTTCCCCACCCCTAGTACTAATGGGTATAAAAACCACAGGGTCACCAATAACGCCCAAAACAGTGGGATATTCTGATCCAGTTTTAGTGCTGTTGTCATTATTACCATTGGGTTATTCAGCCATACCATGTGGTTATTTTTGACCCACTAACAATGTCATAATTACATTTTCATTGGGTCAAAATCCCTGTTACTTTTACCCAGTGTAATGCTATCTTTAATCTTTATATTGGGTCATAAATCACACCAAAAAGATCATGATCATGATGATTTGTGTGCAGAAGTGCCCCTTTAAAGAACAAAAACAAGACAGTTTCCTTTTTAGAAATCTTATTGTGAAGCAGCCAAACAAATTATTCCTCTGACATTTCCTCCTTTGATACCTTCAACATGCTTCACAGTATAACAACACTTTATATAATGAATTTGTAGCCTGCCATGCAGGGTTGAATGTAGGCTGCCGAGCGCCTTGAGAAATGGCATCATCACTATGAAGAAAAGCCCCCCCCCCTCCACACCGATCAATGGAGCAGTCCGACTCACTGTCTTCCTCCATGCTGCTGCCTGTCGCACTCTGACACTCGGGTGAACGCCCTCGGGACCGGGGAGGGGAGGGGGGCTCTTTCCGGCAGAGTGCACTCGGCTGGGCCTGCCCATGTTCACAGCTGGGACGCCATTAAGTCCCAGCAAAGCGACCCATGGGTTATGGATGAGAGGAGGAGGAGGAGGAGGAGGAGGAGGAGAAGGGAGGAAGAAGGGGCGTCGTTGCTAAAGGATCCTATCTGTTACACTGCGCTGCTTTGTTGCCCCCAACACAACAAAGTGAGGGGTCTCAGGAGCTTTGTGGGGTGCTCATTTTCTAAGATTTTCAGTTTTGGTAACAGAAACTATCTCTGTATTAACCTTAATGAATCTCTTTGTGGTTCTGTGCAGGCCGGGACACCTTTGGAGTGCAGCGATGCGCTCTCTTCTCCCTTCCTTGACACCCTCTTTGAACCCAAAGCCCAAACCTTTCCCTGAGGGGAGTCAGAGGTTGGGATTTTGATGCTACACCCCCACAACAAAGGAAGCCCAACCCCCTCTTTTGTAGCTTTCATTGTTGTCTCTGCTGGAGGGGAATTTGGCTGCGTGAATCCACTTGCCCCAGTTCAGCTCTTCATCACCAAACTAAAATCATGACACGATGAAAAGCAGAAAATGCATCCATGCTGCCGTATGCTGTTTACATGTTGTTAGATCAGCACTGAGGGATGGACGCACTGCCTTATTAGTACAGACCACGGCCATACAGTACAGCCAATCGGGGGGATGCTAATCACTGGCTTCGAGCTCTACGGAGACAGATTGGGGTTAATGACCTTCTGGAGAGCCAGAGGGGACACTGGGAGTGCATTTTTCTATGTATGCATGACATAAACAAGGGCTAAGTTGGGAAAAAAGGGACATGATGACAGCTACAGAGGCTGAGCTGAGGTGAGTCATTCACAGGCTGAAGTGGGACAAAGAGGTCGGAAGTCAAGAATGACAGATTTAAGATTGATTAGAGGAGGAGGAGGCAATAGGAGCTGTTAAATTTCCAATGCAATCAGAGCGGATGTGATAGCTGAACAGATAATGGATTTTTCAGCACTTAGTATGCATCATTTTTCCACTTTCTATCACCCAAAACTAAACACATCCAGTTGTCAAAATCAGCTGTAATCAGTGAAATTGTAAAGGCATTGTGTGAAGATGAGCTGCTGCGAAAAGAACAATCAAATATTTGAGAACACAAAATTAGGAAATCACTGCTGCAGTACAATCAAAGTAACAGCATCACTTGAAGCACATTATCTTTTTTGTCTAAAAGTGGGAAAATATATATTTCATCTTCATGACTTCACAGAAATTCTCAGTCTTCCACACATGAGCGGATCTGACACAACAGCACATCCATTTAGATCGGTATGTGAGAGTCTAACATCAATGGAGAAAAAAGGGGGGAAGGTGAAGGAAATGCTGAGGAACACAGAAAAAGCAGGAGAGAGAGAGGGAGGGGAAACAAAGACAAGAGAAGAAACAGAAAGGTCTGGATGAGGAGGAGGAGACTGTTTGCACTCGCGTGGAACATTGTTCCCAGGGAATCTCTATAAGAAAAGCCAATGAAGCAGAAATATCGAGTGTGTTAAGAGCGCGTGTTTGCTCCTGTAATTGAATAGCACAGTCTGTGGCTTGTTCATTTATCCCGTATCGGTCGAGGCCGCCGTAATAGCGAGATAAAAGCTTTCAAAAGAAACTTGTCTGAGTCGGACATTAAAGTGATCAGCGGTGAGACGGAGGAGGAAGCACGTTGTTTTTTTGTCAAGGACAAATGGTGCTGCTGTGGTTGCTGGAGGACAGACCAATGCTCTTTAATCATCTCTAATTATGTACAGCAAGTGTGAAATCTACCTAGACGTCCACGTTAGTTAAGGTTATAAAACTGTGTTTCTTTTTGCATTAAACTCTGCAGTTATTAAGCATCCAGCGCGGTCAGTCCTCTAAAGTGACCTGGAGCTGGAACAAGCACAAGGACGAACATGATAAATCTCTTCCTTCAAATACAAATGTTCTTGCTAATGTTCAGGACATAATGCACACTACACTCCAGTAGCTCCTTGACAAGACCAGTGAGTACAGAACATGGCACATTTTCCTTCAGCACTAACGTAACATGTTATGCTATATACTGTGCTTGGCTGAGCGTGCATCTATGGAGGGTATATCCACAATCTTTACAGTAATTACCAGAGGTGGGACAAAGTCATTGTTTTTGCAAATCACAAGTAAGTCTCAGGTCTTTGCACTCAAGTTCCAAGTCCTAAACTTTCAGTTTGAGTCATAAACAGTCACTCTACACCAAATGTAATGCCATTTTAACAACAGAGTAAACAGCACGAACTGGCGCTCGGTAACGTAACATTAGTTCTTTGTGGGTTTTCTCCTGCAACTTGATTGGATGCTGTTGGATTGGTCCAAACAAAGTGAATCTGTAGAGTTAAGTATAAGATAATCAAATGCAAGTCGCCAAAAATGGAGTCCAGAGTTCAACAAAAGAAGACCACTTTTCAGGGATTCAGCAAAAAACAACAAAAGATAGAAATTCAGTTTGTTCAGTTCAGTTTTTCCCCCCCAAAAAAGTAAATAAACCCAAATGTCCAACGCTGTCGGAGTTAACTCTGGTACCGGGCAGTTGATCGTCTTCGTGCAAACACTCTTTTTAATAACATACTTATTAATCTTTGGGCTTTCGGGAAGGTATCAAGTATTTTCAAGTCAAAGTCCAAGTCGAGCTGCAAGTCTTTTTTTGATTTTGCCAAGTCGAGTATACAGTCATCAAATTTAGGACTCAAGTCTGACTCGAGTCCACACCTCTGATAATTACTATCAACCACAGATAATGAAAAACGTGTGCAAACTATGACCTCCAGATAGTGAGTTACCATGAGGCCAAAAACCACCAACAGATAAACAGATCTATCATATTGTCTTCTAACAAAATACCACATCAGTATACATCACTCAGATACTGTGGCAACTACATTACGCCACGGTCTTGTTAAAATGAGTAAATGTTTACTCCTCCAGCTATCATAAAATAGAAGAAATTCATCTTAAATGAGTATTTGACATTTGGGGAAATAGGCTCATTCGCTTTCTTGCCAAGAGTGAGATGAGAAAATTGATATCACTTTCATTGCTGTCCATTAAATAAGAAGCTGGAGCCAAGAGACGGTTAGCTTAGCTTAGCACAAAGACTGGAAACGGGGGGAAACAGCTAGCCTGGTTCTGCCTAAAGGTTACAAAATCTACCTGATTAACAAGTTAGATTTGTTTAATGTGTACAAAATCCAGAGCGGTTATGGAGCGGGACTGTTTCTTAGCCAGGACCAGTGACTTCAAAACAACATCATTCCTTAACCTCGGGACCAGATTGTTCTAAATAGTGCATCACTTCATTATTTTAGAGAGCAACAGCCTAATGTCTAATTTTGTTTTTGAAGTAACCGGCCCTGATAACGGCAAAAAACAGAGACCAAAAGACTGATAAAAAACATAAACATGAAGCACAAACGTTCACTTTGTATCACAGCATTATAAATAATTGAGTTCTGGCATTATGTAACTCAATAACAGTATTTACAATGACCATATTCAACAATAAACTGTTGTGACCTTGGCTGCTTTGGCTGCTCGGATAGCACGAGGACACAGTGATGGACACAGAAAGTTATTTGGCACAAACTTGTTCGGGTCACAAAGCAGGAAATGGGGAAGGGGAAGTCAGATGGACGAGAACCTGCTGACCTACACATGATGTCTGGCTCAGTACACACACACACACGCGCACACACACACACACACACACACACAAAGGCTCACACACAACTATTAGAAAAAAAAACTAGGCCCCTGTCCTATTTTTGGGTGAGCTTTTTCAGTTTTTGCCCTCTTTCCGTCCTCCAGGCCTGAGGACAGAGAGATGAGAAATACATTTAACGCATCAGACAGACGTGACTGAGGAGCACCGAGTGATCGCTGAAGAGATCAGCAGATTATCTCAGGAGGATGTGCATCCCCAAAAGCAATCTCCAACAATGCCGGGGTGTGTCACTTTCTCATGGAGAGGTCAGTGAACGCCTCAAAACAAAGTGCTCATCGTGAGTGTAACTGAGTGAAATACCATGAATTCCTTCGAGGAGAGACTGTCCAAACATGTCCAGACTGTCCTGAGTTCTTGGAGGGAGATCAGTGTGATGCGGCTAAGAGGCAGCTTATAGACGAATCCCGCAACCGTTTTGTGTTTCGGCATCTAGCGGCTCATAGTGACTCTACTGTTTGCTAACTGTGTTAACTGGTGACATTCAGCCAAATGCATCTGTGGTTGCTCGTAGTAATTTACGTAAAAGGTCGGCATACTTTACATGAAGATACAAGTCAAAAAAATGATACACGTCTTAGGACAGCTTACATTCAAATGATTGCGTATTGTAGGGAGACGCCACCGCAGTAATGGAGACTTGTTTACTTGTATTCAAAGGCAGGCTTCATGCTTTAGTGGAGTGCAGCAGGTATAAACACTTTTACCTTTAGTAGTAGTTGGACAACAATTCATAGTTTGTTTCAAGCAAACAGAACCCTGAACTCTGCAGTTCGATGCATCACTGGTTGAGATTCTCCAACATATAGTGACTGTACGATGAAGAAGAAGAATAGCTTGCTTATTGTCAGAAGACAGTAATTAGAGGAAAAACTCCAGTCAGGTGATTCAGACATTCCATCACTGACAATACCAGCGTCCAACAGAGGGTGAGAAACCGACAACCACACACACACACACACACACAGACAAAGAACAGTGAAAGATCACGACCCCTCGCATTCCATCACATTCGATGGCCCAGAGCCAACGGAGGAATTCACCAGGATTGCCCACACTACAACTACCCAATTACAGTTCCTCTGAAAAGGGGAATACGGCCTCGGTTAAAGGCACGGCTGTACTGCTCAATACTCTCCACAGCAGCGACCGACTAAACATCGATTCAGCATTTCCTTTACAAAAGAGAGGACTCAACAGTACACGGCCTGAGCTTAATTTCTGTTCCGTTAGACTGAATTCTTTACCGTTAAACACAGTTGCGATGCTGTTAATCATCCCAGCGCAGAAACAAACTGTTCATTAACACCGCAGTGTCTCAATAATTCAAGTATAAATCATAACTTGACAACTATGCAAGCACATCCAGGGGCGATACATTGCCTGTTTTCATCCCTTGATGGTATATAATATCCAGAATGCGGCATATCATCACTGCTACTATAATGCAGACACCCAAGGAAGTGGTGATCAGAATGAAGTTTGACAGCCCGCATGGGACAGGAAGTGTACTGGCCTAAATAGCATTGCATCAGCTTGAAATTGTGTCATTAGCTTTGGTGCTTTGCAGAAAAATTGTTCTACAAACTGGCAACATGAAGGGCATCTGTGAGAAAAAAACAGACAAAAGAGAGTTGCTGTGTCACAGAGAGAGAAACGGAGATACAAACGTCAGAGAACAAGAGAGGGTGATGGTCGCGGTGATGATGATGATGATGATGATGATGATGATGATGGGGGTTTCCCACCCCTGACTTGGAGACTCTCAGAGCGGCGCTGCTCTCCTGCTGAGACTCACCAACCTCCCCTCCCACACCCCCCCCCCGTGGTCCTGACTTTACTTCCACGGTGCTTCGGAGAATGGAAACTGGCAGCACGAGAAGAAAATATCTCCTTCACTTTTCCTCTCTTACCTGACACCAGCACGACAAAAATACTATTTAGCTGTGCTGCCATCTGATATCTTGTAGAGCAGAAATGCATCAAACTACTACTGTTGGTGAAGAGATAGCAACTAATGTTAAAGCCAGTGTTTAGTGCCTTAAATGGAACATTCGCCACCTGTTCTGTAGCTGTTCAATTGGTGTTGATGGTAAATGTAGTTGACTGAAGCAATACATTTCTCAGTGGGTGCGATATTGACCGAGAAAGCTGAGTTCTCCTGCTTGCAGAGCTTTGCCAGCAGTGCCTACATGTACCAGGATGCATTGCGTACAAGCTCCTGACGTTAGCTTTTTCTTCTGGCGATTGCATCCACACTTCAAAAATCATAAAAGTGGTGTTCACTTGTGGAGATTATCTTGCTGAACAAAACATGTAAGTATCATAAACGTGTGTTTGCCACAGCGCATATTTTCTACAATAATCCAAAACCCAATGCAAGATCCCATTGACTTTTTGTCGAGGGAACCCTCTAATTTCCTGGTTGGCCTACAAAAATACATCATCCCTGCAGCACTCTACAGTGACTGTGCAGCAAAAGTCACATGTTGTACGATGTCTTTCAGCTCATCACAGCAGCTTGCTAGCCCCATCTCAGCTCCACCCTGTTGTCCATTTAGTACAGTCGGTGATGCAAGAAGTGAAAGCGTGATTGCAAAGTACTATCAAGGGATATTTCACATCTTCCAGCCATTATTAGCCTAAATGGAACTGATTCCTGCAAGTTTATCCTTTGTTAGATGTTTCTTTTACATTTGATTGACAACGTGTTACCATAACTAATTCTTCCATTGTCAAATTACTTCCACATCTTCATGCGGCCCCTCTCTGACTCCCTTGGCCCCTGAAGGTCCCCTGAACCCCCCTCTGAAAACCACTGTGCTGAGACGCTGCAGCAACTTAAATATGTCATCTATTCTCAGCACGATGTACCATGCATACACTGACAGAAGCTAAGCTGTAACCCTGAAAAATTAAACAGTGAAACAATAAATCATTCATAGAACTTGACATGTGTTCACAAGCTGGTCATTAGTCCTCCAACAGTTGATCCCAACCCACTTCACAACTGTGTGAAACAGTCCCGTCACCGCCTTTGGAGTGAGACCAGGAGCGGGAACCACTTTAACTCCCATGGGTGACACACATCTACGCCAACATGAGGGTGCTCTCTGATCCTCTCTCTCTCTCTCTCTCTCTCTCTCTCTCTCTCTCTCTCTCTCTCCAACAGACACAAAGACGTATTTGTCCAACCTAAAAATAAATGAAAAATGTTACCAAGCCTAATTGAGGGCAGTATTTACAAGATGGGCGTGTTCTGTCTCAACTGGTAAACAACATTTCTGTAATATCCCATGAAAAAAAGCACATAACTCAATGGTGTAATGATATTTTTGCAAAGAGGAATTACTTTTAGAAAGACCACTATAATGACAAGGCAGCAGAAAGCATAATGATAACTTTCAGTGATACCACGGGAGTGTCGGGAACATTATGAGCCATATATTGAAGGATTATTATAGAAAGAGTGTCACAGAAACCTTTTTAAACTCACTATTGAGTATGCACATTGCATTGTGTCTCCAACAAAAAGCACATAACTCAGTGGTGTAATGCCATTTGTGCAAAGAGGAATTACTTTTAGAAAGACCACTATAATGACAACACCTATGGGACTAGATATAGCTCCTAATTCATGTGATGGATTCACCCTCACCTAAGTGGACTTTCAGAGAAACATTATGAACCACTTTTGTCGTCAATAGTACGAAAAATAATGTGAATCTGAAGGCAGCAGAAAGCATAATGATAACTTTCAGTGATACCACGGGAGTGTCGGGAACATTATGAGCCATATATTGAAGCATTATTATAGAAAGAGTGTCAAAAAAAACCTTGTAAACTCACTATTGAGTATGCACATTGCAATCTGTCTCCAAAAAGAGCACATAACTCAATGATGTAATGCCATTTTTGCAAAGAGGAATTGCTTTTAGAAAGACCACTAAAATGACAACACCTAAAATAGATAACACCAAGCAGATTTACTTGATCCACTGATCTATGGGACTGGTTATAGCTCCTAATAAATGTGGTGGACTCTTCAAGTGGTCTGGATGACATTAAGATGGGCCACATTTGTCATCAATTGTGCAAAATGTAATCTGAAGGCAGCAAAAAGCATGAAAACAACTGATTTCCGTGATATCATAGGAGTGTCAGGGAAATTATGAGCCATATATTGAAGGAATATTATAGAAAGAGTGTCACAATAACCTTTTTAAACTCATTATTGAGTATGCACATTGCAATCTGTCTCCAAAAAGAGCACATAACTCAATGGTGTAATGCCATTTTTGCAAAAGAGGAGTTGCTTTTAGAAAGACCTCTATGACCAGTGATATCATAGGAGTGTCAGGAACATTATGAGCCATATATTGAAGGATTATTATAGAAAGAGTGTCACAATAACCTTACAAACTCACTATTGAGTATGCACATTGCATTCTGTCTCAACTGGTAAACAACAATATTGTGATATCCACTGAAAAAAGCACTTAACTCAATGGTGTAATGCCATTTTTGCAAAGAGGACTTGCTTTTAGAAAGACCACTATAATGACAACACCTAAAACAGATAGCCCCAAGCATTTTTTACTAGGTCCACTGATGTTTGGGACTGGATATAGCCCCTAATATGGACTTAGAGAGACATTATGGACCACTTTTGTCATCAATAGTGCAAACTGTAATGTGAATCTGAAAGCAGCCTGAACCTTATGAGCCATATATTGAAGGATTATTATAGAAAGAGTGTCACAAAAACCTCATAAACTCACTATTAATAATGTACATTGCATTCTGTCTCAACTGGCAAACAACATTTCTGTGATATCCCCTGAAAAAAGCACATAACTCAACCCTCTTTTGTCATCAATAGTGCAAACTATAATGTGAATCTGAAGGCAGCAGAAAGCAAACTGATTTCAGTGACACCACAGGAGTGTCAGGGAAATAATGAGCCATATATTGAAGGATTATTATAGAAAAAAGGAGATGCAATGTGTCACAATGACCTTAAATAAATTCCCTATTGAGTGTCATGCACATTGCTTGATAAGTGCATAATGTGCCCCATGTCCCATGTCCTCCCACTGACCTGCTGGTAGTTCTCCTCTTCAGGCTGGAAGCTGTTGTCAATGGGCTGGAACCTCAGGTTGATATGAGGGAAATTGTGCAGCCAGTAAGTCCACCAGGGAGCAATGTAATCCACCCGAGCTGAAGACATCCCGAAGCTGCCCAGAGAAACAAAAGTTGGGCTACAGCTTGAATGATCCTCCCGGTACCGGAGATCTTAATCCTTTCTTCTCATATCAGACAAAGACTGTGGTTAAAGCATTAGAGCATGCTCTCACACTCTCAGGTCCACATGAGGAGAAGTCCTGCAGAGACAGCAGTGGTGCTGCAAAGTGCAATCCCACTTCTTTACAGGAAAGAAGAAATAATGCACCAGTGTGTCGGTGTGTGTGTGGACCTCCAGCTCCTCCGATCCAACAGACAGCTGCTCCACACGCACACTACACTACACTCACTACCAGCGGGGACGCGCACTGAGAGTCACGGGAGCGCGCAGACACCCCCTTCTGAGGAGTTTAGAGATATCAGTCTGCCAGCATGTCTGAGATAATACTGTTAAAAAAATACACTTTTTTGCTTTTGTCGTAACATAATTTACACATTTGCACTTTGTAGTAATATTATTTTCATTTTGACATCATGTTTTATTGTTTATATGTTGTTTTATCAGTCTATCTGTGAAATTAGCTACTGCACTGCCACCTAGTGGTCAACTCAGACAATTACAAAGACCTGTAATGTACAGCAGGGGTGTAATTCATGTCCTAGTAGAGGATGTCTGAGTCTAACACTAGCAACTTTCATCTTCAACAACTGTAAAATAAATAAATGAATACATTAATCAATCATCAATCAATCAAAGGGTGGTGAGTCTCTATGGAGCTTCCTCTGTAACTAAACTTGTGAAATCAAACCAGAGTGCTGCTTGTCTGTAAATGTAAAATGCAAATCAGATTTTCATCAGATTTTATTGTCACACATTTGTATTGTACACACAGCACAGCACACAGTGAAATTTAGTCTCTGCACTTAACCCATCCTAGTAGTAGGAGCAGCTGCTATACAGCGCCCTGGGGAGTCCAGTGCCTTGCTCAAGGGCAGCTCAGCAAGGCCCAGGACGAGAACTGGCACCTCTCCAGCTACCAGTTGGCAGGGACTTGACCCTCTGGTTCCCAAGCCAAGTCCCCTAGGACAGAGCTACTGCCGCCCCCCCCCCCCGTCTGCTGGATTTCATCCCAGTAACCGACCAGTTCACCCATTCTGTAATACCTGGTTTTATTATAAGAAGTGTGCATATTGATGTTTTAGTAGCATGTTTGTGTGATGCTGCACCAGGACTCGAGCTGCAATGATTAATCGGTTTACGTATTTTTTTAAGGAAAAAAATGGCTAAATTCTGATATGAATCCTGATGAATATTTGAATGTAAATTACTTTCAATGCATTTATTTGAAAAATAAGTATTTATCGAACTTCTTCATGAACCTGAATATTGCATCATTTGGAGGAGCATTTACTGCTTGAATAATCATCATCCACTACTGGTAACATTAGTACATATACAGTATGTACTTAAGGTGCATTTGATTATCAGAGATGTGAGGTATACGACACTAAGAAGGTAAAGAATTTTTAGTTACTTTGACATGCCTTTATAATAGAGGCAGTTCTCATAACACTGGTTATAGCTCAAAGCTGACATCTTGTGGAAAGATGTCATAACACAACATATGACCATTCCTGTTTAACAAGCTGTCTACACACCACACCCAGGACACTGATAGACAATACTTCATGATGCAATTCAGTTTTTTTTAATCCATCATGTTGGCATTACAGCATGAGAATGCAGCAGACACAAGACCACAGAGAAATAACTGTTTTCCAATTTTTTATTACAATTATTTGTACATCACGGATTTACTTGAGCTCCTTCACAGCCAGACCTGCAAAGACAAAAAGACAACAGGTTAGAAAATATAAAACTTCACAGCAGCAGAGACAGGAGCACTCAATTTCTGCATCTGACGATCTTGAACCTCTTTTCTCTTGTGAATATTCCTTTGAATGCGTCATGAGTACACACCAATGAACACACATTTGAGAATCCCTTGTTCAGAGGGAATTACCTCAAACATCTGACAAATCCGACAGACCGGCTTCAGCCGTGCAGTTACCATTAAAAACTGTTGCCAGCCATATCCAAGTTGATCTAAATCCTTCAACAAGGAGACTATGGAGGCTTAATATTTATTGTAAAAATGATTTGTCAAATTACTTAAGAGCAACTGTGTGCACACAACTAGACACATAATACAACTGAATCAATGCAATCATAGCAGTCCAATTATATTTGCGTCACAGTTTGGCAGATCTCCAAAGACGGATGCAACCGAAGGCTTTATTTACACGTGTTTGTTTTTTGTTCAAATTGCATCATTTATCAGAAGCACATTTCATTTTCTGGGCTAATTTGTTTGCAAACTAGAGAAAATTAGTTGCAGTGTAAGCCCACACACTATTTTCATACTCTTCATTTTTCAACTTTGATCATGTATTAACAGCTACCTAAAGAATACAATATTAAAAACCTGGCAAACCGTCTTAGTTACAAGCTCATTCAGATTAACAGAATGAAAAACAGCCATCCCCCACATACACCTGGTTTCACAGGTGACCTTTAAATGCAAAAGTCCACAAGTAAATAATCATAACTGCAATAATATGGAGGCATTAGGCTGCACACACTAACATTTCTCCTGTTCTCCTGTTCCTCTTCATTGCACTTTGTTTGGCATACGTTGCAATGATACGAGACCATCATTCACTATCACTGTCATTTTTACAGTATTCTGACTGCCACAGTTTCAGCGGTCTTCATCAGCCTCAAGACGTTTTCCCAATATTATAAAACTGCCTTGGCAGAAGTGTCTGCAATTGTGCTTTAAGTTGCACAGTTAGTCATTTTCCATGGGAAGGGACCCAATATTGTCTACCCCCCGTGGACTCATCCCATTTAAAATGCTACAAAACCCAGCCGAGTTTTTATTGTAAACAACTTCAGCTTATACATTTGTTTCTACCCAAGATGCACTGGTTATGTTCCTGAGGCCCAATAAATCCGTTGAAGCCATTTCCTGCATTGTAAAACTGATGCAATGCGCTTCTACGAATGATCCGAAAACTGCCTTGTTTACATCAGTTTGAGTTATTTCATTATTAGCACATTGCTTCTTTTTACAGTGCATTGCTACCACTATAGCCATCCCCTGCAGTCAACAGAAATGTAACATGCCATCCATGTGCTTTTGGCATGCATGTGCATCCTTGTGCATAATAAAGTAAAACAAGAAACTCAGACCCACTCCAAGTGGTCCAAAACTCAACAGGGTGCCAGCAGGAAAAGATGCAAACCTCTTAAAACAGAACAATCTAAGACTATGTTCAAGGTCAAATGTATATGACTGGTTGTTAGTACTACTGACCTGGGGGCAGGGACTGCTTGAGCTTCTCAGCCTTCTCCTTGTCTGTGATGACCAGGGTGTACAGGTACCTGCTGCAGCGCACCTTGAATTTAACATTGTCCTTGTTCTTCTTGATCTTTACGGCTGAGGGAAGACAAACAAGACAGTTCAGATTCAACTCAAACAGAACCAACTTCTTGGATTAAAGTCATAATTCAAACTTCACAGTGACAGATATGTGACTATTTGTACATTTTTCAAACAGCCCGTTGTAGTGTATTATTTTACAGGTCCGTATTTTCTGAAATATTTTCTAGGAAGGTTCCAAGACACACTTA
The DNA here is from genome assembly GCF_015220745.1 of Sebastes umbrosus. Lineage (NCBI taxonomy): Eukaryota > Metazoa > Chordata > Actinopteri > Perciformes > Sebastidae > Sebastes > Sebastes umbrosus. Next base: position 21,959,822 of record NC_051288.1, on the reverse strand, counting down.
TAAAGGGAAATACCTATAGGGGAATAGGAAAAGTAATTAATTGTTCAATTATTCTTGAAAACTTTATTCTCCATGTATCTTGACTTGTAAGCTTGCCTGTAGACAAATCTCACTTTTGCATGTTCAGCTGGCCTGCTGAGCCCTGACTTAAGACTCAAGGTTACACTACCAATTATCTATCTAAAATGGAAGCAGTCTCTGTATGTATGCACGTCTGTTCTCAGAGTTTCTCGGCAACCGGATGAACTTCACACTTGTCAGGTGTATTGCTGAGGACCCTGCAGTGTGAAGTTATTTAATGGTGTAGTTCTAGAGAAAGCTGCGAGCACCAATAGCGGAGGCAAAGCAATCACACTGAGGCACGTTTGGAACAGACACTGTACTAGTTTGGAATAAATTGGAGGTGATAATTAATAGTCTCTACTTCCTCTATAAGAAATGGCAAATTACATGTTTTTTAATAGGAAACTTCTCAGTAAATTATGGACCCATAAAAAGAAGCGTTGTCAGTTGTACTTTTTAACTGATTTTCTTGCAGGGGCAAATATAACCTACAAGTGGTCACCTGCATGTCAACCATGCCATTTAAATGTGCTTATATATTCAAGGTTAAGAAATGCATCACTTTCATTTACATCAACCAGTACAGCCAGGTGAGACAATTAAGAGTTTAACTTACACTTGGCATCCTTCCTCCTGGCTGTAAGCAGGAAATCTTTGATTTCTTCTATCTTGCGAGGCTACAAATAAAGAACAAAGCAGGCACAATTATTATTGAGAAAAAAGCATCAAAACTCTCAGATTGAGAATTAGAACAACAAAGTGATGTTAGGGGACCGGTGGAACTGATGTTTCTGCTAGAAATCGAAACCCAGCACTAGGTCCATCATTGCTCTAGCAAGACATAAAAAGCATCACGAGCACATCAGCCTGAGATGTTTGCATTATCTTGCTGACAGCCAAAACAAGTCTTTAATTCAAAGTAAGTAAGGCAAAGCAGCTTTATTTGTATAGCACATTTCAGCAACAGGGCAATTCAAAGCACTTTAGATACACATTCAAGAATATTGAGACAAAGTGCAAAAGAACATTAAGACATATTAAAACAGTTATAAAAACATTAAAGATTAGAAAATAAAAACAAGCTAAAAATAAAAGCTAGGATAGAAGCTAAAATAGAGTTAAACACACAAGAGTAAAAGCTCTAGTGCAGTATAAGATCATTATCTGGTTTAATAAAAGGCAGCAGCAAACAGGAAAGTTTTAAGCTTTGTTTTAAAGAACTGAGTTGGAGTTGGTCCTGCAGGTTTCTGGGAGCTTGTTCCAGATATGGTGAATAAAAACTGAACGCTGCTTCTGCATGTTTAGTTCTGACTCTGGGGGACACTAAGCAGACCTGATCCAGATGACCTGAGAGGTCTGGATGGTTCATAACATAGAAGATCAGAAATGTATTTTGGCCCTAAACCATTTAGTGCTTTGTAAACCAGCAGGAGTATTTTGAAATCAATTCTCTAAGAGACAGGTGTAAAGATCTCAGAACTGGACTGATATGATCCACTTTCTTGGTCTTAGTGAGGACTCTAGCAGCAGCTTTCTGATCCATTTTATTTATTTAAGTACTTGTAACTAACTGGGCACCATTGGTTAACCTAAGATAAGCCTAAATCAGTTCACCACATCTACAACTACAACAGTTAGACTGTTAGTTTTACAGTTGCAGGTCATAACTGAGGTAAACTCATGCTGCAATGTGCTCCTCAACACGTCATACCTGTGCGACAGACTAGCAGCAGTATGCTAATGCTAACAACCAATACTACATGCTATCTGACGCTTCATAGACCACAAACACACATTTAACGTTACTCCATTCACAAACTCAAAACATACAACATTATCAGCCATGCGGACTTAAGCTATAGATGTATTTAAATGAGATTAAGAGCTTACCATGCTGCCGTGTCAGCGGACTGAACGCTGTAGAGCAGAGAGAAGATAGCTGTCAGTTTATCGGTTATAACAACGGGAATAAAAGTGTTAGAAAACAAATAGTTATCTCAGAATGTAGCTACTGAAGTGTTTAATGATAATCTAGCAGAATGGGGATGTGGTTATTAGCGTTAAAGAGGATGGATGATGATAGAAATTGATATTTTTGTTTATGTGTGAATGTGAGACTCACTCAGTCGGCCAGAGAGGAAGATGAAAAGGGGCGGGACTTCCGGTTAGGAAGGCTTTTATACCGCACTACGGTAAGAACAGAGGGACAATGTGGAGAGAGAAAAGCGTATGACTCGTTGCATATGTAAAGTCAAATTTGACGTTTAGAGAGTACTTTATTCATAATAAGCGTTCAACATTGGACCTCTGTACTGTAGGCTATTGTCTATGGTTATGTGGCTTTTTGTCAATTTCTCATAAAGGGAAAACAGTGTTTGGCTTTTACACAAACAAGAAAGCTGACTATCTTGAAGTAAACACAAACACTTAAAGGGACTATTTGTAACTTTTTAAGCGTATAAATGTAGCGGGTCGCCACACATGCGCGTTCGCATATGCGCGCTCGCGTGTGGCTGGAGCCTCGTCTCCGCTGCCTGCTCTCCTTCACTCAGAATGCGCGCACGTCCTCGCTGTCTTGCTCCACCTCTAGACGTGAAAGCGCGCGTTCACTACACACTGCAGAAGAGTTAGTTTAGCTCTGAGAATATCTAGTGAATGCACAGGGGACGTTTGTGCAGAAATAACTGCTGCAGTTCCTCCAGACCAACAGAGGTTTCCCGTGTCTTGTGAAGTGACGGAGCTCTTCAGAGAGTTACGTTACCCTCTCATTACCGACCGGGTGCCGGTGTCTCCTCTGCTCTCTACGGCTGCGGGCGGAGAGAGCAGGGAGACACGCTGCAGAGCCCCGCTGCCTCAGCCTGCACTTAGGCAGGAAAAGCCAACACTAGGATCAGATCTAAATCATGTTCATGGAGAGACCTTCGTCTGGTCAGCTAACATTACTGCCAAGCAGCTGAAATATAGAGTGATATTGTGGTTTTAGCTGACGTGTGTCGCCTCACTGTTTTGAACGATGCTCGTTCAGGTATATTTAGAGCGAGCAAGCGCGAGCCCGACGCTGACTTTCGTTGATTTCACGGCCACAGGTGTCGCTGTTAAGAAGCATTTCTGAAAGTTACAAATAGTCCCTTTAAGATAAGATAAGATAAGATGAACCTTTATTAATCCCCGGAGGGAAATTCAGGTGTCAAAGCAGCAACATCAGCAAACAGTGAAAAACAGGAGAGGTAAAGGTATACAAAAATTATAAAAAAATAATAGAGATATAAAAGATACAGAGTGAATGGGTGAACATAGTGTGTACAGTCTGTCAATAAATAAATGTAATATGTGCAATAAATACATTTAATATGTGCATATGTGCAGTCTATAAAGTGGTATATAGGATGTATAGTGTAAAGTAAGTGTAAAGTGTGCCAGTGGTTAGAGTCCAAATGAAATAAATGCCCTTTCTCCTAGGCAGGTAAACTATAATGACAGCTGCTGGGAGAACAGTTTGGCACTGTATGTAGTAATGGATGCACTAGTGGGAATCAATCTCTTGTCCTGCACTGAGGTCTTTGAAAAGTAATTCTCTCTAATGTGTATTTTCACTGATGTGTGAAAGGAATAATGCTGGCCCTGACAAATAGATTCCATATTGGCTAAAAAATACTGAGGTGAACACTATATCCCCCTCTGCAGACCTGGTACGCCCTCTGATGGTGACTTGAAACATTGCTATGCTTGGTGATACATGCTGTCGCTACTTGGTCTGTATTGAGAGCCTTTACCGCTCCCTCTATAGCCAAGTTAAGTCAAATGGAGTTTATTCATTTAGGCCAAAATCACAAGTTTGTCAGAGGGTTTTACAATTTTCAACATATGACATCCTATCCTTAGGCCCTTGATTAGGATGAGGAAAAAAAGACAGACAGACATGCAAAAGGTGCTGCATGTATGTACATAGCCAGAGACTTAGAAATACCTCATAGGAATTCAATCCCATAGGTCATGAATTAAAAGCAAATCCTCTAGGACCTTTCTGAATAGCCACAAGGAAACAAGGCAGTGAATTGTTCATTGTTTTCACATTTAATCATTACAGGGGATCCTGTCAGTCGTATATGTCAGTGAGTTGTGGGCATGCAGTTGCGCCAGTGATTTTCAGATTTGAATTTTTGTTTTTTTATTTTGTGGCCAGAAAAAAAGTTAGAAAGCAAAAGTTTTTTTGTGTTTTTCTTTTTTTTTTTTCTAAATAATTTTTCCTATCCTATTGACCATCTTGTGTTTTCTTGAATTTATCTTGCGACTCCTTAAAGTTGAGAAGCACTGATGGTCTGTTTCAAAGTCTTTTCCACACTGCCAGGAACTAAATCGTTGTAAAATTATCTTTTTTTGGTCCAGAAGCAATATAGTGAGTAAAAAACAAAACCTCCACATCAGAATCCTGTGTAATTTAAGTTAATTTATCTATACTCCTGCTCAGGTCATAAAAAACATAACATTTCCAGATTAAAATAGCCCTATCTGCTGTCAACAGGAAAAAAATAATAATAATTCTGGATTAAGGCATAACATAAAAAAATGTTTTATTCCACAATGTAAAGTCAGTGGCTGGATAAAATAGTTTTAAATGGTGTTACAGTTAGTTTGGCTTCCAAAGCATTTGAAACCGGATGGAACGCGGGGCTGCATGGCTGGTGCTCAGCTGCAATCTGATTGGTTAATTGGTCAAGTACGTCAGAGCTAGGCGTTAGAGCTAGCAGAAGGTCTGTTAATGATGAACTCACCATGAAGATGTGGATTATCTTCTACTGCAGGGATATTAAAATATGCTTTTTGAAGAAAAACTTGAGACTAAAACACCTCGGTGCTCAACAGCCGCTGAATATAGTTATAAACCAAACCGCTGGTAAAAATAATGAGATTTAAAGTCGATTGGTAAAGTGGCTAACTGTTAGCTTGTTGGAGGAGACCCTTTTTGTTTTGCTTCCTGTGTGTTTTATTGGATTTCTGGATGGTACCTGGACAAGAACAGACTTTCAGGATCTCAAGCATCTTTCTGAGAGGATTACCAAGCATGAAAACAACAGGACAACATCTGCACAAGGGGAATTGAGCACTGTTATATGACAAGTTGAGGAGGTATGTACCCAGTAGGATGAGCTATCACCTGTGTTAAACTGTGTGGCAAAGTGTTAAATGGTGCATAATGTCAAATTGTGCAACTTTTCTGTGAATAGAATAGAAAGATTTATTGTCATCGTATTAAATACAACTAGATTCACAGTTTCAACTTCTGGTCAGTGCTTTAAAACAAATACTTGACAAGACTAAATGAGGCAGATAAGACATATAACAGGTAAAACACACACACAGTTATTAAGCAAATAAAACAGGTAAAGTAGATGTAATAAATAAATATAAACGGAAGTGTTACACTAGAAGTATGAAATATAAAAATAGATGTAATGTAAACAGAGGTAATTGCACTTGTAAAACAGGTAGGGTATAGATGTAATAAATAAAATGTAAACAAAGTTAGTTGCACTTAAGGTGTATATTGCATCAAGGATATATTGCACAGTAGTATATTGCAAAGTAGTTGTCCCACCATTTATTCCACCTTAAATGCCACTGATATGCTTAATATGAAGTGCATAAAGTAAAATGTTCAGTAGAAGAGGATAGATAGACAACTTAGCTGGTCCTAAAGTCAATTATAGCTCCTCTTGTATGGACAATAAAACTTATTCAGAATAGACTCCTCCAAAATATATATATATCTTGCCAGAAAAATTGAAAAGAAGAAAAGAAAAATGAATTTAGCAAGGAAGGCAAAGGTGAAAGTAAACTTGACGTTGTATTAAAATGCTTTAAGGATTATATTCACACAGTAGACAGGTGTTAGGGCTCCAGGTTTATTAAGCAACTCAAGGTCAGACTGCCTCTGGGTGATGCAACATTACTGTTCATAGAGAAAGAAGATAAAGCAGCCTTAATAGGCTATATTCAGTCTGCTTCATTAATTAGTGTCTTCTGATTAATGTATGTGCTGGTTGAATTTAAGTCTATCTATCTATCTATCTATCTATCTATCTATCTAAATCATTTACTCCTCTTATTCTTTACTTTTTCTCTTCTTAAACTGAACTAACTGTGGATAGAGAGACTGTAAGCCCGGAAGGCCCAATTTGTTTCCTGCAAGACTGCTGCGTTGTGTGTTTTTACTTGTATATATATTCTGTCAAGTATTTCTTTCGTTTCAGACTAACTGTAAATTATGGTTGCTCAAAAAGCAAAAAAAGATTCGCCAGAGACATCTCTGACGCGTACACACATTACAACCAAACCTGATGACTTATGGGTTCAATTATCTTTTACAGTCAGGACAGATAAATCCAAAGGGTGCCAGAATAATAAGCCTTTAAGAATATAAATGGTTCACACAGAAGAAATTCCCATCTATTATCCCCACAACTTGACAAAAATAATTCGATATATATCTGCAGCAGCCGAGCACAGTTAATGGACCAATCCTGCTGGAGCCAAAAGTTGTGAAACACATTTCTGCTCGGTGGGTGTCAGTTTACTTTTCTTTAGCTTAAGGTAATGCTTTGTCTTCTAATTTCTTGCACATATACTTTGTTTTACAGGAAATAGTTGAGGCTCAGGAAATGGCAAATATACTCGGTGCACTATTGAATACAGATTCAGTATGAATGTTTGAGTTCATTAATGAGCTCCATCAGCTGAAGTCTGTTTTAGTATTCAAGTTTCAAATACGACAGACCAGCTTTGTCAATAATTTACACCAGGAGATCTGTGCGAGCCGAGCATATTTGGTCGTTAAAATTTGAGTGACACCTTAGTCCATTTCCACGGAGATCCGCCTTGACATGGCATTAATTCATAAAGACAGGAAACACCAGATCAGTCGTTTTTAATCAACCTACTATCTTCCCGTTTGCCCGAGTCCACAGGCCATCTTTCCCCAGATACTCAATCAGTGCTTGTACTATTGGACACGTTCTGCTCAGGATTTTAAATTTTCAGCAGTCTCTTGTCAATCAAGGTGAAAGATGGAGTGCAGTTTGTTTCAGTAATGGTTCAGGAACTCAGAGCACGACCTCTGAGCGCGTCTGCAATCACCTGCAACACAAGTACAGACTAGAAAACCACTGCAGAATGTACATTTTCATGCCGTCATTGCTTGTTTGCTTGTTTGCCGTCTCGAACCATTTTCCTCACCATAACAGGGACTGAAATGAACAGTTTTGTACTCCTTGCGGCAGAGGAGATTATACTGTATTTCTCCAACAGACATTCATTGACACCGCTCCTTGACATAGCTGAGGGAAAGTGAGGGCAACTCTTAGCTTCAGTAAAAGGCCTCCATCACTGTTCAGAGTGTGTGATATGATGGAACTGCAGTGTGTCATTGTTATAGGGTTGTATGAACAGTATGAAATCTGATATAGTGGTGGATAGTGAGGAGCTTATTTTATGCATTATACAATATAAATTCAACACGGTGAATAGTTTGTTATTTAACCCGGATTTGTTGACCTTGGTTTTACTTTTGTTATTGTTTGGGGTCACAGAAATCCCACTGCTGTAAGTGTAGTGTGACTGTAAAACCCAATACTAAGGCTGCAATATGATGTATATATCGTCAAAACTATATACAAATGTCTATCGTATATATTTTTCTATATCGTTTCTATATGGGCTAGGCCTATATTACATTTTTTCTCTATTATTTCAATTAAAACTGTGAGAAAATACTCAGTACTTTTCATTTTTCAAGTATTTGATTGACACAAGAGTATACAAATATAGGCTTTACCGTGTTGTTATTTCATAAAGACTATTTATTTGTTGAGTTACCAGAGAACATGCTATATCGTGATTTATATCGTCATGGAGATATGAAATGACCTATATTGTGATTGAAGATTTTCGTCATATCGCCCAGCTCTACCCAATACCGGTATTTAGAGAAGTATTAAAGAATAATTAGAGATGTATTTGCCACAAACTGGGCTTGATGAAGGTGAAACAATTCTAGAAATTGTTTTATATTTTATACAGGCTATGCATGAAGATATAAATATTAATTTTGTTTGACAGAAAGTCATTTACAGGCAAAGAAATGGACATCCTATATCGTTATGTTAGGAGTGAATTAGATAGAGAATAAACTGTTATAAATTTATTTTTAGGGTTTTATTAGTAAAATCTGTGATTTTTCAGGGATTGTGCTGCATAAAAGTACTTTTTATAATTAATTATATTGTAATATATAAAAAGAAGTAATGGCTCAGTTTCTGTAATGGACTTCTGAAACATAACATCAGTTTAAAATCATATTTATAAGCTATTCTCATAAAATTAGGAAAAGTAATGACGTATCAAGCTGATAAAACAATGTTAAGTATGTATTTTGAGCTTTTTAGACAGAGCATTATGTGTTATATGAGTGTATTGAAGATATTTTCCCGTATTAGTATGATGCAAGTGCTTAACTTTATTAATTCATGGGAATAAGTGTGGGCTTTTCTGGTATTTCTCCCAGTTTTATTGTATGATCTGTTGTTATTTGTTATCCTTATTGAATGTCCGTATCTGTGAGGGGTGGATGTATTACAGTAATAGTGTAATAGTGCACAGGGAGGATCAGCTCAGCCTCATAGATTACAACAAATGACCATGCTCGGTTTAACTAAAGCTCTTCTGCACCGGGATGATCTTTATTTCATTTTGCTCGCACAGCAACAAACATGATCCTCTGTGCCAAGCTGTTTTGCAGAAACCCAGCGTGACTCTAAATAGTTTCTCACAACTGCAGTTCTGCTTTCCTGGCAGTAGAGGGCAGTGAGTTATCGCTCCAAAGATGTTTGAACTGTGTCTCATCCTCACTGTGACAATGGGAGACGCTGTGTATCAAGGAATGGACTCCACTAGTCACCACACTATACTTTGGAAAGGGAGTGATTGCAGGACTAAAACAAACATTTGATTGTATAAAATGTTACATAAATAGACCCCATACAATCAGGTTTATACCCCATAATCTTCTGGTCAAAAACAACCCATTACTCTACTTATCAATACATCTAAGCTTTGTTTCGGCTTCAGTACATGTATCTTTAGAGATATGGACTTTCTCTCTGCCTGTCCTATAATTTGAACATGGGCTGGAAGAGTCAATAGCGTTTCCATTCAGTGTTGTTTTTCCCGATCTATCCAAAGATTCACTAAATGGTTTCCTTTATAGATCAGCATTGACTGAATTAGGGCTGCAACTAACGATTATTTTCAGTGTCGATAAATCTATTAGTTGTTTGGTCTATAAAATGTCAGAAAATGGTCGATCAGTGTTTCCCAAAGCCCGAGAAAAAATCTCTTGTTTGTCAACAACTCAAAGATATTCAGTTTACTGTCATAGAGGAGTAAAGAAACCAGAAAATATTCACATTTAAGAAGCTGGAATCAGAGAATTACTCTGACAGATTAATCGATTGTCAAAATAGTTGGTGATTAATTTAATAGTTGACAACTAATCAATCAATCGTTGCAGCTCTAGACTACAAATCTGGTAAACAAGCTGAGTAATAGTGTTTGATTTAACATTTAGTCTCGTTATTATCTACCCATGATCTTCCTCGCTGTCAGTGTTTTGGTTCATTTTGTAAAAAGGAAAAAAAAACAAATTGAATGAAATCTTAAGTAAAGAGGTAAAAATTAACATCAGAGTATGATTTATTTTGTACTACTTTGTCATTCGTAAGTGCCTTCATCATTTCAAGTGTTAACTGTAAAAAGAAATGGATTCAATGAGCCTGCCTTGGGCAATTGCTAAGTTATATACTCCACAGTGTTTGTTTATGATTTCCTTCTGCGCTGAAAACTCATTTAAAGTCCTTTATTTTTGGACACACCTGGTATTTAAATAGTACCCCGAAACTATATAAACCCCTTTTTGTGTCAAGTTAGTAATACAAATATGTACCCTCAGGCTGGAGATGCTCGTACTTTGTAACTCATGCGCTGGTTTATTAAAAAGGCAAAGTGGGGGGTTAGAGGAAACGAATGATCTCGGCTTAGAGATGTTTTTTAACTCTAACAGACACGTAAAGCGTGGATGATGGAATTTGAGGAGCTCCTCCATAGACATTGTAGGTAATGATACACATCATTCCTGCCTGCGGGGCCCGTATGCGCGACAGCACGAGCGGCTTCACCCGAGAGCTGATGAGTAATGCAGCGGCAGGTATCTGTTATTAATCACGGTTTGATCTATGGATGAAAAGCAACAAAAGATTACCTGAAATAGTTTATTGAACCGTCATTATTGGATTTACTTCGGCCATGAAGTTGGTAGAAGGTTTTAAAAGTCTTGCGTGAATGCACCGGTAAATAGAGCAGAACTGGTAGGGTGCATTTTTATATGTAAAGGATTAACTATATCTAAAAAAGTTGTTATTCACTGCAGGAAAAACCACCTCCGGTGATAATGTGGGATGAAATACAAAGGCTTAAAAGTTAATGTGAAATTAAAATGAACGGCTGTGTCATTGAAGTTGTGTTCAAGTTGTGCCTGTCATTAGGAATGCAGTAGGAGAGCACTTCAAAATCCTCTCTACCGCACTGCTTCCCTAATCTCCCTGATTATTGATCAGATTGATTTGTTAAGTATTGATCCCCTTTCCGGCAGCCTTATCAGAGGCAAACTTAAAGTACATCTGCAGACGAGGGGAGATTATTAGAGAGTCTGAGGGTTTACCCTGACAGAATCTCAATGTGAATGTGCTTAGACTTGTCAGAGTAGCCACAAACTGTTGAGAAAGTTTACTGCGAACTTCTCCATTATGTCCAATGTCGGCTTTTGTCACAACTCGCTGCTGCTCAGGCCTGTTCAGCAAGAAAGACACAGGAGAGAATAGAGAGTATTTTGCAGATATCGTGCTGTATTGAGAGCTTATACCGAAGAGGTCACAGAGGTTACAGGTAGTCATAAGAATGACCTTGAGCTCCTTGAAAAGTTTCAGTGGATATTTCTTAAGAGGAAAGTACATGTTTCAACTGAAAGACACCCTTTTAAAGTAGAATACATAGATGTGTGTCACCTATTCTATCCAGCCCATGCACACCAGACATCTATTCCACTTGTTACCCCTCAGGCTTTTTCCAGTTTTCCCATTGTGCAGGGCCTGAGGGCCGACCAACTGTGCCTTGAATTACATCGAGACACTTTGTGGTGGTGGATGAATGTAACATTGAAGGAAGACAGACGTCTTGAGAGCAGCTATGAAGGATTTTTTTGAGTGGAAGCAAGGTTGAAAAGACTATTCTTAAGTAGTGTTTTATAACTTTGAAGCCAGTCGAAGCAGAGCCCACATCGTCTTTCTGATGACAGTATTCTGATGATATAAGCTTTTGAAATGAATTGTAAAATAAAAATGTGGCACTTTCAGCCTTTCTCATTGGACCAGGGTTAGATCAGCACTACATTTACCTGTCTTTTGGTACTACCACAGCATACTGTAGTTACTTTAATGTGTTAATACTGTGAACATAATCATTTTAAGGCAACATATTCCTTCTCAAATATGACCATATACAGAGAGTCGCAGGTTAAATGTGATTGGACCAGGCATGGGAACAAAGTTGTGATTGGTTCTGGCGTGAACAAAAACAAGATTCGGTCAAAACCGAGTATATGTCTGAACGTGTATGGTCAGAATGTGAATTTGTGGCTAAATTGTTGAGACAAATAGTCAGTGGTCATGTCTATAATGTTAAATCCAGAGGTACATGTTCACCAGGTCCGGCGAGGACACTAGAAGACGAGCTGCTCTACCCAACTGGCCATTCAAGCGGTGACGTACCCGATCGTTGAATGCATGTGATTGGCATCCTGATTTTCTGCTTGTTGTTTCAAACAGGAAACAACGTGGCGGCCTGCTTGTAAACTTTCTGTTATTCCGTCTAAACAATCCACCAAAATCTACTTCTGAAAACATTTTAAGCGAGAAATAGGCGATGCCCCTGCTGAATCTCGTTTCATTTTAGAACTAGATCGCCTAGTTTGACAGCTTGGTCCAAGTTTTGTAAGCCGGACGCATTGCGCTGGATGGGCTCATTTGCATAAAGGACTGTTCCCAACTTTTCATTTTGAAAGAGCAACGGCCAATGAGGAACTCCAACACTCGACCGGCCAATCGCGAAACTTCATCACTCAGTCAGTCCCTCAGTGACAGACTTTTTTGTTTGTAGGGCCCCTCTGCGGTCCAGCCAAAAAGAGGATATAAAAAATACAGTATTTCAGAGTTGGGGGTGAACAAGTCGAATAGCAGCTGGAGACTCTTTCTACCTGGACACAGAATTTGAGAAGTAAGTTTTCTCTGCTTAATGAAGAGTGAAGAGATAAAACAGAATGAAAGAATAGTTTTACACAGAGAATGACTGAATGAGAGAAAATACCAGAAGACTTGTACCCTCTCACATTTTTCTTCATACTATACATTTTCAAACATTTTACGAACTTTAGAGTTGAATTTCGGTTTGATATTTTTACTTCAGTTTAAACTTTTTAATTAAAACCTAGAAAAAAAACATTTAAGTGGTATTTATACATGATATAAACATGACAGAGATGAACGTCTCTGGATTTAACAAATTCCTTAAAGGTGCTTTGTACGACATCCAGAGCATTATCAAACAACTATTATCAAACAACTATCAAACAACATCAAACAACTATTACCTATGTAAAGATATAGAGGAGTAACGTCTACCTGAGCAGAGAATGAAGTCCCTCTCCCCCTGTGTGTGTTGTAATCAGAGCTTCTCTGTGCTTTGTTGACATTGCCGGTAGGGCTGAACGGTATATCGTCATTTTAAGGTATATTGATATATTTTGAAATAAGGTATAGGATGAGACAATACCGTTTATTACACGGCTTCGTTGAATACTCGATTCACGGCGTTCTACGGCCTGTTATTTTTCTATAACAGACCATGGTTATGTTCTGATGTCGGACACTGGCGGACGTTTTTTGTCTCAAATGATTGATTTCTTAAGTAAGTAGCTGTGTAATAAGCGGGATAATGTACAGCTAGCAGGTCATTCGGGGTCCACCTGTGGGGTTTATTTCACAACAATGACCGGTTCGCTGTGCATTATCCCTCACTTATATCGATATACTTTAATATTGCGTTACATAAGTATGTCACTGAAGCTGACTGAGTGATAAAGTTGCTGAAAGTTACGCCATCGGCTGTTGCGCTTTCAAATTGAATAGGCGCAACTGTTTCTACCGGTAACGTCGCCTCCATGATCACTCAGCTGATCCACTTCCTCAACACATGCACAGATAGTTTTTTTTTTCTGTTGTATGTATGTAAATGTATATTTTCTTGTATATGTGTTTCAAATGTGTTAATGAGCTTTGAGCCGCCATGCTGAGAGCCATGCGGAGGCAATGTAAATGCATCTAATCTCGCATTTAGCACCTTTGACAGTTAAAGTTTACTCAGTTTAAACAGCCATCCAGCATTATAACACAACTGTGTCATTTTAAGAATCATTAAATAGAGTGACTAGTCATTGATTGCCTCGGTCTGGGTCCAGCTCGGAGAAGGCGGGAGAAGAGGGATAGCATGTGAACTTTTAACCGCTGGGCTAATCTGCTAATCGTCTTTCTTTTTTATTACAATCTTGTATTTTTCATAGACAGGCTAATTATTCCACATTAGGGCAAGGGCTGGGCTCATATTGAAGTTCCCTAGCAACACGATGACGACATTTCAGTGTGTCTCTTGCTTTGTTCATGCAGTTTTGCTCTGACTGTTCAGCAGAGTCTAGTACATTATAAACAGGTTCTCTCTGACTGTCCTCTGGACCATGCCTGAGACCTGCCCAGCTGCCATTTGGTGTCTGTACAACCATCAATTTCCACTTGCTCCCCTCCAGCCAGCACACACACAGACACACACATACACACACACTGCCAGCCTGCAGTGCCAGGATGTCTATCGTCCCTCATGCCCTCAGTCAGATTGCCCTTGCCTGCACCGCTCTGCACCCACAGTGTCAGTCTTGGCTGACAGCAGGCCTGCATTAGCCAGCTAACATTTCCTGGCCTCTTGTTTGCTCAGCACGGGCAGAGCTGTTGGCTGTACGCTGCTCTGATACTCACCTCTTAGCATCAGAGCAGCTTAAAAATGCAGTCATTAGGATGACAAATTTCATTGATTTGTGAATTTGCATTTCTGCCAAAGGTTCTGCTTGGTTACACATGTGTGGAGTTAAGCTTGATTTATAGTTATAGTATAGAAGCTGGCAGGTGCCTCCTCAAAAATGTAATGGCTATGGGGATACTGTACCCAACACGTTTCTGAAGGTGGCAGAAATTGTTGATAGTGAAGACACATTGAATAAATTAAAGAAAGCCTTCGTAATCTGCTGCTTTTCAGTAACACACATCTAAAAAGGACATCTCCACACAAACCTTCTGCTCACTGCGGTAGTCTCTTATTCTTCTTTAAGTATGTAGCTGGGTGAGCGTTAATTGTTTTTCCAACCCATATTAGATGAAATCACGCACACTTCTGTATGACGAAAGCTTTGATGCAGGGTCGACGGCAGTGTTGATGAATTTACTGTTTATCAGACCACACAAATGAGACAAGAATTAGCTAGCCAGCGTACTCCGCTGTCCCTCCGACTCACTCTCTGCCGCTGGGAGACTATTTCACTGGGAGGAGAGGACGGCAGCTCCAGAGTCGGACCTTCAGTTAGCGGCCAGCAACTCAATTTCAGCCAGCGCAAACCCCAGCGCTGGGGATCACAGTGGGCTGGTGGCCACTAGTCTCCTAGTGGCGGGGAGTAATGGTACGTGTCCACAGGCTCCGTGCTTTCCACGCTCCCCATTCATTATCTATGTAAGCAGCCGAGCAATGCATTCTGGTAGCATTTCGGTGAACTAATTTCGTGATATGAAAGTAGAAAGTTTCCAAACGAGCCTCCATACTGTTTCCGATTTTAAAGCTGGGAGCAGCAGCCCACAGCGGGAAAGCGTTCGTCCAATCAGGTGGGGACAGCCTGTGTCTAGTGACCGCCCCCCAAGCGTCCAATGTTGGGAAGCGTCGCGTCCCTTCGTGATAAAAAACACTAGCCAACTGCTAAATAAGTCAAATTTAATAACTTAATGCTTCATCCACACACTCTTGTCACAGCGCAGGAAAGCACATTGCTATCGCCAGATTTTGTAATGTGCTGATGGCCTAATCTCGAGTCCACAGAAAGGAGAGAAAAGACGTGTGCTGTGCTGTGAATGTAACGCTACACGAAAATGAACCGAACAAAGTTGTGACTCATAATTCCGCATAGCATCCAATCACAAGGACGCGTGGCCGTGGTTTCATCTAAAACGATAGACGCAGCTGGGCAACATAATTAAAGCATAATAGGGCCTGTGTTTAGTGTGGCAGTGGTGCTAGCAACGGGTGAAATAAGATGCTCAACTATAAATCCAAACCTTTGAGGTAGATACAACGGTACAATGACGGTACTCCCCTTGTGTTAAGCATAAATACTTCTTTAGTCTGGAAGCATCACTGTCATTCCAAGTAATGTCTTCTACTTTAAGATGTGCGTCCATTAGCAACATATTCACCATTACTGAAAAATTTGCATTTTTCTTTTATCAAGATTTATTTCAACCAGCCCTGCTTTCATCTCTTAAAGGGGTACTCCATCGATTTAGTATTGCACCAAAAAACACTGGCTCCTACCTTTCCCATAATGCAACTCAATACTGTCTCTCATTAGGCTTTCCCTGCCTTATAATGTCTTTCAAACTCCCCCAGTTTGTAGCTCAGACTTTGAGTCAGAACTTTGCAGTCTGAAGCCCAATCTGAGGTATCCCTGGGGACATCATCAGGGTTGTTTACTCAGATTTTAGTAAGTGCACTTCAGAGCCATAGAGGACGTTATACAACTGTTTTCACAGGCATTGTGACAATAAACTGATCTACATGTGTAAAATGAGTGCCCCTTGAACAAAATCTGCTTTCATTATTATTTAGCCCTAATCCATCATACTATTTTCAAACCACTTAAAGCGGCGCAAATAAGTACCTTGAAGTGCAATTGTGTTGAAAACAGACAGTAGTTTATCTGAGGCGGTTGCTATGACTACTGTATACAAATTACCCTTTGCAGCATATAGTGTTGATGTCGTGAGTCAACACCACACTCCTCCCTCTCCATTGTTTGCATGCTTTCAATACTTGAAACTAGTGTGGTCGTAACATCGATTCCGTTTTACATAATGTCTATATATCTTACTCGCTGTTCTCATTACCATTGGATCATTACTTCCTCTAATACCATGTACCTTCCAGCTGCTCTTTGTTAGCGGTAATTAGGTGATGATCTGTAGCAAAAGATATTAAGATGAATTCTAAGGGCAATTGGTGGTATCACAGAAGGAGAGAAGTCCTTCTTCCAGTGCCCTGATTAAGCTATAAAAAGGCTGGGGGGCACTTTGGGAAGATGGGACAGAGTGTCTATTTTCAAATGCCAAAAACAGTTCACCAGCACTTGCCATTCTGTGCATAGCGAATATTGCTGCTGCAGTCTATTGCTTTATGGAGGTATATTGAAATCCCTCACTTTCCACCTACTCCCTCCCTCGCGTCGTTGAATATTTATCCAATCTCTCCTCCACCATACCGTTCTAGTTAGATGAGATATTTATGATCTCCAAAACAAAATGGATCTATTTATCCATTCTGTAACTCCCCATTCACCGACTGCCAATGGAGGCATGTAAACACATTTCTTTTCTTTGGGGGGAAAGTCACAGAGGGTTTTTAAGCTGTCCTTGCTTAAAAAGTACCACTTCAGTCACACCCTTTTGAAATTCTACATTAACATATTTTCAGCTTTTGTAATCGCCTTAATGCCAGATACTAAGTAAGCATGCAGAGAAAAGAGAAACACCTCTACAGGCAGAGGCCATGTCTTTAAAGGGTGATAACTGCATTCTTTTTTTCCATTACTGACCCATTCTTGACCCTCATGCATTGAGCTATTTTCTCCATGGCAACGCAGATGAGGATCGACCCGCAGACACTCCTGTACACCCACATGTGTTAATAGTGCCAAGTGGGTATGATGGAGGGCATTTAACTTCGTTTCAAAAATAAAAAAATATAAATCTCTTGAATATAGGGTCAAAACTGTAAATGTATTTTTGTCTTTAAAAAGTTCAATGATTTCTGTTCATCTGTGCTTTATTTATTAAACGTCCTCATCGTCTCTTGATCTGTGAAAAACATCATTGCCAAATCATGTATAGTTTGCATTAGAGGAAATAGAGAAGTTTATTTGGAAAGTAACCAAAAGAAAATCCTTGAAAACCTTTCAACAGCACATTCTCTGGTTTTCTTATTCATTCATGATTCATCCCATTTTTTTTTTTGTTCAATAGCAGGGCATCACATCTGTCTCAATCCTCCGGTGTCTAGTTTTGTAAGAGAGCTGGAGTTCACACAAATATGAATTGTACAGCTACAGATCACGGGAAGTAAGAAGCCTTTTGGAATATGCTGTGCATATTTTAAAAAATCCTTAGAGTGCAAGACAGCGATAACTATAACTTATCACGGAGAGGAGTAGTAATGTATGAGAATAGCAGCTCTGGCAGGAGATATCAAAGAGAATAATATTACAAAGAAATATTGCGGGTCTCTGCGGGGAAATTAGGTAATTCTACCAGCCATCTTTAAGGGGATTCAGAAGAGGAAATGCTGTTAAAAATGTGCAAAAATGGGATAACATTAAATACTATAACCATAAACAATTAAATTAGAATATTACAAATATGGTTATATAAACCATTTCATTGCATGTTAAGAGTCAATTTACTCTAATGCTGCGTTCCAGACAACTCGGAGTTTGGAATTTTCCCAGTGGAAATTTCCAACTTTCGACCTCGAATCGTTCCAGGTGCACGACCCCAAGCGTAAAAAAATAAAAACATAGCAAGGTAAAGCAGCTGTGCAGCAGAAAAACACATTTTAGCCACCTAAAAAAATCCATATCAGTCTAAGTGTACGCTATATTTAAAATATTTTCACCGCTTTACCTCGCCATCAGACAACCCTTTCAGACGGTCGACTGAAGCCGCTATATCGCAGTCTTCATTTTACCTTGAGGAACACAGGAGTTGCTGGTCAATACCAATCAGCTACTAGCAACACAGGTTAGCTATACATGCTTCTCAAGAGGATGAACACACATCTTCTCAGTGTGTTTACATCTAGTCATGATGCATATCTTGTCCGTGAGTCTCTTCCACGAATACATTAACACAGCATGAGAATCTAGAGAGTATACAGGTGGCGACACAATAATATGAACACCTGCGCAATCTAATGTAATAAAGACGGTGTGAAATACCATTGTGAGGCTAACTGTTAATTTTCTGTTGCCAGAAAGGTGTTGATTGAGCCTTATGGTAATTTGTGATACTCTATTTTCTGGTGGCGTTCTATTAGATTTAATTATATTGTACAGGTGTATGTGTCTTTGTGTCCATCCCTTGTACATTATGAAATAATATGCAGGTATGTGCATGTAGTCACAGCCTGCTGCAAGATATTATAAAGTTTTAAAAACTAGATTTTTAGGTTTGATAATCCAGCATTTGCTCAAAACTCTCCTCAAATATTTCAGTATGTGTTTGTGTTGTGTGAGTGACTGAGTCATCAACAACCATATGTTCAACATGAATGCGCACAAGGCCACTTTTTCTTTTCTTACACCTCCAGATCGACATTACTATGCAGACAAGTGAAGGAACTGCTGGATGATGCTGGAAGATGCATCACATTTGTGTTTGCCATTCACCCACACCTCTCCTCTTTGTGGAACTCACTATACAGAGCCACTGTGACAAGTGCATGACTCCCGCATGAATTATGGATCATCCCAAGGGGCAAACACTGGGCCAAAAAGCTGTTAGGCCCTGCGGCCCTCTATGTGTGACATCCCTCACTCCATACAAATTCACTTCCAGTCAGAGCTGACAATGGGCTGTCCTTCATAATCCAAAGTTAAGGTCGCAGTTCATGGTGTGTTAGCATGCAGGCCAAATGGTGCATAAAATTGGGAGACTCTTGGTTTGACACATTTTGACGTGCATGCTCCGCTCAAAAAGCACCAAAATGTCAACATGCGTTTTTTCTTTTAAGGAAGAAGTTGGGAAAAAAATAGATACACCGATTGCATTGATTGCAATTGCAATTTTCTTGGCCAATTCCAATTTTCGATTTTTTTAATAGTCTGACCTGCCAATACAGATTTTCTTTCTAAGTATTATAATTGACAGCAAGGCTCCAGAATAACTTTTTCACCACCCGGATCAACCGTCCCAAAGTCAGTGTAAAGTGAAGATACTGATATCATATGAAACTAGAGGAGGAATTCATTGGTACCAACCATGTCATACTAGCTTGTTGCGAAGGAGGCTTAATAACCCTATAATAATAATAATAATAATAGTTATTTCAAGTGTTTTTCAGGTTAGTTGTTGTTTGCAAATTGCGAGCTTTATGTCTTCTTCACTCAAACTGAAGAACTTCCACACTGACAACATGTTATGTGCGTGTCGCTGTGATGTTACGTTACGTCTGTGCCGCTGTGTGCAGACGTCACCTATCATGTATCTACCGCACACGTGTGTGAATGTGACTGGCAAAAAAACGGAAATATGACCGGCTGATCAGTTGAAAATGGGCCGATTTCGATCGACTGCTGATTGATTGGCACATCTTTAATTTTAACAGCTGGAAGAAATCTCATTTGACTTCATTTTCTCTCATATCGTCTGTGCCATTTGGTGTATTTTCATTATCCTCACATTATTGCGTCTGTGCTTCTTGAAATTGGACTGACATTCACCAATTCCAGCTCCCCTGCTCCGCTAATATTGCACTGCTACTGTATTCATGTGTGTAAGGAGCACTTTAGATTCCCTTGCTGCCTTTAGCTGACGCTTAAGCAGTCTTTTTTACTTTCTGAGAATGTAATAAAGGATACCATTGAACCGGTTAAATGTTTTCAGCGTGCTCATATGACACTGTGGATCAAGGCTTCTGGCCTTTTCCCAAACCATTACGCTATCACTTTAATGGTTGCGAGGAATTGGCAAATACTCAGAGCAAAGTGTGACTGTCTTTCAGCTGCCCCCTCAGACGCGATGCCAAGCGTCTGCAAGCTGCGCTTTTAGATATACAAGTTTTACACTAACAAGAGTTGACACCTAAACTTGTGGCGTTTTCACGCTTTTGCGTTCGCTCCATTATATCCACAATGACATGAGAGAATGAGCGTAGTATTTGTTTGTAAGAGGAGGAAATGATAGATTAGGAAAGCAGGACGAGGCAGGGGAAGCCTGTGAGCCGTAGCGGTTGGATTAATTCCCTTATGAGTTACTCTCTGCAGTGATGCTACGCCATGAAAGTCTAATACCATCTTTTTATGGATTTGACTCAATTTAGATTACCTCCCCTCTACATTCAGCAAAGGGATCACAGTGTCTCTTTCTGTTTCTCCTTTCTTTTTCTTTTACTGCAGTGGCTTCTCGTTGCTTTGTCAGAGATGATGTAGGAGAACCGGTGAATAAATTGGAGATTGGCAAAGAAAGACGCCATTAAGAATGAGCCATCTTCACCCCAAACAGAAACACACACCAACAGAAAAACAATAACAGTCTGTGCTTGGGAGGATCATTAAGGCAAAGTTTCTCTACAAGTAAAAGAGAGCGGGTTTTCGGTAGATATAGTGATTTTCAAGGTGATTAAAAAGCCATTAGTGATACGACTCTCGCAGGTAATTCACAAGGTAGTCATTCAAAACCCAGTTAGAAACCAGGAAAAGCTCCGACTGAAGAAATGACTGTTATTAGATAGAGTTATTATATCAAATTGCCCAAGTGAGAAAGCTCCCCCACAATCTCCTGTCTATGAGCTAAATCGCTATCATTTGGAAAGATGGGCTTTCATTTCTTCTGGCATTTTCTAAATCAAACAGGCGAATCCTGAGGAAAGCTCAAACTTATTTGCCTGGGAATCTGCGGAAAGACTGAATAAAAATTACTAGGTTTAATTGAGTCATATGTTGTCTGTCAGCGTCCAGGATTTTAACATTACACAGATAAAAGAGAGCAAACACGGTACAAGAAAGCAGACAGCTGTCCTCAAAATGATTTCCTCCTTTAAACTTTATACGTTATCATCTCTTTGAGGGAAAAACAAAAACTTTTCTCACACAGCGGAAGCTATTATGGAACTCTGGGAAGCCATTATTTCGGTGTCGTTCAGGGGTGCTTACTGAGTTGTACACAGAGTATGCTTTTCTAATGTATATTTGTACTCTACATTGACCACAAACTTCTTTTTCAAATTATAATCACGATGTAAATCTATTTCTATTCATGGCTTATTGGCTTCCATCTTTCATTGCAAGCTCCATTATTTTTTGAAGATTGCTTCTTGCTATTTGATGATAGGAGTTCACCAGCCAATCTGGGCACCAAATTCAACAGAGGGGTGGAAAGTTGTTCCACAAAAATCAGGTAAAGCGCGGCATTCATCTGTAGTGATTTTCTAATATTGTATCCACATTTCTCTTCTCTACCAGAATCAACACTTTCATTCAATGTTCCCCCAGTACCTTGGCTTGGAAAATCTCAATTTCCCATTTCTGTACTCATTTTATAACTCGTTCTTTTTGTCTGACCTGCTATATTCCAATTTATTACTTCACCTGAAATGAACCAGAATGTGATTTTCATCCAGGACCTGGATACTTTTTGAGACAAATGAAAGTATACAGAGCCAAGAAGTCTAAACTATAGGCCTAATTCAAAACATTTCAGAGATCAGTCATGCTGTCAGGAAGTTTCATCTGGCTCTCTTGGCCTAATTGGTTGAATTCACACAGAAATTGGCAAAGTCTATTTGTGATATCTCTGTCAAACCTCCAAGGCAAAACATTGTGTTTCTCTATTTTGTCTTGCCCAGACGGATCGGAGGGGAGAGCTGTTAAAATTCATAAGATGTGCTTTTGTAAAGCATTTTCAGACATCCATCTCGGTAGATTTCAGGGGCTTGAAGGTTTACCGTGCCAAGCCTTAACTCAGCTGCCATCTTTTAAGTTTGTCTTATCCTTGTATTGTGGCCAGGTATGCACTACGAGCATGAATGACTTCTGAACCTCGGCACAGAAGTAAGAAATGTGTTGTACTCTAGGAAACAGAAATAGCATTCGGTTTTTGTTTTAAGGCTGACAAATCTTCCTTGTATGTCGGACAAGTCGGGTCTTACAGGGCGTCTAGCCCATAAAGACTTTTTGCTGTACACATCAACTGCAAAAGAAAAACTGAGAAGGACATATGTTGGACTTTCTCAATATTGAACCCCCCTAAAATCCATTTTAATTACAGTTAAATCTACCAAGAGTCTTATCGGCTTATTTCAATGCCCATTTTGCCAGGAATGTGAAGCCTGAACAATGTTTGAGAGTGTGATGAGACACGAGAGGAAAGAGTAAACAAGATGAGTGTGCATAAACATGAACATCCGTGTTGTGATCAATTTATGTAACTGTATGTAACCATAGAAAAAGAACTAGAAATAGAACGGACATTCCTAATCAAATCGACGTAGCAGGATGGTCAGAGCGGTGGGCATTTTTATGTATACTGTTGCCAGGTCATGTCTAGATGGTAACTCTCGATTTGTGAAACTCTCGCAAGATGGTTGAGGTTAGGCATTGACCTTGTTAGGATAGGTCGTCGGGCAGCGAGTCTCGTGAGAGTTTTCGCAAATCGAGGATGACCGTCTAGACACGACCCCGTTGCCATGGATGTAGTCGTAGGCAAGTGGCGGACTCACTCATGCCGGCGCACCGTCGCACCTGGGACGGCATCTTAAAACAAAACAGCGCTGGCGTCTAGTGTCTGTGTGCATAGAGTCCCACCATGCCGACTGTCCCTTTTAGACAGATGTTGATTCAACTATGTGACTACCTCATGAACTACCTCTGCTGCCGGCAGAGCAACAATGTGGGACACACTTCACGGCCCCACTGATGTCTGTTGTTACCATAACAACTAAAAACATCGTCATCTTCTTTTGACCTAGTCAAATGACCACAGCAAACGGTTCAATGTCCACTTTTTGATATAGTTTAGATGTATTGTTGTAGAACATTACGGCTGTAGCTCAGTGGGTAGAGCAGGTTGTCCTTTAACCACAAGGTTGGCGATTTGGTCCTCGGCTCCTACTGTCTGCATGTCGAAGTGTCCTTGAGCGAGACACTAAACTCCAAGTTGCTCCCCGTGCACTTCACAGCAGCCTATTGCTCCTAAATGCTTAGGATGGGTTAAGATTTCATGTATGTACCTATATATCCATATAACAATTGTAATTAAGTTTAATTTAAGTTTTTTTATTATCCATGTCTGCATTAAATATGGACTTAATTTAAAGAAAAATTTCATGACCGTGATTGTTGTAGTGATTCGGGAAACACAGACTCTTGACAAAACATCGTATATTGAGCAAGCAGTACGAGTCTCTTAAAGCCTAATACACTTCCATTTTACATAACTACTTGCCCCTGGATCAGAAACATAGAAATTAGCCCTCTGGATTAGCTATTATAGCTAACTGCATATGGATATAATTCCAGGGAAATGTACAGGCTAGACAGACTAACTCATGTGTGCACATCGGTGTGTTTGTATGTGTGAGGTTGTAGGTCAAATAAGCCATAGTCATAATGAACATAATTATGAGAACCCGGTTGAGGTACAGAAATATTCCTTTAAAAGGACAAGGGGGAGGTTAATTAGTCCTCATGTGGTGTTTATTCCAACATTGCTTGAGCCTGCATGTTTTGCAGCCATTGATTCCAACTCTTTTATCTCTGGACTGAATGTATGACCTATTCAAGACTTGAATTACTTCTCATTTTAATAATAGTGACATAGTCTGGACACATAATGCGTATATACCCTTTCTATGGTAAGGGTTTTCTCTTTATTCGAAGCCTCTTCGGTGCCTAAGGACAATCGTACACATATGATATTATAATGTTAAACACGAAGCAGCCAACCATAACTGAACTGCCTCGTTAAGATGTAACACATCATAACAGTCTCGGGGGCTTTGGGAGATTTAACCCCTCTCTGGTTTACGGAGACAGTGCTCTCTCGTTTGAGTTAGGGGCTGCTCTGAGACGGGGTTTCGTGGAAACGGTAAAGACAGAAGTGGAAGCTGAGGCTTATGTGAATAGCGCCCTGAGATATGACTCCTTTTCGGCCATGAGAGATAGGACCAGAGTGATTCCCTTCAGACTTCAGTCCTTTATTAATGTCCCAGTCCAGGTTTTCTCTAAGGGACGCATGACCGAAGACGAGCTCCCACTTTCATCTCTCAGTTAATGAGAAAAGACCAGATAACCATTGAGCCCCTGTAGGCTTGAGCAGAGATATGGAGGCCCAGTTCTCGTTGTAATCTCCTAACATAAAGCTTCATGCTTTGTGCCCTGGGATCCACGACCACTTCAATAAGTCAATATACACATTTAAACATCATGTACAAGACATGTATTTGCTCTTGTACTGTATATCAGATGTTGCTTTAAAAGGAAGTCTCTGTTAATGGACTCCTCCCCGTTTATAGTCCTCAGGTTTACGTTTTGTCTCTTTTGTGTTTTCTCGAGATTCATCAGTGGTGGTGAAGGACTGAGATTAATTGTCTGAAACTATTTTACGCATTTGAATAGTAAATCAATTTAGCTTCTGCTAATGTAACACACAAAGAAAGGCAATGGAAGAGTGGTACATGAAGTTAAAGCTGCACCCATTATAATTAGGGCTGGGACGATTCACCTTCATCTCCTGATTCGATACTATCAAGATACTTGGGTGCTGATGTGTTATGTATTGTGATTTTTAAGTATTGAGATTTTTAAGTATTATGATTTATTGCAATTTTTGTTAACTTTTTTAACACTAGACCATGGGACAAAGTTGAATCACACATTTCTAGAGACTTTTACTTATAAAATATCTAAATTAATATATAAAAAATGTTTGAGTTTCAAATTTATCAGTCATTGGCAGGCATTTATTTATTACATTTCTTTCCAGCAACCCAAAAATCAAAAACTAAAGACGTTTCCCTCACATTTACAATTAACAATTAGTGGCATTTACTTTTTAATTTATAAGGGACAAGTAACATGTTTTATTCTTCTGGTGAATATAATCCAATCAATCTTATTTCCATATATGTAATTTGTATATAAAATTCACTTTGTTAACACCTTATTTTGAAAACCAGACGTAGTCACATGTGTCTACTTTCGCTTATTTGCCAAGTCCGTCGCTAGCTCTCTCCGTTAGCTCCGTTCTCTTTAAACATCCATGGTCAGCTCCATCGGGGCCGTTTGAATGCATTTAACATAAATGTCAGTATATGGGTGCTCTACAGTTGTAGCGTCGGCCCATTTGACCACGGAAATGAGAGTGAATCGCATGATTGTCACAATATTTTAATCGATTGACAGCCGTAGTTTTAACTCCAAAAAGTGTGTTGAATAATCTGGCTAAACTGTTGGCTTGTTTACAACCTGTCTGATCGTCTGACTTCTCGTATTTCTTGCCCCATTGGACTTGTTAACGTCATCGATATATTATACCATGTTTCCCTGTGTGTAACATGTATGTGAAGTGGTTGAAAATAATTCAAATTGAAGAATGTGTCTGACAAGACAGCCATTTGTCTTCCCTCTGTTTACTGGAGATCACAGATTTATTGTGGAATGATATATTCAAGAGAACACCCTTTTCTCTTTTCCATTATTTCAAACTCAGTGATTGCCCCTCTGTGTTGTCAGTGATTTATTGAAGAGCCCTTTGGAAACTTGGTATAAAACTCAAAAATAAGCGTTTCATTGTGAATTCCCCAAACAAATTCATGAATGTCAAAACTGTTATCAAAACAAGCTGGAGGAAAGAAATGTTTCCAAAACTTCTGATGATTTAAATTCCATGACAATGTCACGTCACCGAGCGGTCTCCTCCTCAGGCGCCAAGGGGAGCATGTGGCATTATCATTTAACCGCAGACATCAATATCAATTATCAGTTTTCTGACTCTTCGTCTTCTCATCCTTCGACTGCCCCTCCTAAACTGCTCTGTTTCCAATCTTCACTCCCATTAACGCTTTTCTGTAATTGCATTAGGAGCGACAAAGGGGAAATAGATGTGCAAAACGTATGTTCCAGAAGGAAAGTCATTTCTCTGCATCTGCAGGTAATTGAATTTTAATTGTTATGCAGAAAGGGCATCTGGAATTGAGTGGGTATGTATAAGAAAAGAGACAGAACAGACAGCCTTATTATTACGCTGACCGTCAAGTTAACCACTCTGTGTGACCACATAACCTGTTTGAAACCGTATATTTATTGCACAGGCGAAGGCATCGCAGATTGCTCACAAAGACAGCATTCACACATGTGCCCTTGCATACACACCAATGCAACCTTTAATAATAACACAGCCCTGGCTCTGCACGCTCTTGTCCTTGAAATGTCTCTGAGCTCATTTACCATTTTGTACTGTAAGGGAAAGTTGTACAAGATAGATCAAACTGCTGTATTATTTTGTGGCAGCAGCCCCCTGCTGAAGGAGAGCCGGTAAAACACAGCGTTGCTTGGTCAAAGCCTGTGGCACCGAAAGCTGATATACACATGCCATTAGTCTGTTGTGATTAGATTTTACACCTTTGGGTTTTATAGTTCAAAAGTTGGTCGGTATTGTGTTCAAATGTGGAACGACTGTGTAAAAGAGGAATGGCTTATATAGGTTGTGGAGCAACTGTATAAAAGAGAAATTAATTATAGAGTTAAGGAGCTTTTGTTGTTGAGGCATTGATCCTAACTGCTTCATTTAGAGTAGCTAGCTCTTAATTATTGGTCAGCTTAAAGGTATAAACAGACTTGAGGTTGATGAGAGGCTCAGCTGTTGAAGCATATGGCTTTGCATCTTTTATAGTCGATTACTTAATCAGACTAATTTATCAGTGTATGTAAGCTGTGTAGTCTCATCAGCACATCTGCCACTGTCGATCAGTTCTGATTGTTTGTTTTGTTCCATAGTCAGTTTGAGCTGAACGTCTTTTATCAGCACACTATATCAAATTCTTCATTATTCTGATGTCGATGTGGAAATCAAGTACTCAATCTTGCATTTGATCCTTCCTTTTTGCCTATAAATTCAAACAGTGGTGTTTGTTGTTTTCACATAAACCTGGAGGTCTATAATTATTGTTTCTACAGCGGTCAGAGCAACGTGTGTCTCTTAAATGTCCTCAAACATCTTTTATTTATTGGTTATGAGACTGTTGTAAGCACATAGGGTTGTTACCCAAACCCACTCTTGACACTTTCATAAATCCAAAACCAACATTTTCTAGCTGGCCCTAAAACTCTGCATTCATATAATCCTTCACATCATCACGATGAACATTCAAAATGTCGGTTTGTAACATAAGTGGAGATGATGGAGGGTAGAGGCTTTGGGAAATTAACAACCCGTAACTTAATGTGTATCCATTGTCATGGGTTCTGCTTTTGTTTCCACTGTTCTCCTCCTGGTTTGGGGACTCGTTCCTGAACTAAATTTTGGCACTGCACAGGAGCTGATACTAAATCCAAGTTCCAGGGGGGAAGGAATGCAACAGCTCATTTTCAACACATCAAACGCTCTAGTTGTAAAGCTAGAGTGAGTATCCTGGTATCATATGAAACTAGAAAACCTAAGGAATCCATTGATATGTCATACAAGCTTGTCGGGAAGGAGGATAAATAACGCTCCATACTTGCATAACATTTGGCGAAGAAAAACTGGCATGGTCATTTTCAAAGGGGTCCCTTGACCTCTGACCTCAAGATATGTGAATGAAAATGGGTTCTATGGGTACCCACGAGTCTCCCCTTTACAGACATGCCCACGATATGATAATCACATGCCGTTTGGAGCAAGTCGTAGTCAAGTCAGCACACTGACACACTGACAGCTGTTGTTGCCTGTTGGGCTGCAGTTTGCCAGGTTATGATTTGAGCATATTTGTTTATGCTAATTGCAGTACCTGTGAGGGTTTATGGGCAATATTTGTCATTGTCTTGTGTTAATTGATTTCCAGTAATAAATATATACATACATTTGCATAAAGCAGCATATTTGCCCACTCCCATGTTGATAAGAGTATTAAATACTTTTTTTAACAATTTTGAACAGATAATAAATGCGCAATTAATCTGTGATTAGTTGCGATTAAATATTTTAATTGACTGACAGCCCTACTAATAACATGTTTTTAAGCACTGCAAGGCAATAGTAGATTGTGTGCACAAGTGATTGATTTGATTTCCTTATAATGTTTGGGTTGCATAGATATTTTCAGACTCGTATAACATTTCCATTAGTGAGCTATTTTTTCCACTAAATTGCGGGGTAATTCGACCAAATGCTACACAGGCATCTGTGACACATGGCTGTATATATATATTTTTTCTCTTGAAGAAAAAAGACCCTCAGAAATGATTGTGCTGCATCCGGCAGTCTGTTCTCCACCTGCCCCTCTGCGTCTTGGGATTCAAGCAGTGGGCTGGTCTGACATTACGGAGCAGAGAGAGCGAGGGACGGGCAGCTAATGGGGCATCCTTCAGAGCAGCTGACCTGTCCCCTCTGGAGAGGGTGTGAGCTGGTCTGGTGCCATTCATTCTCTGCTCCATTCTGTTGACCTTGTCCTACTGAGCGTAAACGTGAAAGGAAATCGATATCAGCCACACTTATTCTGTTGTTGTCTGTCCCACTACTGCACTCACCCCGCATAAAATGACCGGTACCGCCTTTTTAATGGCATGTATCCACAGTGCTTTGGTTTGTAAAACAGAGTTGAAATGCAAGGTGGGACCTAGAACCAAAGCCTTACAGGTTCTTTAAAAGTTCAAGGTTATGTTTTACTCTATCAGCGAACAAGTTCCTACACTGGACAAAAGTTCTCTCAGACACAATTGAACACAATTTAGTCTTTAAGGTTAAACATTGTCCGAAAAATATTGCGTATATTATAGGAGCCATTTGAAATCACATTTTTCAATAACCAAATCTTATTTTAAATGCCGCTGAATTCAACATGTCCTCAGTGTTCGCTATACAAGCCGCTGTTATGATACGTACATGAAACAAAACAGTGTTTGCCGACCATTTTCACACCACTCACCACTTAGCTTCACGTCAGACGCTCGCCGACAGCTCCAAACTGTCCGACGGCCGACCATCGTCTGGTGTGTCAGGGCCTTAAAGCCTCTAATATCGACTCATTTTTACTTGTGATTAAATAGCAAGCATAACTGGCCACAAAATGACCACAAGTGAGTTCTATGTGCTGCACCATCCACCACGGATTCATTAAAATAAAGCTTCTCGATTTGCAGAAGAAAAGTAAGCTTGAGAGCAATATTTCATCATGAGGGTGGTTTTCTTATCGTCAGTGAACTGACCCTGGAGAACCACTGCTTGACTTTAGCCGAGGCCACAGATATCTCAAAGCTCCAATTGGATTAGAGACGGTGAACTATTGGAATTGAAATAGCTGAAATAGAGCGGCTATGAAATAGGTTGTATTTCTCAGAAGGCACTAGCCCAGCCCTCGGGGAGACGGAGTGTGCTGCCGGCGTGTTGAAGAGATCAGAGAGAGGGGATCCTCCTCTGCAGCTCCATTGTAGTCCAGGTAGCATAGATCAAACAGAGCAATCCCCACAGAGCTCCCCAGAAAGTGCTTACCAGGAGGCAATCTCAGGCAGCCCCCAAAAGAGAGGCATGGCATATGGCCTTTTGAAGATAGTGGCTTGAGATTAGAGCCTATCCCGAATCAGAGACCATTGAGAGGGGCTGAGCTGCGAGTATGTTGGTAAGCGACAGAATGACAGATAAGGGAGAGGCAAAAACCGTAATGCAGCTGTTTCAAGAATTACACAGCAGAAAATGTGTATAGACCTGTTTAGATATCGATCGGCGCCATCGTCGAGGGCTTGAAGCAGAGATGTTTTCAAGAAGCGACTGGAATTCAATAAAGATGATGCTAAAAAGTGTAACATCCAGCCTCCCTCCTTGAGCTTTCTGTGAAATTAGATACATTTCTTGACAGGAGTAGGACTTGTTTTCCACTTTGTGTGGACACAAATTTTCCATCGAGACTAATTTCCTGCTCTGTTCTCGTATCTGCTCTGCCCTACTCAATCGGAGAGGATAAAAAACAATCCAATATACTGTATAATAGCCTAATTTATGGCAGACTGTAGTAGCAGTGTGTGTGTTCTCTCTCTCTCTCTCACTCTCTTTCATCGAGCGCTGTTTCTGACAGCTGTTCCCTGCAGCAGCCTGGAGAGTCGGCCACCGCTGCGATGCCATTTTATCTTCCAAACATCTGAGTAATATAAAAGCTGCGTCATTCTACGCTAAGGGGGGTGATATAAAAAGGCACCTCACTTGACCGAGACTTATTACCACTCTATTTGTGAAGCGATGTCTTGGCGATATTTCGTCTGATAAGATGGCAATTTCAATAAGAGGCTTCACTGGCTTTTGGCCCCTGTGGGCTTTGGCTTGAGTAGGAGGGATATATTTCACAGGGGAGAGCTCGATGAAATGAGGGGCAAGCATTTGCAAAAGTGAGATAAAACCTGGCTGTTTTTTTTTTTTTCCCAGACATTTTGCCGAGGAGTCATAAGACGTTTGCTATGTGTTGATTGGTAGAAGCCTTGTAGAAGTGGAACAGTCTGTGGTTGGTGTCCCATCCATTTTCCACCCTGATGAAGATGGCACAGAGGACGCTATTGGTTGTGGTGGGGGTGTTGGTGGCGTGTGGTGGCAGGGGGGGGGGGGGCGATTTGGGGATGTGCCAAGCCCAAAATTAAGATGACAGCAATGACAAGGCTCGATGCCGAACAGATCTATCCCACTGATGCAAGCCACAAGCTTAACAACCCATAGGCTCTATCTCTGCGTGAGTGTGTGTGTGTGCGCATGTGTCTGCATGCACGTGTGTGTTTGATGTAGCGTGCAATATGCGCGCCTGTTGACAAGATCATGGAGACTCAGTGTCAAACTAGACAGCTGATTGCAGGCTGGAGTAAACACCTGGCATCATGCTTGTCTACAACTGAGGTGAATCAATGCACATGTACGTCAGCCGAAATGTCAAAATGAAGGCACGGAAAACAATGTCTGTGAAGCAAATGGGGGTGGAAATCGCTGCATGAGGAAGATGATGTGTTGGCTGTTTGATGTGTTTGCTTAAGTCCAAAAGTTTCTGTTTTTATTCTGTTCTCTATAGCAGTGGTGCTCAACCTTTTTTTTGTCAGACGGACCCCCACAGTCCTGTCAGATGAACCAGTACCCAGTCATCAACACTGCCATTTATATCAAACATTTATGATTACTTTCAGCAACTATGTCAACTGTATCCATTATTTTTAGCTGTCTATTTTAACCATTTACAGGGTTCAACATA
Organism: Sebastes umbrosus; assembly: GCF_015220745.1. NCBI lineage: Eukaryota > Metazoa > Chordata > Actinopteri > Perciformes > Sebastidae > Sebastes > Sebastes umbrosus. The sequence continues at coordinate 21,928,103 of NC_051288.1, read as the reverse complement.
AACCATTGCTTGTAGAAAAATTGCCATAAAGCGGAGTGTCCTAACTGGCAATGACGTGACTGAACTTTTGTCAGACGCCTGACATTTGTATTTATTACTGTAACTCGCTTCGAAAGCAACGCTATGGACGAGGAACGGCTGATTTGTGAATTTGAAATGAGGAGTTATCTTCAGGGTTGCGATCAGGAGATCGGCATTAATGCTTTCTAGTCGCCGTTACCTGTTAGAAGCCGGTGGGCAGCTCAGTCCTGCTTGAACGTATGGAGGTTCCATTGAGTTACACTATGATGCATTCAGGCTCTATTCAGTAAAAGTGAGCATTGAGCTAAAGTAAATTATAATGTTATCATGATGTATTCAGATGTAATCTTGTAAAATGTTGTGTTTTTTGTCAAGAAACTTGATTAAATACAGTTTGAAGGAGATGTTTTCACAGCAATATAAAATAAATATTAAAGAGGGAATTATGACTTGTTTACCTTCCTAACACTAACTCTAAGCAGCTTATAATACATAAAAGTACATTTATTTCCTAATCATTTGAATTGTTTTTTTGCAGTGTGTGCACTAAGAGGCTGTGAGAAAGAACTTGAGTTTTCAATGTAATTAAATAATAACATATTTATGTTAATGCCACAGTTAATGACGGCTGTGTTAAATTACATTAGCTTGCATTTTCTGTATACTGGGGTCAGTGCTTGAAAATATTAGCGTTAGGTTTTAACTTCTTTCTTGCAATGTGGTTTTTATCTTCAAATCATAATTTGTTTTTTCAAATTAGTTGAGCTGCTTCACAATCTTTCCACTTCCCCCAAAGAAACTACACAAGTACCCCCTGGTTGGGAATCACTGCCGTAAAGAATACGCTGTGAAAATATTAATATAAAGGGAGTCTTGATAATTGATGGTCTGTAGTTTTGGACTTCAGAAATGGATCAAAACTTGGTCTTTGCTGAACCGTCATTACTTTTTCTCAAACTTTTCACTCTGTACTATTTCATTTGAATTAAATAATTGACATTCACCGAGTTCTCTTTCAATTTGGGTGAAATTTGTAGGGGTAAAGTCATGCTGAAAATGGAATAGTATTCATGAATTAACATGAAAGTTTCCATTTTTCATTTGCAAAGTAATTTTGTGTCCTTTCCTGAACGATTTGACTGAGAGATTAGAATAAAGCGAAAGCCAGGTTTCACTCGCTGACCTCCTGCTTGCTTCCTTGAAGATCTTAAAGTCTTCTGGTTCTGGTCTTCCTTGATTATGCATGGTCTCTCTGCTAATGGAGATTAATTATGTGAAGATAACAATAGGCGAAGAGTTATTAGGGGAAATTGCCTCCTCCACTCAAATAAGACGGACATTTTTTTTGGTGATAAGGAAAAGAGCCTTTTATAATCTTGACTGGGAGCAAAGATTGGTCTCAAGTATATGCTCCAAATGGATGTGTATCTCCTAATCACAAGCTTTCCCCTGACTCTGAGCCACTAGCGCTGTCCTTAAAATAACTATGGTCAGTAGTTCTGCCCTAAGTGGAATATGGAAACTGAGACATGGTATTTAGTACAACTGCTAATTAAAAGCTTTTCTCCAGCCTGTTTTCCTCCAGTGCCCTCTCCACTGTGCATAACACAATGCAAGAAAACCTTATTTATTTTGTATGAAGGAGAGGAGTGTAAGGTTGTAGGCTGGGGTAGATGGCGTGAGGATACAGGGGAAGGAAGTGGCTCTTCTTCAGTTCTCTAAAAGTATGGATTCAGTAATTACAACAACTGTAAGTCAGTGAATGTTTATTTGTTGTTTGTGTTATGGTCAGTCTTTTGGGGCAAGTATAAGTCTCAAGTCCTTGAAGGCAAGTCCTTATATAATGCCACAAGTCTTCCTAAGACTGTAGTGCGACTTTAGGGATAGCAATGTTGGCTGGTCGGTCCACCACTTTGATCCAGAGTGAAATGTCACCACAACTATTGGATGGATTCGCTATGAGATTGTGTCCAGATATTCACGGTCCCCAGAAGATGAAGCCTACTGACTTTGCCTATACAACCCTGTGTTCCTTTAACTCCAGGCTTAAAACTTTTCTGTTTGCAACTTCTTTTCCCCGAGGTCACTTAGAGATGTTACACTCTTACCTTACCTTTTGGGGTTTTGTAATAATGAACCGTCAGACAAAGGGCAAGGCAACCAGTTTCACAGCAGCCAGGTCTAAATCAGGTCTCAGAGCTCTGATCATGGCAAAGCTGTTATTTATCCATTGAGACATACAGTATAGCAGAGAGCCAAGCTGACAGTCAGCCATGCTGCTGCAACAAAAGGAGAAAGGTCAGGCAGAATTCAACACCAGGGAGACAGAGGGCACTGTCATGGGAGGCTGCAAAGTGTGTTAGGTCAAACACCAAATCAGGGCTGTTTGCTTGCAAATCCAGCACACTCACAGCGGAAGAAGCCGCCGTGACACTTTGAGAGTTAATTACTCCCTGGTTCTAAAACAGTAGTTCTAACAGTGGGAGTTTACTTGGCTTAACAGCAATTATTTGCTAAAATACCAGTAGTGAAATGCTTGGTTTATCATGTCGATTGGACTTTTAAATGAAGGCTTTTGCATGGAAAAATGAATACAAAAGTTATGGATGGTGGTTTCCTGAAACTAAAGTTTCAAACCACTTCTTAAAAACATAATGCTGATTTCAAGGGAGCACACATTCGGAGCTTGTCTAATTGCCCTGCTTTCACTGTCGGACAACGAGAGCAATAAAAGGCCAATTTACATGACCTGCATTATTATCTTTAGTATTTGACCAGCTGCTGCACTCCGATGTTGAATTTAAATCTCACACGCAGCTTTCTTGATTCTTACCTTGGGTTCAACCTGTATTCTCTCCTCATAGTCGCAGGCAACAAGGGAATTTTCAAGTTATGCACCTGTATAATTAAAAATAAAAGAGAGTTAAAATGGAAAAGAAGTCAAGTGGAGTGAAAACTTGCGATGTAAGTGAGGAGAAGGTCATGGCTGAGGGCGGGCAGAGCCTCAGAGGAGATTGGGAGTTCAGAGACAATGAAAATAAACCCAATAGATCTTATCGCCTATGCATTGTCTTGTCTTCCATTGTGATAGGGCAAAATCACGTCAGGGATAAACACTGTATGAATTTTTAAGAGGCACCTCTCCTTATTTCTATTCCGTCTTATTTTGCCTCGGCTCAGAATGACCTCCGGTAATCTTCAGAGGTGAATATCGCCATTTCCCTGAAACCTGAATATATAAGGAGATTGTGAGACCCACCAGGGGAGTTGGAGCGCAGGTGTTGAATATTACAGTATGTGTATTTCATTAGCGTTTGGCAGTTTGAAAGATGTGGCTGTAAATATTAAAAGCAGTGTAGGTCTGTGTGCATTGATCTGAAGAGTGAAGGCCACCGTAGCTGCAAACAGAATGCAACAAAGGAACGCAGACGTAACACATCCAACAGATTGTGAAACTGATCAATGAATATTTGATCAGCGACAGATAGCGTCCTGTGAAGGATTTTCAGCTGAAATCAGCTATTTCCTTCAAGCACGCAGAAGATGAAGAAGCTGCATTTGTATCTGGCACAAACACATGCACAATGAGTGCAATGTATGAATGTGTATCATGTATAGAATGCATGTATAATTAATCTAATATATGCAGGCAAAGGCTGTCCCGGGAGTACAAGTAGCACACATTTCCATCGTGCAAATGAGAGAAAGAAACTTGCTTCAGATGTCTGTGAAAGATCACAGTAGGCAGGCCTGGAGTTTCATCATTTTAGGGGCATTTTACTTGGCCTTTGTTGTTGTCAATTTTTTGAGGGCACTAAGGCCAAATGCCAGGGCAACAAGGCCATCAAATAAAAGAATAGGGAAATAATAAATTTAACTCAAGGCATGAGGATGGTTTTATTTTTAATGCATAGTATAACTATCAGTCAAATAAACAAATAAATAAGCTGTATATTTCACAAAATAATTTATTGGTATTTACTAGGGCTGTCAATCGATTCAATTATTTAATCGAGATTAATCACATATTAATCACACATTTTTTATCTGTTCAAAATGTACCAAGTATTGTCAAGTCTGTCAAGTATTTAATACTCTCATCAACATGGGAGTGGGCAAATATGCTGCTTTATGCAAATGTATGCATATATTTATTATTGGAAATCAATTAACAACACAAAACAATGACAGATATTGTCCAGAAACCCTCACAGGTACTGCATTTAGCATAACAAATATGCTCAAATCATAACATGGCAAACTGCAGCCCAACAGGCAACAACAGCTGTCAGTGTGTCAGTGTGCTGACTTGACTATGACTTGCCCCAAACTGCATGTGATTATCATAAAGTGGGCATTTCTGTAAAGGGGAGACTCGTGGGTACCCATAGAACCCATTTACATTCACATATCCTGAGGTCAGAGGTCAAGGGACCCCTTTGAAAATGGTCATGCCAGTTTTTCCTCACCAAAAATTAGAGTAAGTTTGGAGCGTTATTTACCAATTCTTTTCAACTCCAGTGAAGCCATTTTAGCGGCACATAGAGAAATTGTCTCTCGTCCACCGATCAAACTATTTAGAATGAGTAACGGTCGATAACGTTCAGTGGCCGATCGATCGGAGCACCCTTTCTTTTCAACTTAGAAATAGTTCTGAGACAATCTCCCTTTGTTGAAGGAGATGATCTGTTGGGTTTAGCAATGCACTTTTTAGAAGTCCAAATAGAATACTAATAAGGTAGGCATCAGTTCAGCCTTTGGGTCAAAGTAAAACTTGAGAATAATAATATTTTGTACTTGCAGTTAGGGAACACATACTGATTTCTTATCTGGTCACTGAGTAAAAGAACAGACAGGTACATGGCGAGATCAGTTTATCTTTTAAAGAACATTTGTGAACGGCCTTTCTTCTGTGTGTCAATTGTTCTCAATGCCATACCTCCTAAAGTCCACTAGGGGACAGATGGGTGTATGAACTAAAATATGTGTTCAATATAAGACAGCAGACACTAATTCAAATGACAGTTTGACTGTGTATTGGCTTACTGTCTTCAGGTGTAGCACTGAAGAGATGACCTCTCCTCACAGAGTGGAAATGTAATTTCATGGCCTGTTAGACACTGAACTCCACGAGTAAACAGTGAGGTGTTTGTGCTCACGTCTGACGGGGGGCACGCTCGGACCACAACAGCACTCGGTCGACGGCCGTTCTAGTCCTTCATAGTCAATCCTCTCTGGCTCAATGGCTTTTCGCTCCAGCTTGGAGAGTGTAAACACCGGAAGAGTGGAGTGAACTTCTCCTAACAAGCACTCTTACAATAATTATACTCATGGAAATATGCATACGCCAGTTGTGGTGTGTGTGTGTGTGTGTGTTCATTGGGTGGGATGGGTCAGGGGTTGCAGAAGTCTGGGATTGAGAGCGGAAGAACTTCAGACCCTTGACTATATTTATTCAAGCAATTAATGAAAAATGTTTAATGCAACACTATTTTTGAAATAAATGTAGAAATCAATATTTATCCTGCAGCCAGAGAAGCAACCAACATTACAAAAGTAAAAGGATGAGAAAAAACTAAAATGTATTTTGTGATTCAGACTCTTGTTCTTACGACGGCGTATTAGGGCCGCATTGAGGACAAAAAAATAAATCATAAATGAGAATAAAGTCATAATATTACGAGAATAAAATCAAAGGTTTACAAGAAAAAAAGTCATAATATTATCAGAATAAATTCATAAGTTTAAGAGAAAAAAGTCGTAGTATTACGAGAATAAAGTAATAATATTATAAAGTAGTAATTTTACGTGTTATTAAAGAAGGGAAATAGCAGCGTGCCGCCTGTGTGAAAATGAGGAATGTGGAGCATCTTGTGAAGTTATACTTCAGTTTAGGTTTCACAAATAATGAAATACTTCATCTTTTGGCACATCAACACCACATTATCATAAGTACCTGAGGGAAATTGCCTCTTTTTGACTTTATTCTCGTAATATTACGACTTTTTTTCTCGTTAAGTTATGACTTTTTTCTCGTAATATTACGAGTTTTTTTCTCGTTAAGTTATGACTTTATTCTCGTTATATTACTACTTTTTTTCTCGTTAAGTTATGACTTTTTTCTCGTAATATTACGACTTTTTTTCTCGTTAAGTTATGACTTTTTTCTTGTAATATTACAACTTTTTTTCTCGTTAAGTTATGACTTTTTTCTCATAATATTATGAATTTATTCTCGAAATCTCCGATTTTTTTTACCTCTCAATGTGGCCCTAATACTCCGTCGTATGTTCTTGCACTTACTAAAAAAAAGTGAAAATAAATAAATAAAACAGTTTGATACAGGGTAACAATTCAGTATTTTTGTCAAAAGCACCATAGCACCACAATAAGTTTTCTCAAACTGCTGCAGCGTACAGCACGTCATTCTCAGTCTCACTCCATTTAATATGTATAGATATACCGGAGATACACACCAATGCATACTCAATGGATTTAAAGACGATGGTACCACCTGAAGATCTACTGGCGTTGTAAAAAATTCAGTGAGGCTGTGAAAGTAGAATGTGAGGGAAATTCAGAGCGTATAATGAGTCTCTGAAGACATCAAAAGTGAGAGAAAACACAGCAAACATATAAAACAATTGATTCGGGTTTCATCCCGCAGGCTTTTTCATCAAAATTGGCAAATTAATCATCTAGTAGGTTGCACGTCCCTCATCTCTCAAATGATGCACCGTGTTACCGTCCTGAAATAAAGAGATTTAATAATTCACGTCGATGACCTTTGTTGAACCTTTTACTTATTCTCTCAGGAAAGGCCTACTTTCATTCAATCTATTCACTCTGACAGAGTTCAAGACAATATCTGTCTGAGCAAAAAGACAAGCCCATCACAATCAAATAGGTCTGGAAAATAAACTGCGAATGTGACGCGCTATCTCCGAACTCTGATGGGAAAATCATACAGATATGGATTATTGCATTGATTCCTATTCTTTTTTTTTAAAATAGAAAACAAGGAAGGAAGATTAAAATTGATTTAATAAAAAGATAAAAATGAAAAGCCACTTCTCCTCCAAAGACTTCTTTCTTCAACTGTACCTGTCTTACTTATAAATGAAAGGAGGAAAACAAACGTGTTGCAGTATGCACATGTTCCCCTGTGTTGTTTTTGACAAGAAATGCATCAACCTGAGCACATGCAAGAAAATACAGACAAGAATGAGACATTAGGCCAAGGCAGGTAGCCTCCTTTTGTTTTTTAGAGACTGGACAAAAAACGATTAACAATGCATGAAAAGGGAATAAATAAATCACCATTACAAACTACTAAAAAGCAAGGTGGAATTACAGTTGGTTGCACTGAATTAGTATTTGTTTCCAAATTAAACAAGAAAATACGTTGTTTGCCCATGCCCTCTAGAGCAAAACTATATCTGTTTTATGATGCGACTATGTTAAGGTTTGGTCAGGTTTAGGCACAAAAACAACTTGGTTAAGTAGATTAAATTTATGACTTTATATAAGAGAATATTCAAGTTTTTTTTCGCAAATCTGTGATTTTTTTTCTTGTAAATATGTCATTTTAATGTCAGAGAATACTCAAGTTTTTTTCTCGTTTATTTACAACTTTAATCTCTGAAATTCTCTGAATATTACCCCTCTCCACCGGCTCCGTAATTATTATGTTTTTACCTACAGTGGCCGTAATACGCCGTCATAACTTTCTGCTCTTCTCAGTTGCATGGATAATCAATTTCAAATTGTCAAAATGTCTTAAAACCTAAGTTAGGACGTAAACACAACTTTTCTTAAAGTGACTCAGGGCGCCACATTTCAGTTATCGATTAGGCCTTTGAATGACAATACATCTCCAGTGTGCATTACTGCCTATAAAAACCCATTATCGAGGAACTTGTCTGTCTCTGTCACCACCTAATGCACCACTGTTCCAGCCCACAAATATTTAAAAGGTTACTTTTATGACCTAAAGATCAATTTTGACTCTAACCTATGCTGCAAGGAGGGGAGTAATCGAGACAATCCTAGCATTGGTTACTGGTCCGTTACGAACGATCTCCAAAGCCAATAAAACATGTAATATAGCCCAATGCCGGAATTGTTGAATTTTTTTGTCCAGTGCGTGACATCCTCTCAGTATGCCAGCCCGTCTTCCCATGATTTTCGACGCAGAAGAATAGAAATATACTTTCTACTGTCCGTTGGAATATAAAATATGCGCATAAAATATGCATGTCATTGTTAAGTTAAAGCTACAAACCATCAATGTTGCTGCTTTGGATTGAATTTGCTCTCTAACGATATCTGATATGCTGTATTAGAATCACTGCACACTGCAGACACAATGTTTAGTTTATGCTGGAGTCAACAGCTGTAAAATATTAATTCACGTATAACAACAACAACAGTGTGTGCAACACTGACACCCATTTTAATGTAAAACAAAACCTAAGATGATTCCCTTCTGGCATTTCTATCACCAAGAAAAGCTTATTTCTGATGTATTAGTGAGAGTCTCTGTAATGCAAGATAGGCCTCTTTGAGCTGCTCTGAAACAGAGACACGCTGTACTGTAGATAACATAATGTATTCCGCTTTGGATGTATTTATTCTACAAATGAAGCTCATCTTGTGTAAAAGGTCAAACAAGTCATGAGTCCTCAATTCTCTTGAGTCTTAGTTATTTGATGTTCCGCTTTGGAAGCCAGGTGGTTAATTCTTTAATACCATGTAAATAATATGAGTGAGACGTGGTTGTAAAGGAGCAGTTCAACACTCTACAAGAAGATCAATGTTAAGTTCACGTCTGTGCTTTAAATGCAGAACTCGAGCCTCGATGTGTTTAGCTCCGTCACACCTCTAAAGCTGACTTATTTACACAATGGATTTATTTATTTTGCTTGTAAACAGAAATGTAAAAATGACAATTTGTCGGTTCTTACAGGGAGTTGCATGCTGGAAGTGATACTCGGCGAAAAACAGCTGGGCGCAGTGACCGTGTGCAGCTTCTCAGAGTCTTGTCATAACAGTAAGGTTTCCCTTTGTTTTGCCTTTGTTTCCCATTGTGCTGTTACGGAGAACAACTGGTGCACTGCCAAGACTTTCCGGGTAAAACTTGTGCTTGTACTAGCTGTTTGGGTCTCAGTGAGTACCGAGAGGATGTCGCTGATCGAACCGAATGTCCTGTACCGAATGGTTCACACGTACTGTTACACTACCAGTTAGTGTGAACTTAGCGTATACATTCAGACACAGAGTTGCATGAGCATCAAAATCAAGTCTTCTGTTTCAACACCTGACCAATTTAAGTCCATCTATTCGTCTATCTCTGGTTTGGTCAACCAGCGCCTCAGAAAAGCATCTGAGTCTGGCCATTTAAATGTTTCACTCTTTTCACCTCCCACATTTTCCCTTTTGTCACACATTGTACATAGTATAGCGCAGCACACAGTGAAATTTAGCTATTGCATTTAACCCATCCTGGTATATTAGGAGCAGTGGGTAGCTACTATAGCAGTTACCGGGGAGCAGTTTAGGGGGTCGGTGCCTTCTTCAATGGCACTTCGGCAGTGCCAAGGAGGCGAACTGGCACCTCTCCAACTACCAGTCCACACTCCGTATTTGGTCCGTGCAGGGACTTGAACCGGTTCCCAAGCCAAGTCCCCATGGACTGAGCTACTGCCGCCCCCTTTTATGGTTTTATTATACTGACAGACCAGCAAATCAGAACAATAAGCTGAAAGTGTGTGAAAACAGCAAAGAGTTGTAGGCTTGGTAGGGCTGCATGATTAATTGAATATTAATCGCGATCCTGATTTTGGCTTACCACCAATTAAATGAACATGATCGACGGCGATATTGACGTTTAAAATGCGTGCTCCGCTCATAGAAAACTCTGCTGCATATCAAATCAAGCGCTTCCTAAACTAACAGCCAGTCACCAGCGGGCGAGATGTTTTGGCTTCACTTTTGTGGAGCTGTGTTGCCGCTGCTCCACTAATGCACGTGCATCGTCTAAGGCTTGGGTGCTGACTCTCTGCACTACTAGCAACCTTCCTTTGTTAGTTGTAGTTATTAGAAAGTTGAACTCTTATCACATGCACACAGAAGCAAAAACTCTTGCTTGTTAACCACAACCTCAGACTGAACCCTTTAAGACATGGCATGGGAAAGCATCTTCAGGCTTAGTGACATATAGCTGCTGCATGTTCAGCTGCTATTATTATGTCACAGAGTGGAAACTAGGAGGCTTACTTTTCCTTTCACCGCTCATATATGTGTGTCTGTCTCACCATTCTCCCTCCTCTGGCTCATTGGTCCATTACCTCGCTCTCTCTCTCTCCCTCTCTGCCGTGCCCTTCATATCGCTCCTCTGGACACTCAGGCACCCACGACCCCATGTGTGGGAAGAGGTGGGAGAGATCACGGAGCACAAAAGGACTGGCTGCTATTAATTTTGCCCAGGCAACCTTCACAATAATCCAACGAGACAGCCGTTTAATTGCGCTAACCCTGAGCCCGCGGCAAAGCCTGCCTGTCCCAGCATCCTCCTCTCTCAGTGAATACCAAGGAGTCGTCTCACTTCGCCTTCATTAGAGGAGCAGAAAAGATAGTGTTGGAGGGAGAGTGCGAGTCTGAGCAGCTGGATTTTTATTATTCTCTGCTCTTTTCTCTCCGCTGCTCATTTTTATATTTCTTAGCATTGTTATCTCCAGCCTCCTATAGAAAAATAAAACGGCGTGTCAGGGAAGGTTATCGATGGCCATTGTGATGTAGGTTAGTTTTTTGAAAAAGAAAAACTCTGGAGTATTGTTCACTTTCAACAGTGAGTTACAGCTTGCTGGAGGGAGACATTTTGGAACAAAGGCTGAGAATGAGTAGTTGTTTGCCCCAAAGATAGACTGTGTTAGAGCTGCAGAGGTCATGGAAAAGCACGAGAGCTGCTGGGGCGAAATATCATCCCTGTAACCTTTCGTAGAGAAAATTAACAGCCCAATTCACGGCTACAGAAAAAAAGGAAATTGAAAATTATGAGCCAAAGATAGAGGCTGTCTTCATTCTACTCATACACCGCCAAATTACTAATGAAACAGCTCTAATTATACTGAAAGTTTAGACAGAAACTAAAGGTCACACTACCATTTAAAACGGCAAAATTTCATGGCAATTATAATTTATTCTGATAAAATCGAGGGATTAGTGAATTCGAAAAGTAAATTTGAATTTGAACACGCAAATTTATGCCAGTGATAGTGCAAACCTTTGAGGGTACGGAGAGCCCAAAATACAGGGAGCATAGCTTATTAGCTGTTTTGCATCATTCACTGACATTTAACCTCCTTTGTTGACGTATTAACTGCTCCAAAAAAGAGCGATGGTTTGCAGACTTGGGTGAGTGGGTGAATATATGCCGGTGATTGGCATTGCATTGCATTGAGTACATTGCGGTTTGTCCTTTTTGGGCGATGTTTGTCATTTTATTAATGGTCTGCCTCCAAAGAACGTGAGCCGGCATATTTTCACATCTAACTCTGTGCATTAAGGGGTTTATTTCGACCAAACCGGAGTTGGTGATTGTTGGAAAGACTAACAAAGTGTCATGATATCACCTTGGCAGCCTAGTTTTCCTTGTGTTTCCTCTGTTTCCCTGCCCTTTTGTCTCCTGTGTGTTTTTCCCTGTTTTGTCTAGTCTGTCTCTGTGTTGGGAGGTGTGGCCTTCCTCCTCCTCCTCCTTCTCCTTGGCAGGCACTGCTGGAGCAGCTGACAGCAATCAACCTATCATCACACACACCTGCAGTATATCTACCCCGGTCTTCCTGCCAGTCATCGCCAGATCGTTTTCAGTGGTATACGACACATTCAGGCTCTCTTAGTTATTTACTCTCGACTTTGCTCATGCTCGTGTTTTTGGAGTTTTTGGACTTACCTTGTTTTTGTTGTTTGCTCAGATCTGTTCACCTGCCAGCTGTTGCTGCTTCCTGTTTCCAACCTGCCTGCTCACTCCTACACTCTGCTCCTTCTCGACCAGTATCCTTACCTTTGTTACTCACCTGCCTGTTCACTCTCCGACGCCATTCCACCGCTCGGAGATCTAGTGAATTCATCTGTTCCTCCGGAAGGATTCCTGGACACCCTCTCCCCGTGCCCCCGTTCCGTGAATTAGTATTAACTTTGTTACACCTTTAAGAGACTTGAGTCTGTGTCTGCATTTGAGTCCAAACTATTTTTGAAACCAGAACATAACAGAAAGACGGTTTTGGTGGGTTTTATTTTGTTTCTGTCGAGTTTGAATGAAGAATGTTTTACGATGCTCTGCTGCCAGAACAGATAGTTCCCAGCTGAAACTACGGTGGCGGCGGCGGTTGGAAAATTTTGACATACCGCTCATCCCTATTGCACACGACACACGAGTCGATGCTGCAAAGACGTCTTTTGAATAAACTATGTAAATTTATTGTCCTGTTAACACCTGAGCTAAGCTAACCAGGTAACGAGTTTGCTACAGCAGTTCACCAAGTAGCCCTGCAGTACAGTCACTACGTCACCAAGCTCCTAGAACCAAATAGTTTGCAAGGGATGCAGATTCATTTCACTGCACCACTTTCTGGCGTGACCAGGCCTTCATAGAGAACTTTACTTTGTGGATGGAGTGAACCAGGTCAGGTTGTATCATCATGAGAGATTACAAAATGCTGATGATGTTGGAGTGCTGGTGTCAAAAGATGTCCTGATTTTGTTGCAAAAAAAGGGGAAGTAATCCATTTAGAGCCCTTGATATGTAACTCTCGTCCCATTTTCATATAAATAATCTAAAAGGTCGTAAACCCACATCGGATGAATCTAGCAATTTCTGTAGAAAGTCCTCCTGCAGGTGAGAATGGCTTGACAAGTGGCCCTCCACCCTGTCAGTCTTTACTCACGTCCTGCTATTTTGCTGGCCCCTCTCTCAATAGCTATCCCTTCAGTGCAGGTAATTACAGTGCAGCGGCACCACGGTCAGTAAAAGGCGAGGCCAACCACTCCAGGGGAAGGCACATGATCCATTAGCTGAGCACAGGGCTCGACGGCCCATTCCTCATTCCCATTTGTCTTTCCCTAAAACCCCTCCGCTGGCCCCCATCCCACTCCGCTTCAGACATCTCCCTTTCTCTCCTGCTCCATCAAAGATACAGCATTGAGCACAGGCAGAAAAAAAAAGTCTCTTTAAAAACGAATTTCAGCTTGACAGAGCTTTTTTTACATACCTGAATAAAAACCGCTCTGATAGCCAGCCAGGCAGCCAGCCAGCATGCCGGTATGCGCTCTAACTGAATCATTCACTCTGGGAGGATTTTGACAAAACAGAGCTCAGCTGCCTTCAATTCAATAAAAGCAAATGTAATATATTTTTCATATGCTGATACTGCTCGAGTCCAAATAATATAACTGGTCCGCTGGGAGATGCAGCCTAATGGCTTCACAGAGTTTTCATTTTCATGTCCTTTTTCATTTGGTTTGCAATGCCATGATGACAAAAACAGAGACAAACACGGAAAGAATCAACAACAGAAAATTCCCACAATCACTTTTGCTCTCTCTGTTAATAAACGTACAAATCTTTTTTACGGAGCTCCTAATGAGGGACTCAAGTGACAATCATTCCAATGGCACTACATTTTCAAAACTACACTGTGTGACTCCTGCTGCCTTTTGTGCTGACATGAGTCTCACATGTGTAATTCTGGTAGGCTCCTTTTACCACAAGCTTTGTGTCAAGACAAAGAGAAGAAAAAAAAAGTTAGTTCCTGTAATGACCTTCTCCACAACTAATAGGTAAATCCATTACCAGAGCAACGACGGGGGAGCGAAACAAAGCCAGTAAGGCTGCAGCTACATGTCACGTCCCAGAGTTAACGCCTCTTGTCTTGTTTAATCAGGTGCAAAGGCTGCACTGATCGATAACCCCTTCCTGCAGGTGAAGGACCACGGGACCACATGTTACATCCCTCTTGAACTGCTGTCCCTGATTAGCTGCAAACTCATCGGTGCTCTAGTTGGATGCTGATACATATATTATTTGTTCATGTTCATATAATTACCTAGATGTGTTTTGAAATGGGGGATTTCTTCTGTCTCTCTGGTGATTAGTTAAAGGTTCTCTATACGATGTTCAGAGCATTAATACAGCAGCAAACAACTTTTTGCTATGTAAATTGGAGTAATGTCTACCTGAGCAGAGAATGAAGTCACTCTCCGTCTGTGTGTGTTGTAATCCAAGTTTATCCTTGCTTTGTTGATATAGCTGGGCCGGCCCGACCGTCGTTGTCGTTGCGGAAGTGTAGCCAAAGAGTATAAAAGCAAAGAGTTTTATACAGCACTTTTTAGGCGGACGTTTTACTGGCGTACCGTAGTCGCTTTCAGTCCAAAATGGCGGAAACGTAGCTTTGCTGTTGGGCGCTGATGTTGCAATGGAACGAGCAACTGACTTTCACTTCTTGGCAATATACGATATCTGGCGTAGCACCAACCCTCTGGTTTCCCCCCAGGTAAACACTTTTAGATCTGGCAGCGCTGTTGCCATAGTTTTCACTGTCCGCGCTGTTAGCACCGTTAGCTCAGCCGTCGCCATGTTGAGAGCCCTGAGGAGGCAATAGAAATCCTCCCAATCTCATATTTAGCACCTTCAAACCCCAATGCTCAAATACCATCACATAGGATAACATAGGGAATCTAAAAGGAAAATAAACACACCTAGCATTTAAGATTATTCTTATTGAAAGTATTGTTGTAGTTGCTGATGGTGCTTTAACCATGGTCCACAACAGCCCCTTTCACACAGCCTGTTCAACGCGGGAATGTTGCCGGGAATGCCATTTTTTTCCTCGCCGTTCTTTGCATGCTATCAAAAACCACACACTTTGTCTGTTTAATGGCGGCTGTTCTTTATGGCGGTATTGCTGAATCTCAGTGTAAAAGGGAGTAAAGTGTCTCAGGAAGTTATCAGTCTTTCCCCTAAAGCTTACCGTTACCGTAAATTGAGATATCCGCCTTTTTCATTAAGAAACATTACAGAGTAGCTATTATGAAATTAAGTCTGACATTTCCATTTACAGCAGCACTCTGCTCTGCAATCGAGAAAAATCAACAAGTGTGGCCACTCACGGGCATGAAACACTCTCCATGAATTAGGGAGTAAGACAAAGGGAAATGCAAACAGATTGAATAGTCCTCCATCTGCAGGACAAAGACTACATATTGGGAAAAGCAGCAGGAGAAATGAGCACCCTCGCTGACATAGCCCTCCATTTCAACCAGGGTTTCTTTCACTGGAGATTGATTCCATACGCTAAAAGACCCAATAATTGTTTTTCATGTAGTGAGTGATGACCTCATTGCATATATTCATACAATATATGCATAAATGCATGTGTATGAATATATGTATACGTATGAATTTCCCCAGATATGTGACTATGAGGAATTATAGCTGTGTGCTTTCATCCTTTCTCCTGCTCTCCCGCTTTCTGTTTCTTGTTTCTCTTGCTAACCTGCACAGAAGAAATCAATTCTGCTGACCCTAATCTAAAAGCATGACATGAGAATTAATAACTCGCCTGATATGGAATATGCACAACTTTCTGTCAGCCAGATGAATAGGCTGCAGTCCAATTGAAATAACATATGAGGAGCTCTTTAATCATTGGGTCAAGGAAAAAAGAAAGTCCTCCTAGCTCCACTCGAGTCACGAAAGGGACAAGGGCTCAGGTTGTTAACAGCCTCCAAACAGAATGAGATAAGAAGAAGAAGAAGAAGTAAGACCTTTAAATAATTAAACTTTTGATTCAATATTTGTAATGACCCATGGTGGCTACCTCTGTTTAAACAGATAGATACCAGTGAATGCTTTACACAGTTTTTTTTTTACTTTAAAGCTGCTGTTATTGATTTTTTTGCACCTGTGGGGGCCAAGTCCAATATTCACTCACTTTCTAGCTCTTTTCCTTTTAGCTCAATTTCTGAGAAACAATATCACACTCACTGTGATTACTAGCAAGTCACTAACCTTGTCTGTCTGTTGTGGTGAGGTGCTGGGCAGGTAGCGGAGGCGTAAATGTGGGTAGAGCGTAGGTGGAGGCAGAATAAAGTTCTGAACACTTAACTTAATGCTTTCTAATAAGTTTTGTTGGCTTGTTTTTTTTAAAATACGAGTTTCTCTCAATATGTACAGTCACTCACTCTCCGGGACCGCGAGTGTTGGTTGAGAAAGTTAACATTAACAGGACCAGATTAGCTGACCCCAACGCCACTGGTGGTAGGACGGCTTGATAGTCTCTGAAACTGTCTAGTTATCTAGCTCGTCTGGAGACTGACAAGCTCGTTAGTGAACTCTCTCCTCCTGGCAAACCAGCCCGCTGTTTAGCGGAATTAGCAAGCCCGAGCAGCTGGCTACGACAGCGCTGTAAAAACAAATTGAGGGCGTATAAATCTATGGATGCCTGTAGTTAACTATTCTTCAGTAAAGTCAGTCAAAAAGAGAGTCGTACATTATCGGCAAAGCGTTTCAGAGACGGAGAGAAAATGTGCAAATAGTTTAGCTTAGATATTTTAGCTCGCTAGAGTCAGGAATCACAGTTTGTCATCTCAAAGGTATGCGATATCTCAATTCTGGCAACCAACAACACAGCAAGATGACATTTGTGATGTTTAACTTTAGCCCACGACTAGTGTTTGCCTCCAGTTTTTCCATAATTCAGCTAACACTCCAGCTAATGATGTAATCATGACGTCGGCTGTAAAAGGGTGTATAAAATGAGAGCAGATTTGCAGGCCAGAAAAACAAAACAATGATTCAAAATAGACTGAAAGGCGTTGTAGAGCTGAGGGAGATTGCAGTCGGGTGGTAATTCTCTGCGGCTTCAAGGAGCGACCCGTTATCCATTAAACATAATCATTTGAACCATGGTAAATATATAAAAAAAGTATTGATTAGTGCACATTTAACTTGCTCAGTGTACAATAAAGGCTGCCCAATTTCAACAGATAGTGTGCGCTTTAAGTGCACACAGAAATAGTCCGTGACAAAAAAGCATTTAGCTGCTGCTTTCCAGTCAGCC
This sequence comes from Sebastes umbrosus, assembly GCF_015220745.1. Taxonomy (NCBI): domain Eukaryota; kingdom Metazoa; phylum Chordata; class Actinopteri; order Perciformes; family Sebastidae; genus Sebastes; species Sebastes umbrosus. The sequence goes on along the minus strand of NC_051288.1, from coordinate 21,910,965 downwards.
GTTTCAGCACCACTCCTAGAGGACAGCTCCCATTAAGGCCCAGCTGATGGTGTTCATTCACAGCCTCCGTTCGGTACGAGGTTGTAGGCTGCAGTTCCTTTCTCAAACACACAACAGCGTCTCACATGAAGCTGACCTTCAAGCTCTGCTGGAGATAAAGAAACATATGCAAAGACTGACGTTAGGTTTTACAGCTGGCAAAACATTTCCATTCAGAATAACAAATTACAATGCCCGAAGGTCGGCTGTCTTAGAGGCTAAATCATTTTTGACTCAATTCCATAGCACATCCACAACATTTTGGTGCTGTTACTTTTAGGTTTTGATAATTTTAATGTAAAGGGATTCTTCAGAAAATGTGCCTCAATGTCAAGGATAAACCGAGGTTGTATTTATTGACTCAAGAACCCAAAACAACTGAGTGTTTAAAGCGTTTGTAGCTACATAGATTTGTCTTAAAGGTTCAGCATTGTGTTTTCAAATTTTATATTAAATACACTCATAGTATATATCAATTAAAAATAATAAAATATAAACATAAATTGATATAAACAATACACAAGGCTGTGCATTGTAAATAGTGCTACATATTAGGAGAATAATTCACTATTAATAAGTTTTTATACTCATTTGAATCCTGTGTCCGTGAAGTATTGCAATTCCTCTCCCCCTTATGTGACAGTGATATAAGTCCACTCACTCTGGCATAATGAAGAACTTTCTTTGTCACCCACCTAATCATTCTGGTACATAGTGTATAGACAGTACATAACCCTCTTGTCATTGCGATGTTCTCACCTCATTGGCATGCAGTTCATACGGAGGTATGTGTGCAGAACAACAAGCGCTGATTGGATGTAAAGTCTGGTTATTTAACAGTTAAGTGACTTGTGACACAACTAGTAAAGTGTCACCCTTCAGCGTTTGAATACATCTCATGGATAAAAGACAACAAGAGCTATAAACTGTTTTTTATGTTTGATTATGTGGGAGAGTTTATGTAAGTTTGTGGACAAGGCAATGCTAATCTCTTTTTGTAATGAAGAGACAATATTCCGACTAAGCTGTATAATATTCCACTAATATTCCTGTTTACATGCAGCCGTGCAGACTCCGATTAACGTAACCGGTGGTGGACTTGTTCGACCGTGCGAACACAGCCTCCCTCTTTCATTCCTTCAACCACCTTCCTGAAAAGGTCGGCATTGCGATATTTGCGCATAACCTGTTCCAAGTCTTTTGTAATGTTTAAAAGTAGTGTTTAAAAGACTTTTCTTTTGGGCGTGCATCTCTGCAAGCTGTCGGCTAGTTGGTTTGTGTACAACGCACAGAGCTGGACTTAAACAGACAAGAGGCTGTGTGTTGCAAACTGCCGTGAAAACACAAATTGAGATGCCTATTCTGAATGTTCTGTATACATGTCCAAAGAATGCTCCTACAACCTGAATAATATCAGCATATCCTACATGTCTTAATCGGAAAATGCTCCATTCGGAATAAGGCCTAATTCAGAACATCCAAAATGGAATATGCTGTTTACATGAACCGTATCAAATTCACAATATTGTCATATTTGGAATAACAGTGTAACATTAGTGTGCATGTAAACATGTTATTGTTTCACTACATTCCCTTACCTATTTGTTGAATTATTCCCAGATGGGTATGGGGCCCTTATTTCACACTGATGTTCAGGATAATTGGGAGCAAGCATTTCCTCCTTCTCCGCCGTTCGAGGAAATGTCAGTCAGCATTAGCATACTCATTTATAGAGTGCTACAGCTGTCCCTGGCTGCTACCTCGCCGACCCTCGCTCTCCGTGCACCCGGCCGCCCCTTTCAAGGAGGGTTATCGCAACGATTATGAAAAATGACTCCTAAAAAAACCTGATGTGACACATTATCTCAATATTAAGGGGGTTTGATTAATAAGCCAAACTTATTATTCCCTCAAAGTACGAAAGGGTAAGGAGCAGCCAAGTGAAGTTAAATGCCACTGTCAATCTCAGCATGAGTCACTTTTTACTTCAAAGGACATTGCACCTGAATAATGTCACAGTATTTATGGAAAGACCAGTGTCTTAATGGGACTCATAACCCTCATGTGAGATAAATTTAGTGGATTGTGCATGGGAAAACTCAACTTTTACCGAACATAACGAGCCCATTAATTCAGAGTTTGTGTGAGTGTTTACAAATGTGAGTGTGAGTGCGGCCTGCAGCAGTTCAGCAGTTCACCCATCTATAACCCGTTGCCCATATGTGCATATTAATGCTCTCGCATGTGAGCACATGCATACATTTCTGTTAGCACATTCTAATTTCACCTGCTAGCCCATTAGGGATGTCAGATGAGGAGCGGTAGGTAGATAAACCACGATCGCCCAGAGAGAGAAATATATTATTCTCTTTAAGGCCGCCTTAAATAAAAGGAAGAAAGCTTTGAATTCCCTCCCCACTTTTCATGAATAAATGATGAGGTGTGTTTGAATGAATCCGTGTCCTTTCTTGGCGTCCTTTCTAAAGTTCGCTAAATGGCAGACACGGCGGTACATTCCCGTCCACGAGCCGGGTGCCGCTAATCTGATGGTGGGACGTTACCGGGCCGAGCTATTCTCCGTATCCCCCTTGTTACAAAGCCTTCTTCGCTGGAGGCTGCAGATAGCCTAAAGGTCCAGTATCAAACAAGGCCTGGAGGTACAGCAGTGAGTATAAATTGTAGTGCTAGATAGTAGCCACTGCTCCTTGCTTTCTGCTTGTGGATGTGATTTGTGGCTGTCGTTCTCTCGTAGAAGAAATGCCACCCTGCAACATGAAAGAATAATGTGGTCATCTTTACAAAACAAAAGGTCACACTCTCACATTTCTTCGCCAAGTGGTAAATTACATCTTGTTACTGTATACCGACTTCTACATTTACGTTTATTGTACCCGTTTGCATGCACTTCACACATCTAATTGAATTGGTCACTGTCATTAAATACTTAAGCAGCTCCGGGGGCAAATTAGCTCGTAGACGTCTCTCAAGAAAAAAGGGAATGAGGACATATGGGACATGTCTCTGAGCTCCGCGGAACTCAGACTCATGGGAAAGACTACCGAAAGGGCGGTGCCAGTCACAGCTCATGCCCAAACCCAGTCGCACAAAGTCAGCGCCACGAGCGAGAGAGAAACAGAGAGCGGAAGAAGAGAGAAAAGGCGACTCGCTCAATGAGAGTCTGGGGCAAAGATAAGGGGAGAATTAGCAGTTAATTTGTGGAGAAATTAATCCGTTTTCAGCATGAATCAGAGCCCAACTCTGTGGCATTGTTCAAGGCAGTGAGCGCTCCTATCTCGTGTCCCCAGATATTTGCAGGTCACTACAGAGGAGAGGATTTCAATTTGGTCACTGATGTTGGATCAAGAGAGGAAAAGACACAAAAGAAGTCTTTGTTCCAGCGAAGGGGCTCACTGGAAATGGCACATATCATCTTGGGAGAATTTCACAGCTGCCAACGTGCCGCCGCTGTAACGTGTGTCTTTATAAGTTGCTTTTCATTCAGGGGAAACTGAAGGCCACACAACAGCAAAACTGAACAAACTGTAATTGGAGCAGCCTCTATTTGATATTGAGCATTTAATCGCTGATCATTAATGCGGTGCCATTTAAAAAGCCTCAGCATCCCCAGAATATAGAGAAGGTGACATTTAAAAAGCCCCCAGTTCTCCGCCGACACCAAATATTTTCGCCAGTTACTCAAATTAATCCACTGATGACTTGCCTTTGGATACGAGCTGCACAACATAACAATACAGGAGGATTTTCTGAAATTAATACACACCAGGCAAGGTTATGGAAAAGCACCGTCGGCTTCTGTTTTCCTTGGCTGAAAGTAAAGACTTCACTGCAGCAGCCTGGTTAATATTAGAGTGCGTGTATGTGTGTGTATACGTCCTTGTGGAACTTGATTGACATTCTCTATACAGTGGCACATCACTGATCTTAGACCTCTCACCTACATTACAACAATATATTCAGCAATACCTCATACATTGTAAGTATACGTTACGTCCTCATATGGGATAGAAAGAATATAAAGATGGCGATTTCATTTTGAGACTCGCTCCCAGCTGAGCAGCTGACCTCTGCTTCTCAGTGTCAAAGCTCAGAGCTGCTCCTGTTCTGAGTCTTACAGACCAAATCAAGAAGACACATAGGGCTTCGTGTAGAAGCCTCCACGCCGAGGCGCCGAAACAAAATATGAGCCGCCGTTGTTATGAGTTTCGTTCTGTTTGTCGTTTCCGTGACTATTTCATTTCAACGCCGGTGACAGCTGTTGACAGTGCGAGGCGTCAGGATGGAGAGAGAGCCATCATTTTCAACAAGGGAGGCAAGTTCTCCCCCCCTCAACCTTTCATCATCCTCGCACCAGTGAGTGGAGCAGAGAGACAAAGTATTTCTCACTATCTGAAGAATGGGTATTAGAGACGGCATTTCATTAGGGCCTCCACAGACCGTGCATTTGGTGGAATAGTATAATGTATAGGCCACATGAATGAGGGTAGAAGAGGGTTGGTGTGTATTCAATACTCTCTTGCAGTGCTCTAAGAAGAAAAAAAGGTTTTAAAGGTGCAATATGTATAATCTGGCCAGAATGAACTAACTACGGCTGTCAAAGTTAACATGATAATGTGTTAACGCAAATTCGTTTTAACGCCACTAATTTCTTTAACGCAACTTGCGATTTTTTCAGGATATGTACCCACGAGTCTCCCCTTTACAGACATGCCCACTTTGTGATAATCTGTTTGGGGCAAGTCATAGTCAAGTCAGCGCACTGACACACTGACAGCTGTTGTTGCCTGTTGGGCTGCAGTTTACCATGTTATGATTTGAGCAATTTTTTTATGCTGAATGCAGTACCTGTGAGGGTTTCTGGACAATATCTGTCATTGTTTTGTGTTGTTAATTGATTTCCAATAATAAATATATACATACATTTGCATAAAGCAGCATATTTACCCACTCCCATGTTGATAAGAGTATTAAATACTTGACAAATCTCCCTTAAAGGTACATTTTGAACAGATACAAAATGTGGGATTAATTTGCGATTAATCCAAATTAAATATCTGAATCGATTGACAGCGCTAGAACTAATATTATCAACAGAATGGGGAAGAGGTTACAGTATTGATGTTATGTCAAAGACATCTGTCCACTGAAATCAGCATGCAAAAGCTTTTTTTTTTTTTTTTTTTTTATAACTGATGACTGTAAATTTAGATTGTATGGACCCAGTAGTAGAGGTGAAATGCTGCCCCCTATTTGTTTGTATGCATGTTATTCCATATTTTTCTACATAAAGTCAAAACCAACAGCGCATTACTCTGTCTCACGGTACTTCTGCCTTCTTTACCTGTCTGTGCCACTAAACCCCCAAGCCCATTTGTTCCTAATTAAGAATACATAGTGCATTGTGGACTATTTTCAGATGAGGATTAGCCTAATACACATTTGGTGCTATAGTGCAACAGCTCTAAATCTTTTTTCAGCCAAGGAAAAATGTATTTGAAAGAAATCAGAAACATATTTGCAGATTATAAGAGTTATAGATTTGTTAGATTAGAGCGTAATCTATGAACAATTGTAGATTTAAAAATGAAAACTATTTTTCATCGAACTAAAAAGCGATATGATAATTTTAATGAATGAATGTGAAAACTTTTCCCGGACCCCCTGCCTGAGTGACTTTGAGAACCACTGCTCTAGTGAGTATTTCCAGCAGCAGGACAGCGTATGTGTTATTGACTCATAATAAACTACAGTGCCCATGTTCATCATGATGAAGGAACATGTCACCCAGTGCAACGGGGTGGCTTATTGATGTGTTTTTAATTGCTTTTGTATAACAATGGATCTCTATGTCATAGAGGAATACGATCTATCAGGCTTTAGCTACACAGCCAATACGTACTAGTAGCATCAATTCAATGCTGGTTGTTGTCTTTTCATGGGATTTGTTGACAACATGACAAAAATATTGGAATATTGCTAGCCTTATCCTTTAATATAATATGAATATGAACAAAAAGATTGTGAACACAAATGCTCACCTTCTAAACAAGCAGCTACGGTGATAAAACAGAGGGGTGTGAACCCATTAACTTCTATTATCAGAGAACTTTTCCAGTCATCAATTTTCCTCCATCGATGTTGGATGAGCTGTGTTCTCTCTCTATTAGCCTCTTCTCAGTATGACAGCATAACAAAAACACAGCACACAAAAGCCGTAGCAAGCAAAGGCTTTCAAATTAATTCACGGCACCTGCTTCCAAAGACATCGAGTCTCCGTCGGCGTGCTGCTGAGGGTTAAGTCAAATTGATGGCAACACATGGAGAAAAAAAACGAAACATACATACATACATACATACATACACGCCGTCCTCACAGTCCATTTGCATGATTTACTGGGCCCCTTGCAGAAAAACCTTTTTGACAAGGTTTAATTAGCGTCGTTTTACACCGTTTTTCATGTTTAAAAGGTGATGAATTGTATAATTAAAGGGCTCACAATGTAAATCAATGGGGCAGAAAGAGAGAAGGTAATTAAACAGAGCCCTGGCTGGCATCATAATGTTCCAACTTTCATGGGAGACCAGACCAAGCCCACCTGTGCCCAAACACTTGTTGACTGTATTAATGGAGGAATTTTGACACACAAAGACGCCACCTGAAAGGGAAACCTAATGAGCAGCTTTTAATACAAAGAGGTGAATAATATGCCGCTACATCACAGAGCCATAGTCGTACACAATCATTACGGGGTGTGTGCGCATTCAGGGGGCAAAACCGCTTTGGTAGCGGTTGTAATCAACGTAGATTTCACATTGTTTGTACATTTTTGTTGACTATACTAGACCCCTGCTTATGATGTATTAGTATGACTTTTGTTTATTATTATCACCTGTTATGAAATGATTAACGTTAGATCAGAAATAAAGTTAAGTGTGATTTGACTTGGGGGGACCAGCGACTGTTTGGTTGACACTCCGGTCGGCGTTCAAGTTACGTGAGTCCCTCTTGATGGCCGCAGCCAGACACTTTTTCCTTCGCGATTTCTCAACAGGTATAACGTTGATATTAGGGCTGTCAATCGATTGAAGTATTTAATCACAATCAATCGCATGATTGTCCATGATTGTTCACCATTAATCGCAAATTAATCACACATTTTTTAAAGATTTCTCAAGTATTTTTTTTTTCCTTCGCCAAAATGTAGCGCAAGTTTAGAGCATTATTTAGCCTCCTTCACGACAAACTAGTATGACATAGTTGGTACCAATGGATTCCTTAGGTTTTCTAGTTTCATATGATGCCAGCATCTTCACTCTAACTTTAAAACTGAGTCCGCTACAACCTCAGAAATCGCAAGCTGCGTTAATGTGTTAAAGAAATTAGTGGTGTTAAAACGATTTTGCGTTAACGCATTATTAACATTACAGCAATTTAGAGCCGTAACAAAGTCTTGCATCACTTTAAAATTTAGTCGCTAAATACATAGAAATATATATATATATATATATATATATATATATATATATATATATATATAAATATTTCCCTAGAGTGTGGGTTGATCACCCCGTTGTTGATCGGTTCATTTATATTGATCTGTGGAGCATGACAGCTCTCCATGACCACCCCCTGCTTCGAAAGCTTTTGCCCATCAGGCCTGGATCTATAATCTCCTTCTGTTTTTAGCAAAGACATGTGATCCCCGCGGAACAATAGACATTTTCAATCCACCTTTTCTACTCCTTGTCATCTCTGCGTTGGAGCTTGACTCTATTAGACATGCCGTCTATTCTGTTAGATGGAAAAGGGGTTAAGTCCAGCAACATGGCATCTTCACTTGTGTCTCAGAGTAAAGTTGCCAGTGATAGAGCTGCATGTTTACTTTCTCTGCAGCCTGTAGTGAGGAAAGGAATTGCCCTAAAACAAGTCAGTGTTAGTATTTTGACAAAGTAATACTTTGAGAAATTGTCAGGATTCTGCACCGTCCTGCTGGGCTCATGTTTCCATCCTTAAACTGCATTTCCCTTTCAAATCAAGCTTGCGCTTTCTCTTTTCTCCCAGGATTTTTGACATTTTAGAGCTATGAAAAGCTGCAAATGCTGATGTGACAGACCTCATTTGCAGTCTCAGTCCCAGTGCTCCACAGACTCAAAGCCTTAGGTGTTCTGCTACTTGAGCAGCCAAAGATAAAGTTCTTTTTTTTTTTTGGCCAACCATCCCAGAGTTTCCTGAGATTGCCAGGGATGGCGGCGGGGGTGCAGATGTGTGGTAATTGAGTTTGGAATGGGCTGTTTGAGGTGGAGCTGCCGCTATGCAGTTCAGTCATATATCCTCCCAATTTTCTCTCTCTAAGGAGCTCTCGCCCCAGGGAGTGTGCAAGTGACTGGACTATGGCTGACTGTTACTGTTGCGTGGAGGTACAGATGACACAGGCTCTCCTCTCATGGAGACACTCTTGCCCACATCCTGTTCTTACATACTGTATTGTAGCCTACTGTGCTAACAAGATTAACCACTGAGTTAGATTCAGACATCCTTAGCTCTCTTCTTTGGCTGTTTAATTTACACCATGATAGTTTCTTCTCTTTTTGCTCTTTAATTTAAAACCATAGTAAGGATGATAGTTTCTCACTTTGGGATTTAAAAACTAGTAAATATACATGTACAGACATTTTTTGGCAAGTGTGAGATTTCCATTGCACTTTCCATAAATAATGATGGACGCTATAATGCCCATTCCTCTTTGAGTTCTGAAGTCCACGGCTGTAGATGTGCAGCGTGGGTGGCTGTCACCCAATGCCAGAAAAACAGCAGGTGGATTCCACGTGACCACCTGGCACAAGGAGCAAAAAACCATGCATTAATCCGTTGAGAGTGACAAACTAAATCTCGACGAAGAGACTAACACACGCCTGTAGCAGCAGTTCCTATGGAAGAGGGGGACAGTCTTCAAAATAAGTGGCTCTTTTAGGCGTGACACATGTAGCATTATCTGCCATTTCCCTATAATTCATGCCGAACTAGCTATATATATCTTCTTTTTTTATCTCTTTTCATTTCACAAAGCCATAGCTTTGGCATTGTGTGATGCAGGCAGCAAAGGCCAAGCCCATTACTGAACAATATGAAGATTACACAGAGGGCAACACAAATTGAAGCTATTACCAAGCAAGAAATTCAGAGGAGGTCACTTTTTTCCTGTTGTTGAAAGTCCATGAGGAGAAGACCATGATCTATACTAGCAACCTGACTGCATGAAAAGATAAAATCCTTTTTTGAATCTGGGTGTTGTACCTGTAAATATCAACAGAATTGCCTTCATAACTAGTAGACACTGTTTGATATACAAAACTTCAGCTTTGACTTTATAATTAAACCACCCCGCCTTGTTATTTCTTTATATCCAGTGAGCCTTCACCCAGACACATACTGCATAACAGCTGGAAAATAGCACATTGCAGACAGTGACGGTAAACAGAAGACAACAAATGAGTTCCAAACTGTTGGGTATAACCAAACAAGCAACTATTTTGAATCACAAAAAAAAGGAAAAGTATGTTTTCACCAATCACAAAAAAAGTACAAAAAGTAATTTGGTTCACATCATTCTCCGAAAAGCAGAAATAATTTGTCCCGCACTAAAAAATCAGCGGGGGCAAAGCTCAGAACTGTGCGCAAATTTGATTTCATGTGCTCCAGGGGAATTGAATAAGGCTGTTGATGGAAGTGGCACAGAAGGGGGACGGGGATGTGAGAGTAGCCAGCCGCCGTTTCTTGGAGGGGTTACAATTTAGAGGGCGGAGCAGATGGATGGCCAGCAATCAAACAGCTGCTGTAATCAATTCAGCATGAGAGTTCATCATGAGTCTGTCTGACTGCGAGAGTGGAACACAAAAGAACCAGACTGAAGGCTTGCTGCGCTCAGATCAGGTTTCTTATTCAGATATATTTGTGCAGAATGAAGAGGCGCATGAAAATGCCTCTTAAAATATACAATATCCAAATGCTACATCATGTTACATGGTAGATTAAAGAAATTGGCTTGCATTTTAGCCATCATAGCTGTGTGGCTCTAGGGATGACTGTGTCAGTCTGCTGGTCAACTACTTTGGTCCAGACTGAATTATCTGAGCAAGTATTATATAGATTGCCAGGAAAGTTTGGACGGACAATCATGGTTCCCAGTGGATGAAGCTAGTTGACTTTTATGATCCCCCCCCTCCATAGCGCCTCCATGAAGTTCGTATTGTGGTTTTGAGTGAAATGTCTCGACAACTACATGGATTCCCATAAAATGTGGTTCAGACATTCATGTCCCCCTTGTGACCAATTAAAAACTCCCTTAAAGGTTTTCTATATGACATCCAGAGCATTAATATAGCAGCAAACGACAATTTGCTATGGAAAGATATAGAGGAGTATAGTCTACCTGAGCAGAGAATGAAGTCACCCTCACTCCGTGTGTGATGTAATCTCTGTGCTTTGTTGACATAGCTGGGGCGGCCCTGCATGCCTTTTAGTGCATGTGAGCGTGCCCGAAGGCCGCCGCTCTGCATTGCACTCATACGGAGGTTACGGTTGATAGCGCTGTACCGACCGACGGTACCGTTGTGGAAGCTTCGCACCCACCCTCCGGTTCCCCCCCCAGGTAAAAACTGCTAGCTCTGTCAGCATTGTTGTTGTTGTTTTCACTGTTAGCGCTGTTAGCACCGTTTGCTGCAAGCCGCCGGCTCAGCCGTTGCCATGTTGAGGGCCGCGTGGAAGAAATAGAAATACTCCCAATCTTACATTTATCATCTTTAACTTTAGGCGGCATCAAGTCATTTTTTTTTATTTGTGTACTTCGGTTTATGACCAAATAGGCAACCTGCAAAACTAATGATATTCCCATCAGCTCACTTTTTTTTAATGCTCATTAGAAAATATTAGCTTGCTAAAAGTGTCACAGATGACAAACATGTTAAACATGATACCTGCAAAACATCAGCATGTTGGCATGCTGGTGTTAAGCATCGCTGTGCCTGTGTAAGTAGCCTCACAGAGCAGCTAGCATGGAGTAAATAGTTACTTACTAGTGTTGTTGGATATCTCCTAATCTATACTGTAAAATGCACCAAAATACATAGCTTGTTAGTTGAAAGTGCAGGAATGTTAAATATATTGTAGAGCCACTACAGTATTATATATCTAATTTCAGAGCTGATGTTTCATTTTTTATGGCATGTTTTCTGAGAAAGACATTCTTCAGCCTCCACAAACAAATAAAGAGCATACCTCTTTTCTCCGGCTTTGCTCTTTCAGTGTCCCTCCTATCTCCTGCTCTTTACATCTTTTCTGTGCAGCTCACTGGCTCTGTGACTTTTATTCACTGGCTAAACCATTGTTCTGCAAGTCCACATTGCAGCCGAAGGCCAAAGCACTATCACATTTCCATCTGGACAAAATTCTGTGGACCTTTGGACCTCTGAATTCACTCCAGCGGTGGACACATAAAGCACATTACAACTGTTCGACTACTGTTTAGAGACTTTTCTTTTTATCCCCGACAAGAAGTTGGCTGTCCCGTTTTGACTGTATAACACGTCGTCTCTAGTCTCCAGGGCACCGCTGACCTTTAGGAAGGAAGAGTTAAACAGACCAACAAAACAATTCCATTACTCTGATTAATTGATTTTGAATGCTTTCAGGGAATTGGCTAGAGGGGTAAATGGGGCTTTATGCTGGTAAAAAGCACTCACATGATTGGAGCTATAGCTAAATGGTTTCTTGTACATTGATGAAAGAAAGGCCCACATCACGATTCTTGGAAAGCTACATGCATATTTAAATATTTATACAGTTTCACATACAGCGCTAATGTATGGATGCACAATATGTGGCATACATATGGCAACTGTAAATACCCCCTCGCTATATCCGTACTTTAGAAAAAGGCGTTAAAATGAACGCATTTATGAATGTTAAGTAAGCGGCAAGTACAAAATATAACTAAACCTGTAAATGAACCCCATCATGCAACTTTATGAGGCACACACTCAACATCCATCCATTCATTTGCTTCCGCATATCCGGGGTCAGGTTGCGTGGGCAGCAGGCTTAGTGGGGAATTCCAGACATCCCTCTCCCCAGCAACGTTTTCCAGCTCTTCCTCGGGGACCCCGAGGCGTTCCCAGGCCAGACGAGATATATAATCTCTCCAGCTTGTTCTGGGTCTACCAGTTGGACGTGTCTGGAAAACCTCCAAATGGAGGCGTCCAGGAGGCATCCTGATCAGATGCCCGAACCACCTCAGATGTCCCTCCAGATGTCTGACTTCCTCACCCTATCTCTAAGGCTGAGCCCAGCCACCCTACGAAGGAAGATCATTTCGGCAGCTTGTATCCGCAATATCATTCTTTCAGTCACTACCCAAAGCTCATGATCATTTGTGGGGGCTGGGATGGACCGGTAAACCTAGAGCTTTGCCTTCCAGCTCAGCTCCATCTGCACCACAACGGTGTGGTATAACAGACGAGGCACTGAACCGCCTGTCCACCTCCAGCTCCATTTTACCCTCGCTCGACACACCGTGAGAAGAGGTTACATATATAGTAACATGATATAAATGGGACTTTTTTTTATGCAGAAAAGAGAGATTGTAAGAGCTCATTAAATCAGTCTTCTATCTTTTTTGGAAAGCCAGTGCTGCTCATTAAGATGGAATCCAGCCCGCCACCTGTGGAGCCTGGACAACTCAGAAACCCCATAAAGAACTGGATGGCGACAGCAAAGGGAGCAAGCAGGATTTGACATGATGACAGAGGAGCGAACTCGTGGGACAGACGCAACGGGAGGAGGGGGGAGAGAGAGAGAGAGAGAGTGCCAGACTGCGCATGACTGCGCATGAGTGAGGGAATGAACAAACAAGAAGACTGATGTCTTCAGTTACCGTGCTTTATAGATGATATTCAAAGCGTGGCCCTGCATTTATCACCCCACTCCCGCTGTGGTGCTGTCACCGCGACACATCAGGTAATGGTGGAGGGGGCTGCGTTAGCATAAGGGTATGTGAGGTGACAACTGGGAATGGATGAGCAACTGTGCGCTCATGTGCTGGGGAATGACAAACAATGAATTGTGAAGAAAGAGGGATGTCTACAGTAAGGGGAATGAGGAGAGATGAGTCTCAGTTGTTGAGCTCCCCTCCCTCTGCCGCTACTCTCTCATCCTTTCTTGCAGCAGAAGATTATCAAGTCTGCCAACTCACTGAGGGATTCTATTAATTAACACTTTGACTGTCGCAACTCGGCCCGTCTTTTTCCTCTTGTTCTCCGGAGGCTTCGGGCAGGAGCTCGGGGGACGAGGCGTCAGAGGTGGGAATGAGACGGGCACCAGGTGAAAAGCAGCTCGGTCCACCAGGGTGGGATGACACAGGTGCAGCAGCTCTGGGAGACTTTCTGTATACATCACAGCGTCTGCCTCAGAGCTGGCCCCGTATAGCCGGCGAGCGTCTTGCCATTGACGCTCCCATTATGGTATGCCGATGAGTCATGCTGTTCAAATGGGCTGTCACTTGCACTGAAGCTCAGGGACTGGGAGACAGCGAACAAACACTAGTGATTAGCATTAAAGATGTAGCTGTTTCAGAACTGTCTAGACTTGCAGCAGAGAGCTAACAGTCCCACGCTGGGCTGGCAGACTTTACTGCCATGTAAGTGAGAAGATTGTTGAGCTAATAAACCTGTTTTTTATGATTTTTTTTTTCTTATATTTGAGCAGGGAATAAAACTAAATAAATTAAGGGGGAGATATAGATCTCTCTGAGATGTGATACGGTGGTATGAATAAAAAAAAATGTTGTAAAACCCCCAGGTTTTACAGCAGCCAGCTTGCCATACAACTCATTAAACAGTCACTTGATTTTATGAGGAGTTTTATCCATTCCTCTGAGGTATAACTGAGGGGCCATTGATGTGGCATATATTGCCGTCCCATAAGATGTTAATGTGCTTTCTAGCTTCTAGAAATACTGTATGTTTGCTTAATTGATCCAATCAAGACAAGCTTCCATCAGAGAAGCTCTCGAGGGATCTCTCTGACAGTTTAGCTTTGACTGACTGAACCTCTTTCTTCTATTGACTATAACAGAAAACGATGCAGCACACACGGCGAGTCTCGCTGGATTTACAGCTGCAGTCGTATGCTATCACTCTATACTGTTAACCTATACGCCACGATGCCATGCTCATATCAAACAGCAGAGGGGTTCACAGGCAAGAAATGCTCTCCATACATCACCTACACCAATTATTATTCGCCACAGCTTTTGCACATTCCTCACGGTTAAGCCCCCAAGACACGACGTATCATTTTCACACTCAAAGCAACAGCATATGCAGAATACATCAATTTTGCAGTAGCAGCTGCTTGGTTATTTCAGCTGTGACTGTTTGGATATCCATGTGGCTCAGTTTGGATAAGATTGTTGTCTTTAATTTCTTCCCCCTCGATAAACTGATACTTGCTCTGGTTTACATGCAGCCTGCCGATGTGTCTCTGGACCTTCTGGTGATAATGTGTGAACAGTGAAATCATCTGTAGACGGGGCATGTCCGGACTAGTTTATCGCTGTGAGGACAGCTGTGGCTCCCCATCGCACTGTAGGGTCACTGGAGGCAGCGAAAAGTTACAGAATGATAATTTAGTTCTATTCTTAGCTCGCTAGTTTTTGTAAATGACAGCTAACGGGCAAAGCAGCTAACAATAGCTGAACCATAGCTGCTGGCAGACCAAGACAAGGTGACTAGACACTTTTGGATTGGTTGGTTGATTGGTTAGTCATAAGGAGAAATGCGCTTCTTAAAGGTGCTACATACAATATCCAGAGCATTAATATAACAGCAAACAACGATTTGCTATGTAAAGATATAATGGACTAACGTTACCTGAGCAGAGAATGAAGTCCGACTCCCAAACAGTTACCAGCAAGTTTATTAAATTAAGTATCAGCAACACGTTGTCACGTCCTTAACCGTCACTTATAGATTTGTATTGCTTTTATCATATTAATCAATTAGAAGACAATTGAAACCTAATTCACTTGTATAAACCACCATTGTGATCAAGTTATGATACATCTTTGAATAAATTAACTACTATTGCATTGTAATGCAGATAAAGTGCAGACAAGATTGAATCTATGTTGCATTACTTGACAACAATGATGTAAGTTTGACAAACATTATTGCAAACTATGTGATGGATTACACAGCTGTAGCAAGTTTAAATATTGCGCTAATTGATTTTCATATTGTACAGAAATAATAAATAAATGGAAGTCGTTGGATGACTGAAATGGTAGGAAAAAAATGACGCAAACGAGCACATCAGCATCCACATCCATCAGTTTCCCACTGATTAACATGCAGTCACATAAAACACAATGTGCCCTCTGAGCCTTACTCAGTTTGGGATTATTGCCACATCCCAAAAAAGCCGGTTTCAATTACTGCCATTTAAATTGCCAAGTGACCAAACGCGGCTCTTTCGTCACCTCACCCTTCAACTCGCACAAATCCCATCCCAAAATTGCGTCTGGATCACGCTATCTCATCAGATCTGTAAAGGAAACAGCAAATTGATTACAATTTGATTTTAGGCCGTGGATTTCTTCATTATTTCTCAGCAGCAACGGAACTGAATCTCTTGTGCCCTGAGAGTTAAAGATGCAGGAGCCAGGTTTATTTTAACACTACCGTCTGGGTAAACAAACATTTTTTTTCGTGATAAACCTACTTGCTGGCCATCAATTTGTCTAGGTAGAGAGACAGAAAATATTCTGAACACAGAGAACAGTGTCTGGGAGGACCAGAGTGTCTGGCTGTATTCTGAATGCTGAATGAAACTGAATTTATCCTCTTTATTCACAGTGCTTACCTTGTGCATAATATGCATTTCTAATGAAGGTGTATCAAAACCCACTTTTGGCTGTGATCAGAGAACCAACCTTCAGGCAACAACAGCTGACAGTGAAAGAACGATGTTTGTATTTGGAGTCACATTCAGATTCCTTATGACGGCCTTATGATTCGATTACAATTCCCCTGATTTGATTTGATTTTTGTAAATGATTCAAATGCACAACGATTCTCGCTGCATCTCGATGCATCTTACGGCTTTTTCATATTAGTAATGTTGTTCTGTTCCCGAGTTCACTTGCGTCCTCATCTACGTGTATTTGTTTATGTTGAAATCATCTGTACGAGTCGAAAACACTTCATTCAAACTTGACGGAAACAAAATAAAACTCGCCAAAACCGTCGTCGTTAGTGTTTCTAACAATCACCAACTTTGGTTTAGTCGAAATAAACCTTTATATCACATGTTTGATGTGAAAATATGCCGACTCTACACTACACTCTACACAGAATCGTTCATGTCCGCATCGCGATACATCTTAAAATCAAGAAATCACCACACCTCTAATAGTCATGTGCTTACACACTCACACACACACACACACACACACAAAAAACATTCTCCTTATTCTATCTTATCTGTTCACTTGTTTGTAGTTGCATTTCACGCTTTAGATTCACATACACCCGGCCAGCATCCATCTCAGTATGGCTGTAGTGTATCTCAAACTGTGACCAAGGGAGCAGGAGGAGCGATTACTGTCTCCCCCTACCTCACTACCACCTGCGTATCTTGCAAGCATGCAGGTGGGGAAGCGGTGTGTGGTAACAGACAGATGCAGTGTGTGTGTCTGTGTGAGAGTCAGATAAATTTGCTCCCTCTTCGGACCAGTTGCTGCCACCTTCCCCGCCTTGACAGCTCCATAGATTAAGCCTCGAGAGGCAAAGAGCCCTGTTTAGTATTCCACATGTCTCATCTGCGCTGCCTGGGCCACACCAAATGGAGACAGTTGCTCACATGTTGCCACCGAAATGGAGAAAAATGTGTTCAATCTGTGTGCTATAACTGGTGTGGACAATTAAAGTAATTTCAGTTCTCAAGTTGCATGAACAAATGAAATGTGGCCTTTGCACACTGGGGGCGTGAGGACTAAACGACACGAAAATCCGAAATACATGCCTGCAAATATTTTGCATCAGAACTATTTATACCGGCAGCAATGCAACACTTTTTCAATAAAAGGTTTAGATAGATTCACACAGGCAGACGACCAACTACCAGGATCCCACTGCAGCGTCTGGCAGTCTGTCTGAGGTAAATTGTTGTATAGTCTAAACCAAAGTGGCAAGGCAATTGCCTAGTTCACCTATATGGACGCGCCGGCGCTGCCTGCTCCTCTATTAATAAAAAGATATTGTATATTTTTTTCTCTTTAGCTTAACTGAATGCTTGTTTGTTTACATATAATCTTGACATCATGTTACATCAGGGGTCTGCGACCTTTTAACTACGAGAGCTACAGTACTTGAGAATGAAATTTGTCGAGAGCTTCTTTTTTCCCCCTCTTGATTCTAGTAGAGACATAATTGATGACATTACATATTCACCCTTCAAAAACACTTCTCTCCTCTCCTCTTAATAAAAGATAAATAGTAGCCAAGGGAAGGTCATTGTTCATAAACAAATGAACATTTAATCAGTATAGAACTTGTGATATGAACATGAAACACGTGTATATTAAAATGTAAAATGTTTTCAGATTGCTCTTCCCTTCCTGTGAAAAGGGTGAAAAGCTGCGAATTATACTAATGAACTGACATCTCAATGCACAGATGAACAGAGGTATCTCCCGAAGGTCAGGAGGATACACAATGTGGTATTTTTATCACAGTTTGTGTGACTTGTTGAAGATGTGACAACTTGAAAATGCTCACACATTGTCACACTTTTTTTTTTTTCTCTCTCTGAATTAATCAGAGAGAGAAAAAAACAGGTGTCTCTTTGATGATCCCTGCAACTGACAAAGAATACTGATTAAATCCTGTTACTGTAGTTTCTTATGATTGAAGCTTTGCCTCTGTACAATCAGCTCAGTCGCACTAAATGGTGTAATAATGACAGAGTGATCGCAAGTCATTTTGCGTGCAATAAGAACGCCGTTCTTGCTTCTGGCGTGTCATCTGTACGCTATCTAGTCTGTATTGGCTATGTTAACGCATCCGGGTAAAGATGCTACGCTCAGAGCTAGTGACGTTGAATAAAAAGTAAGAAAGACCGCTCATGGCGGGCGGAGGGTAGGTGGATGGGTCCAACAAACATAGGACTTTCAAGCAGGAGACTGGTGTCTCAAATTGTTGTTATTTTGAAGTTAAGTCAGTGACGTTTGTGACGTGTTTTCTGTACTTCTGTTAAATTTTTTCTAGGGCTGTCAATTGCCCAAACTGCATGTGATTATCATAAAGTGGGTATGTTTGTAAAGGGGAGATTCGTGGGTACCCATAGAACCCATTTTCATTCACATATCTTGAGGTTAGAGGTCAAGGGACCCCTTTGAAAATGTCCATGCCAGTTTTTCCTCGCCAAAATTTAGCGCAAGTTTGGGGCGTTATTTTACCTCCTTCGCGACAAGCTAATATGACATGGTTGGTACCAATGGATTCCTTAGGTCTTGTAGTTTAATATGCTACCAGTAGCTTCACTCTAGCTTTAAAACGGAGCCCGCTACAACTTCTGAAAGATTGATTGCCTTAATGAAGAAAGAAATTAGTGGAGTTACGAATTTGTATTAACGTGTTATAACGGCATTAACTTTGTTGTGTGGCGTAAAAATGACACACAAAAAGTCTAAAATGCGTTCTCATGAAATGTTAAATGTCCTTGTAATGTCGTGCTATTTATATGCTTTCCCCTGAGACAGGGTTGGTACAATACAGTTTTGCTCTAACGTAACATATCTGGTGTATTCTATACGTATGTCTGGTATAATTTGATGGTAAACAGGAGCTGACATTCGCTGGGAAGGCGAGGTTAGGGGAGTTCTCAGTCCAGGACTCTGCTAGAGAGACACAGCCAGCAGACCTAGAATATGTATTGGCAAATTAGTGGAGTCCACAATGCAGGCTGCATCTAATTCACTGCTTATACACTAGTTCGGTTTCATGGGTGTCTATGCTGCAAGAGAAGATGGACTCCATCATCATGGAGAGGGTTGGAGGAAAACAACGTGGCTGTATTGTAAATTCAACTAAACCACATTCGCCTTTTTTTCCCCCCCTCTCTGTCTGTATGTCTTTAACTTTCGGGTTGGAGTATGGTGTGTTAGGCCTGTGCCCTCTCCTGATGCAGACTGTTGGGGGAAAAAAGCATATATATATATATATATATATGTCTGGAATCTCATCTAGCATGAGCAATGAGGCCTGGGACAAAGAATAGAAAAGTAAGCAGGTTGCTTTGTACTGTATGTGTGAATCAGTGTGTGTGGGTGTACCAACATGTGTGCGTGTGTGTGTATATATATAAGGTGGTAAATTGTTACAGGAATTTTTTTCTCTTCAGAATGGCAGAGCCAGAGCAGCAGCTCTCATCAGAGGGTTGTATATGTGGCAGCATAATGGGGTCACAGTAGATGTGCAGGACAGGCAGGGGCTCTATTTCACAAGCTGAGAGAGGGAATGTGCAAGGCGGTAGTTGGAGCAGGCCGCAGAAGGGTCTGAATAATGAATTCTCTCTCTCCGACCTGTCTGCTTTGTGTCATCACCCCCCCAACCCCCTCCTCCAAAAAACCTCCACTTGGATATTAAAAGATGTCATAGGCGCTGCAGTGTCCCAGCAGAGCCAGTGGTCATGATGCAGCGTATAGGGGAGGTTTGCAGAAGTGGAAACAAGCAGATGAAGACTGACAGAATGACACGATAAGCCAAGTGTTTCAGCGTTCGCTTGCCAAACACAGCGAGTTCTGATTTGTGCAATTATGGTAGTTTTTCTCCAGATGGGGAATGACAGGATGGGCCTTGTTTGTAGCGGGGGGGGATAACGGGTGGGAAGAAACTCCTGAGAATAGGTTGGCCATGGGCCTGAGAGAGACGGAGAGCAGCCTGCTGCGTCTACCAGCGTGATGACAAACTCTGCTCCCATTCTCTTCTGGTGACAGCCGAGGAGTATTACTAAGCAGATTAGACACAGGAACACTGTTCACCAACCTTGAGTTCCCACCTGAGGCGGATCTGTTCAACAGTTCTCCCTGTATAAGCACAAAAAATTATAGTGTTGCTCAGCCCCCCCTAGCCTACTGCACTTTATTAGAACACGTGAGACTTGTGTCAGGAGGTGACAGAGCCACGGCAAACATATTTGTTGTTAAGTGGGCATGAATTAATAATTACACATAAGCTTTGGTGCATAAAAACAAATTAGGTCTCAAAAGCAAACATACTGAGGCACATTATTTTAATTAAAAGTGTTTGACTAATGATGATAAGAACATCCACATGTCCTGCAGCCTGCAGGTTCTATAGAGTCTGTCTGAAGAGAAGATACGAACGTCTGTTTGCTCTCTTTGTTACATAAGAACTTAGATAATTGCTGCATCTACAGTAGGGCTGGGACGATTCACCCATCTCCCGATTCGATACTATCGCGATACTTGGGTGCAGATTCGATATGTATTGTGATTCGATATTATGATTTATTGTTTTTTTGTTAACTTTTTTAACAATAGAACATGGGAAAAAGTTGAATCATACACTTCTAGGGACTTTTACTTTGGAAAATATCTAATTTAATACAGTAAGAATGTTTGATTTTCAGCATGTATGTAGTCAGAGACGTCCTGAAGTCAAATATATCAGTTATCTTCAGGTATTATTTATTAAATTTTTTCCAAAAACCCCCAAAATCAAAGACTAAAGACATTTCCCTCACAAATTGGTGGTATTTTCTTTTTAATTTATAAGGGACATGTAATGTTTTATACTTCTGGTGAATATAATCTTATTTCCATATATGCATTTTTCAATAAACAGTTCCTTTTGTCAACACCTTATTTTGAAAACCGGACGTAGTCACACACGTAAACTTCTCCAAGTTCATCTCTAGCTCTCCCGTCAGCTCCGTTCTCTTTATACAT
This sequence comes from Sebastes umbrosus, assembly GCF_015220745.1. Taxonomy (NCBI): domain Eukaryota; kingdom Metazoa; phylum Chordata; class Actinopteri; order Perciformes; family Sebastidae; genus Sebastes; species Sebastes umbrosus. The sequence goes on along the minus strand of NC_051288.1, from coordinate 21,889,882 downwards.
CCATGGTCAGCTCCATCGTGGCCGTTTGAATGCATTTAACATAAATGTCAGTATATAGTTGCTCTACAGTTGTAGCGTCGGCCGATTTGACCACGGAGATGCGAGTGACGGCTGTCTTGACCGCACGTTACCGCGATACGATAACGATTCTTGTCCATGACAGAGTTCACATGCAGCTTTAGCCGTGATGTCTAGCTCTGCTTTTCCTGTCAATGTGTGAAACCCAAAGTGTTTCCATACTTTACTGGATGTGTAGTGTTTACCACTTTGAATTTAATCTAATGTACAGTATGTGCGAGTGTGAATGTGTGTAGTTTGTGTTTGTGGGTGATAAGGTGGATGGGGACATCAGGAGAGTGACTTTAAGGCTGTGCCACATCATTACTCTAGCAGCCAGGCTCACTAGGTAGAGCATGGCTGGCATCCTACATTATTAACTGGCACTGAGACACTAGCGGAGGTGTGGTGTGGTAACAGGACAGACACTACATTGCTTCCTATCACCGCACTACAAGCTGAATGGAGGCGGCACGGTCTGATTACCTATTCAAAGCATCGCCAACTCAGCCGAGACACATCTGATACAGACATGGTGGCTTTCGAGTACACGGTGGTCCTCAGTTCAACCTCGCTCGCTTGTTTCCTCTCCTTGTTTTCCTTTTGTTTTGACACACCAGCGGTCCCTGTAGATGGCGCACGGCCACGGCACAAGTGCTCCTTGTCTCTGACAGAACAGTTTAAGCCGAGATGACAGACGAAAGGCCGAATGGTTACCGAACGGCACGACGGAAAGTGCTGTTAATGAAAGTCCCTTGTTGGGAAAATGGGGTTTCACAGGAACCTCCGTGGTGAACGAAACCTTCCATGAATATGCAATGCCTCAGTCAGCGAAGCTTATTTAGCATACTAACAGGAGGAGAGCTTTTTTGGAACGGCTCGCTGCGGCACTCGATAAGGGCAAGTGTTTTGTGTAAGTTGTAAACTGTACAAATGGGCCGTAGCCTTTTAAGTTAAGACGTGGCGTAATGTGGATTTGTTGCTTCATCCATGCAGTGATGTGAGGTGAGAGGAGAGTTTTCTATGGAGTATATTAACCAGCTACTTAAAATGAGAACTGTAATTAAAAGGATGACAGCTTTATTAACACATGCAGAGGAGTGGAGTACTTGATTAGTGGAGAGCGGCTGATTTACATTCTGGTACGTGTGTGTGTAACTCACCCCGCTCTTTTAAATGTGACGCACTGGGACTATTTTCCCAGGACACGGCTTCAGTAGCTGTCAACAACTGTAATAGTATTTTCTGCCTGTCTTCAAAAAGCTATTCCTTGTTTATGGAATTGACGGTTATTTGCAGTGAGTGGGCGGCCAGCAGCGCATGATTATTGTGCTTTTGCTTGAAAAAAAAAGTGTTATGGGGTGAGCATTTCTTGTTTAAGAAGACCTTGTTTACTCTTTCCTAGATTTCTCCTGTGTGAACCTGTCTCCCCACTGAGAGACCTTTTTTTTTTTTACCAGCATCCCTTAACAATGGGATGCTGCTTTGTGCCAGACGCAGAAAACCTAGTTTTCCCTTCAACGACGACAGGCTTAATCGATGTAATTCACTGTGAAATCTGATTTATGGTGACAATACCAAACTGAGATAAGATAGTATTGTAATTGCCTTGTGCTGCCAGTCAGGGGCAGATTGAGGCTGAATCACACACACACATACACACCTGAGGAATTAATTATGGCTGTTACGGTTCTGCATGCAACATTAGACTGGTTTTCAGGTGACCTTTTGGACAACATTGCAACTGTGAAACTGCCATTTTCTGCTCTGTCTCTTTCTATTTTACGTTTTCTCTCTTTTTTTCTCTGTCTTTTTAAAAATGAGTTTTGAAGCCAGCCGTAAAGCCTAACCAGGCCCTTTTTTGGGAGGTAAAAAGCCCAGCGCTAAATGGCCTAACAAACAATGGCCTTAATCGAATATTAATCGCGATCATGATTTTCTGCTTCCCACAATTAAATGAACACAATCGACTGCAATATTGACTTTTAAAATGCTCCACTCATAGAAATCTCTGCTGCATTAATCAAGCACTTCCTGAACTAACAGCTAGAGATGCGCCGTCAATCAGCAGCCGATCGAAGCCGGACGGTTTTCAGCAGTCTCATACAGTATATAGAATTTGTTGCCAGTCACACACACATGTGCAGCCGCCACATGATGGTTTTACGTCTGCACACAGCGGCACATCTCAATATTGATCAGAATAATCGTGATTATCATTTTGGCCATAATCGTGCAGCCCTACCGGAGACTTAATTTAGACCCCGGTTCCTGTGGTTCGAGACGCAAATAGTTCCTCAAAAGGTTCCTAGTTCCGCGGGAAAGTTCTTGCATTTGTAACAGGGTTTTAGGTGCACAATAACTAAACTTAAAAAAAAGTGTTTTTTTCTATACTGGGAGTAAAGAAATCACTAAAACATTAACGTGGCTTGTAAAACACTTTCCTGCAAGGATCAATAGATGCAAATAAACAAGGTATTCGAGGGTAGTGTCTTATTTTAGCGTGCCAGCCTCCATCAGCACGTCTTTGTGAGACTGCGAGATGCAGAAGTGAACACACACGCACACACACACACAGGGGTCCGACAGCTACTTTGAGTTCCCTCCTCTCATTAATGTCTAAATTGTATAGCTGATGGGCTGGGGTGTGTGGAGCTTGGCAGGGCCCTGCTCTTTGGGACTCACCAGCATCACTTGGACAGATGGCGCGAGGAAGCAGCTGTGACTAAGGGATATACAGAGGAGCCAGAGAGCTAGCTGCAGCCACAGCTCTGTGGCAATGACACAGCCTCAAGATGGAGGTTGAGAGGAAAGTAAGTAAGATGGAAAACAATATAGGGTATGCCCTGTAGCGTCATTCAGCTACGTACACCATTGGGCGGCAAGCTGCTGTGTACATCCCTGACGTGGTGCCAAACTCGCCGTCTCTCCCTACCCGCACACGGCCAAGCTTCGCCTCTTTCTTCCCATTACATTCAGGTCTTCAGAGCCCCCCAAACCAATTCCAATAACTTCCTCCCCAAAAACTACCTTAACTAGCTTCCTCTGATATCTCCCAGCACCGACAATATAGTCCAGGAAAACTTTAGGCTCTTTCCTCATCGCGGTTGATGTGCTGTTTGGCAGGAGGGATGCATACGAATGAGCAGTTAGTAGCGTTTGGAGTCCAACTGGGGGGCCCTAGCTTGAGAAATGAGCTGGCATTTGCAGATAGGCAGGCACAGACTGATGGAGTCACTCTGAGGGGTTGTGAGGGAAATTTTCCATCGCTTTTCTTGGGGGGGTAAATCTTGCTGTATGGTAAAAGGGGCGAGAGGCATTGAGGGCTGAGGCGCAAGGCAGCCGCCTGAGCCGGGGACTTCTGCTGAGCACGATATTAACATGCGCCAAGACGTCTGCGCTGGCATGCGATTTTGTTATCTGTCCCCTTCACTTTTACTTCTCACTTGACTTTTGATCATATTGAGGCTGCATGATTTTGTGAAATTTTCTCCTCAAACATACTGGATTCTGTTTGCCTCAGAGATAAGATGCATTTGCAGCCATTACTGCTAAACAGAAGGCGAAACAGAATTAAGCCACATGTCCTCCTACGCTTTCCCGGCTCCCCCAACAACACATATCACTACTACTTATTTTATTCCCTTTTCTTCTTCTTCTTCTCGGGAACACAGCAGATGTTCCCACCAAAATATTTGAAGTTCTTCGGGGGGCCCTTTAAGGGCGACAGCGTGAGTTGTTCTGCTTGAAAAACAGCCATTTCTAATTAAGCATGGTTTCCAAATGAAGGGGGTAAACAGAAAAGGCTCCAAATGGCTGTCATTAGGGGGCTCATGTCAGAGCACACAGGTTAGGCCCCCACTCTCATTAACTCAGGGTCTGTTCTCCAACACATAAAAAAGCAAACCACATCCTAGCGTACAGATGCCTGTGTGTCAGCATCTATGCATGCATGGATGTGTGTGTTTAGGTGCTTGTGTTTGCCTGCCTGAGAGAACAGGCTGAATCTCATTTACAGTCCAAGGGGTCACTTATTGACTGAATCAACCACCCTGCCAGGGCCCAGACGGAATGGGAGCTTAACAAGATTACTGTTATATATAGCAGCGGTAATGGGAACCTCTCTGGAGGTTCTGGTGCTGCTGATTTGTGCCCTGCTACCCAGATTTGAGCAGAAATGCCTGACATTCTGCACACAGCCTCTCTCCACTGGGAAACTCCTGATGCATTACAGCTGCAACGGATCAATCAATCTAGCTACTCCCAGCTCTCCCATCTCTCCACCTGCTGCCTGCCAGGACAGAGAATCCTCAGAGGACTGTGCCGTGGGGGGCCGCACTGTCTGTCGCTGCCCATGCATGCTCGTCCACCTCCACCGCCAGTTAGAGAAATCACTGGCTGAATGGGCACGTTTCTGAAACATTCTCCCGTGCATACATTCAGGGTCTAAATCCAATCGCGCAACAGATTGCTGCTCTCCGGCGCGGCGCTAGTCACGTCAGTTTAAGGCAGAGGCGCTAAGGATCGAAAGGAGGGAGGTGGGAGAGAAAGGAGGTTCGTATTAGAAAATGCGGCGCCGCCACACTTGTTTTGATTAATGGACCTCTCTCCGCCTGTGAGTGACGAATTATCAGAAGGCTGGATGGCTCGTTCATCACTGTCAGCCGAGGCCTGCTAGTGTGGCGTCTGCGGTCCGCCAGCCAGCCGCGCCGCCACCTCGCCCTTATCGCTCCCACCTGGTGCTGGAGATTTGCGGGAGAAGAAGAGAAGAGACGACGAGATAGCGCAAGCTGAGACGCTGAGGTTTGGCGGCGACGAAAAACTGGACGCCGCACTTATCCCGTGATTTACTGTATGTTTAGTCAGATAGACCCGCGAGTAAAAAGGCCCGCAAGCACGATCGTCCACCAAACCGTTATCGCATGATTGAAGTTAATTTGGAGGAAGGGAAAGGAGGGCGATGATAAGAGTCATCGTGTTGAACAATTAAATAGCAGATAGTGGAATTTAGTTCTGTATCTCAGCCCAGGGCTTTGCCTGGCCTCTAATTAAGCAGGTAGAGAGCGCTTAGCAACGGGGATCTTATCTCTGCTTTCGCCAGGCGACATAGATAGTGTTCAGATGCATAAACACTAATTAATTACCGGGAGTGTACTTCACTGTGAGGAGGCTTCTCCGCGGTGCCTGTTGTGATGGGCATTACAGAGATACAGATGGAGACACGAGCTACACACACACACACACACACCATAAAATAAGCAATACTCTCATTTCCATTTTTTTACGCTCCGTCTCCTTTTTCATGTTCTCTTTTCTCTCTCTGGCTCATGCACCCACTCCCACCTGGAGGGAAGGTAAAGTAGTTGTTTTTCAAGCGAGGTACTATCCTGTGACACAGACAGCAGACCAAGCTGAGCCGGTGATGGATGGGAAGTGGACAGCTGTCGACAGGCTGGGAGGACGGCGGGGCCAAGAGCGCCCGACGGAGACACACCTAATTCCCAGGTCTTATTTTGTCAATAAACAGCAGCCAGTGGCACTCAATTAGAAGCCTTTATTGACTATGTTGCCTGGCCTGTGTGTCAGATGTCAGCTGGTGACACGGCGTGATGTCCCACATTGGCGCTTTCTGCGAGATTACAGAAAATAGAAAAATCAAACGAAAATTGCAGAGAAAATAAATAAAGGAGGGAAGGCAGAGGGAGGATTTGGTGGGAAATACAGAGGGGAGAGAAAGACAGGGCGAGATTAAGAGAGATAAAACATAGCAAGTGAGGACAACACTGGTCCTCAAAACATTTTTTTCAAGTGCTCAGGTTATTATGTCTTGTTAGGCCCGCTGAGTGTGAGCTTAAGCAGAATGTAAAAATGTATAAAAAAAATCAGATATGACAAATGTTCTCAGTAATGGCAGGTTTCACTTTGTTGTCTTCCGTGTTTATTCTTGCCACTAGACAAGTCAGGATAAGAAAAATATCCTCCTCCCCATCTCTTTCTTTGCGATTGAACAAATCCTCTAACCAGTGTTTGTTTTCGGTCGTCTCTCCTGCAGTATGTTGTCTTTTGTTTCACTTCAAACGCCACTGCATCATCTGTTTTTCTCCTGGAGAGGCGGAAACAAACACAAGCACCAGCTTAGCCGGCTTTCCAAAGTAATTGGTTTAGAGTTATTCCTTGAAGTGGTTGCATTTTTTTGACACGGTGATGGTTATTTTTTTCAGCTTATATTCACAGTCTTTTAAAGAATCTAAAAGAAGAGGGATTTTTTTTTTTTTTTTACCTTAAGATAAACATACCGGTGGCATTGGAACCCAAATCCTGTGGGCTTTAAGCAAACAAGAACACATAGATCCTGTTAGACACACCGATAAAGTTGTTTTTAGAGTGTTTCAAAAAACTTTTTGATACATTAATTCCCCATAGCTCTATCATAACTTCCACAACAATAGAATGCATTAAAGGCAGTGAATGAAGAAAAAGATAATTGTTTATTATAACAGATGATATGTGATAATAAAGTCTTGACAGAAAGTCTTTGGCGCTTAGACTCTACAGGAAGATTTGTAATCGAGGGGCGTCTGCCCTGAGCAGCAGCAAGATAAATCCCCCCATGGAGTCCAGACACTGGTGGTGGCTGATGATTGTGCCGAGACCGGTAGGCAGATGAGGCTGATGAATCTGCGAAGACTGGGCGGTGATGATAACAGCAGCATGAACGTGCTAAAAGCAGAGAGAGAGAGGGAGTCTTATTTAAAAAGAGACAGCAGCAAGATGACAGGCAACAATGTAGGTGTGTCACTGTGCTAGTGGATGGATGAGACTAGATGATGAGAACAGCTGATACCACGATTGACAGCCCCAAACAATGACAGCTAGGAAATTATGAGTAAGCATCATAGACTGTATATAAGAAGTGGACATAGTCACCGTGACGTCACCCATTGGTTTGTCGACGTTTTGAAGCCTCGAAATCTGCATTTTGGCCGTCGCTTGGTTTTATGCAACCAGAAATGACACGAGAGGATGGAGCACAACCGGATGCTGAATAAGACATTTTTAGGTGACCAAAATGTTATAATTAACTTTCATGAACTGAAAACACACTGTGAAAGGATTAAAGTTGTAAGACGAAAACACAGAGAACTCACAGACCGGACAACGCCGTGGTAGCGACCTGTCAATCACAAGGTAGCCACGCCCTAAAGCATCCCCTGCTTTATGGTCTACTTGACTCTAAATGGAACCATAATTTACTAAATGAACATCATGCTGTATTGAAGAAGACTTGAAACTAGCGATTGAGACCATAAACTCATGTTTACAATTTTTACTGAGGTAATAAATCAAGTGAGAAGTAGGGTCATTTTCTCATAGACTTCTTTTAGCAACCAGAGGAGCAATGTTATGACAATATGAAAATACCTGAAGAGGCAAAACAGCAGAGGAATTAGAGGACTGAGCAGAGGACTGTTTCTTTGTTGTTCAGGTGGAGAAGGAAAGCTATACCATATCATCACAGATCGGTGGCATGGAGAGGGTCCAGTGTCAGAGACTGAGCCGACTTAAAAGAAAGAGTATTGACGCATATTGTACCCAACCCTGTTATTTTGCAAAACAGGCTTGTTGCTAATGAGGTTGACATTTCAAGCTTACTCCTGAAAAAAAAAGTAATAAAAGACCACAAGAAAAACATGTCATGCGTGGGGTAAGATTTACTTTCATTTCTGAAATAACTTGAGATTTATTGTATGAAAGTATTATTTTTAAAAGACTGTAACAGTGTATATATGTGATATATTGTTACCGTCACTTTAAAACATGCTAAAACATACAGAAATTGGACATTTTTATGTCCACGGTTGCATTAACCTGAGAGGGGGTCTAAACTATAGATGGGAGAAGTTGGTTTTGGAATAAAGTTTAGTTTTGTAAAGGTTAAGTGGTGCATATCCCCAAATACATTTTCAGTTTACTATCTCACTACAAACTGATGTGCACAGTGAAGCTGGGGGCACCTACTTAGGGTTCTGGGCCATGTGACTGTTGCTCGATTGGTAATCTCAGATTTTTGTTATTGGTCGGAAAACGTAGCTGTTCAGCTTCGCTTTAATTCTTGGACCGTTCCTTACGGGTGGTTACTCTTCCTTTCATTTGGTTCCTCCCATTTTCCTTCCCTTTCTTGTTCTTGGAATGAAGGAACAGTTGATATATGCAGTACATCATCATGTAATATTAGCTACATCTATTAGACTTGTACCTATTCCTGATTGATGCTATTCCTGCATAACATACCATGTTTGCAGGGGAGTAGTGAGCCACCTTCTGTGCTGATCCTGGTTTATGTTACTGTGGAGAGCTATTATTAGCTATCCAATGCTTGAACTGTTAACCCACTTGCTTTGGACATATGAAAAAGCTTTTGTTGTTGCAGCTATTGCTATAGTTTTGTAAGCATGATGACCTATATCTCGCAATCCATAATTAAAAGCACCATGAGCTGAATCACGTCTGGTGTATGGTATCATGCCCCCCTGTAGTCCATCAATGAGGATGACACCTCTTATGGAAGATCCCACAACTAGTGCAAAAATCCCACATTTAATACCAGGGTTTCATTAGAGTAACATTTGTATTGTTTTTTTTAATTATTAGTATTAAAAATGCATTAATCACGGTGGATGATATCTAAGAGATAAAACATGATGAGGTGTCCCAAAAATAATGGATGCTGCAGAGGCGGAGCCCCTCCACTTCATCATTCCCTCCACTGACTTCATTATTTCTTCATGTCGGAACATTGCACTTTCTTGTGCTTATTTAATAGCCACTTACAAAACTTCAGCCTCTTTTCTCTAACTTCACAAGTTTTGTTATCACTTACTGAGTTTAACTGTTGGTGAGTTTAACAACTAAAGCTGTGTGAAGCATGAGCACTGCTGCTGTCTGATTAAGTATTGTTTTTGAACAGTAATTAAGCTGTTGACCGGAACTAGTGTATAAAATGTATATGATTTTAAAGGACCCTTGTGTGAAAAAAATATTTTCTGTTATAGTTTATCTAAGTTGTTTTTTTTCACATGTTGCACTAAAATACTGAATGTTAAGGAAACATCTCATGTTTAGAATAATATGGACAACACCCCGCGACGCAGTACCACGATTAAGTCACACAGACCTTGACAATTTTGAAGATCTAATCTCTCACAGGTGATGCAGATCTTCTTAGGGCAACTCTACAGGGATCTAGTTGCTTCCACGATCTAATTATGATCATTAGCACACAGCGTGATGCTAAGCTGCACCTACACTGACACACAACAGATGGTTGTGCTCTGGATGCCAATGCTGGGCAGTGGTTCGTCATCCCAGTAGGTGGCCTTTAACCAGCCTCACCTGTGTGATACATAACACAATACAATAACATGTGGTGACTTTACTCAGTAATTATTAAAATGGCAGCTTTAAAAAAAAAAACGTACAGAGTAAAGTAAAAAGTTTTTACACCACAACTTCCATACTAGCTTTTTTTTATTGTTGTTAACTGTCGCTAGGTAAAAAGGTTATATTAGGACTGAAACCACGCATATAAAGAAAGGTTGTGTCTGTTGATACCTGTAAAGTTTGCGTTGGTTTGGTATAATTTTGATCATTATTAAAGCTGTGTTCAGTTATTTTTGGTCACATTGGGAAAGAAGATCACCACAACAAGCTGAAAACTAGGGCTGCCCCCTCGATTAATTGACTAATCAGTCATTTTGGTCTCAGTCGACTAACTTTTCATTAGGCGATTGGTCTTTTTTATGCTTTTTTTCATGATGAATGACTTATTTCCAAGAGACTTATGAGCACAGCTCATAAATATCCAGCAAACAACTATTTGCCATGTAATGACATGTAAAGATATAGAGTAGTTATGTCTACCTGAGCAGAGAACAAAGTCACTCCCCCTCGGTTCTGTGTTGTAATCTGAGCTGCTCCGTGCTTTGTTGAAATAGCCGGGCCGGCCGTATTGCCTTTTAGTGCATGTGAGCGTGCCCCACTGGCTAGCTCACGGCCGCTGCTCTGCACTGCCCTCATTCGGCGGTTACAGCTGATAATGCCGTCCCGACCGACGGCGTCCTTGCGGAAGTATAGCACCCACCCTCCGGTTCCCCCTCAAGTTAACGCTGTAGTCTCTGTCAGCACTGTTACCTTTGTCACTGTTAGTGCTGTTGGTGCCGGCTCAGCCGTCGCCATGTTGAGAGCCATGTGGAGGCAGTAGAAATGCACCCAATCTCGCCTTTAGCACCTTTAAAGTGGTGCTTTTGTGTTATTATTTGTGGAGAAACTACAGATCTGTCGATTAAATCAACTCGAGTAGTTGACAAAATTGTGAGTGTTAGTCGACTAAGAATTTCATTGGTCGAGGTCAGCCCTACTGAAAACACACATCTGGCATATTGTTGTCTTTCAAACTTGTCATGGCTGACATTGCACTCAAAGAAAGTCAAACACTACTCTTACTTTTAGCTCTATTTTGGTCTCCACCATCTATCCAGCTGCTAGATGGTTAACTTTCTTCACCAGCTAGTTGCTAACATTATCTGCCTGCTGTTTTGGTGCAAAGAGGGTTGTAATGATGCATGCAGGTGTGTGGTTCAAAGTGTTGAAGTTAAACTGGATTTGGGGATTGTCTCTCACCATCTAAAGAAGATATGTAAATGAGGCTGGATTTTTATAGCTGGGGATAGCTTATGAAGTTTTATTCATTTTTCTGGGGATGAAATTCATGAGCTGAGGTAGTAATTACAGTCACCGGACCTTCTCTGCAAACACTGCTGCTCAGAGAAGGCTTTAATGCCAATATTTTATTCCCAAATATTGTCACTGCATCTGAGTTAAGATAGAACAAAGCCCTCTGGCTTTCAAACAGTGTTCCAAACTGGGAGCAGTCCAGGCGTACAGGTTGGACTTGCATGGGGAGTAATTCTTTGAGAGTATTAGGCAAACAATTTAACTGCGAGCCATGTGCCAAAGTCACAAATGAGCATCCGCTGCAGCCAAGTGGACATTCGCTTGCCAAGCACAAGAATTATAGGGTGAGTTTGGCCAACATGTTCAAATGATTTATGATAATGAGAATGACAATAAAGCTGCTACTGTCAAATGGCGGGTCTGACCATGGCATGTCAATTTCATCTGCCTTCTCTGTAACGTGAAGAGAGAGAGCAGTGGATTATGGGAGGAAGCAGGATAGCTTTTTTTCACCCTGAAGTTCACACCTTCAACGCCCACTCGAGAGTTTGTCTCTGGAGGCCTTTTAAAAATAATACAACACAATGTGACTCATGAGACATTGTGCCTACCAGATGTTTCCGAGACTTTTGCTCATATCCTCCAATAAGCCTCTGCCAGTACTCGTCTGGCTCTCACAATATGAGTGGTAGTAGCACTGACAGAATCCTCGCCACATCACCTCCGCCAATTTGACACACCAGCTGAAGACTGATGCTAGAGGTAGATATGAGAGAGAAAGAAGATATAGAGAAAATGAGGGCGAAATACCTGCTCTTAACAATTTAACATTGGAGCCTGGGTGTCATTTATAACAGTGCCATAATATGAAACATACTTTATGACTTGCTGCAGTATGGCCTATTCACTTACAAGCTAATTAAGTGATACGCCGAGTCTGGGTGTATCCTAATTACAACTGAGCCATCAAGCAGTTCACATTCAAATAATTCAGCATGTATTGGGTTTGTGGCTGGTAAAATAAAGTATGCCTGTACTTGTAATAATAAGCAGCTGTCTTAGTGTCACTTTAACATGGAACAGCCAGTGTGACATGGCACTGGGGGCCAAACAGTACTGTAGCTCTGGGAAGTCAATCAAGGAGGCAACATGAGGGAGAGAAAAAGAGGTATTAAACTGAATTGCTAATATATACTGGTGGACAAAGGAGAGGGGCCGGGGGTCGGGTGGAGAAAATGTGATGAAATACCCTCTAGGATGCCCTTCCAGTGGAGAAAATGTTATGAGTTGCCCTCCAGGTTGCCCTTCCAGTGAGGAAAACGTGATGAAGGGATGCCCTTCCAGTGGAGAAAATGTTATGAATTGCCCTCCAGGTTGCCCTTCCAGTGAGGAAAACGTGATGAAGGGATGCCCTTCCAGTGGAGAAAATGTGATGAAGTGGCCTTTCCGGTGGAGAAAACGTGATGAAGTGCCCTCTGAGATGCCCTTCCAGTGGAGAAAACGTGATGAAGTGCCCTCTAGGATGCCCTGCCAGTGTAGAAAATGTGATGAAGTGCCCTCTAGGATGCTCTTCCAGTGTAGAAAATGTGATGAAGTGCCCTCTAGGATGCTCTTCCAGTATAGAAAACATGATGTAGTGCCCTCTAGGATGCCTTTCCAGTGTAGAAAATGTGATGAAGTGCCCTCTAGGATGCTATTCCAGTCGAGAAAATGTGATGAAGTTCCCTCTAGGGTGCCCTTAATGTGAAGAAAACATAATGAGACAGCTCGAGTCAGCCACTGCTTATACAGCTAATGCAGTAATTTATGGGTATTTTTATATTCTCTGTTCTTCTTGATGTTCTTTAGCATTATATGTTTGAGATTGGACATGTTATTGTTTCTTGCCATACTTTTCTCTGTCATCCTCTGACTATTTGCAATGGGCTGTTGCTGATTAGCATGCACAGTCAATAAGTAAAAGAAGGTAGAAAACCATAACTGAAAAGTGAAACTTTTAATCAACCCCGGCTATTCTGTTATGCTTAGTAAATTGTGCGCATCAGAGTTATGCTGTCTTTATTTTTATTATTCCAAGAGTCTTGTTTAGACATCATTTGAATACATTAACATCTTATTGTGTTATGTGAAACGCAAGAGTTGGTCATTTGAATATGATAGGCCGTTTTTATTAGCAGCTTTCTGAGACCTTGCTGCTGCTGTTCTCTCTCAGTAGCAAAAGAGAAAGAGAGATGAGACTGCTGGGAGATGGAAAAAAAAGGTGTATTACCAAATCAAAGCTGTAATAAAAGTTGCAGCAGAGTTGAGCCTCATTCATTCTGAGGGTGCAACATCCCAGAAATCATTTCCAGCATCCTCCAGTGTGGCTGGTAGTGCACCGAACTGGAACAAAAGAGGCGCAAGAGACAAACAGAGCTCCTGTATTTGGATATAATGGCTCAGGGTCACTGGAGGTAGTTATTAGGGATGTATGGACAACTTTTGATATATAAGAATTAGGTGATTTTACTTTGCGGTGCACATACTTCAAATGATTTATCCTCTATCTACTCTCATTTACCTTTTCTTTATTGGTTATTTGTCCGCATTGGTGTCTGGTGTTAGTGTGGCCCGGGAGTCTAGAAATATTTTTGCTTGACTAACCTTGTGACATGGCCGCTTTCCCTGCTGCAGAGCAATTGAAACACAATTGCTATGCTTTTCATTCAGCCATTGCAGCTTGTTTCCACTTCATTGTCAGGACAATGGGTCAAAGCTGTGTTGCAGATTAACTGTGCAAATAAATAAGAAAAGGCGAGTGAGCGGGAGCTCGGGTTGGGGCAAATCAATAGGGTCAAACTAGGATGGAAACCAACGAGAGCGGGAGAGAGTGGAGGGAAGTGGAGAGAGCTGCAGGTAATCAAGTGAACCATCAGCTGCATGTTAAACCCACATGAACCGTTCTCCCTCGAGGAAGTGATTGTTCAGGAGCACAGTGAGGGCTCATCTCCTTCGACTGAAGTCTGCATTAAGTTTCCCCACCGGCCCTGCGCACAAGACCCGAGGGGGAGAAGAAGAAGCTCGGAAGTTGTGATGTATTGATTCAGCTGCTCTGATTGTTTTGTTTCTTCCTCTTTAGCTCATTTACTTACTGTAAAGGCAAGAAATAACCTTATTACTGATACACAGCAGCTACTGACTGATCCAAATCAAGTAGGATATTATTCTGCTAAAGGACTGAGAATAGACTGTACAGTATATAAGAAGTGGACGTAGTCAAACTGCTGTTTTTAAGCCTCAAATTCGGCATTTTGGTCTTCGCCATCTTGTTTTTTTTACAACCAGAAGTAACATGAGATGGTGACGGCTAAGTACGCTGAATAAGACATTTTTAGGAGACCAAAAAGTTTGTATTAACTTTCATGAACTGAAGAAGTGGTACACCGTGAACAACGCTGTAGTAGTGACCTGTTAATCACAAGGTAGCCACGCCCTAAAGCATCCCCTGCTTTATGGTCTATTTGACTCTAAATGGGACCATAATTTACTAAATGAACATCATGCTGTATTGAAGAAGACTTGAAACTAGCGATTGAGACCATAAACTCATGTTTACAATGTCTACTGAGGTAATAAATCAAGTGAGAAGTAGGCTCATTTTCTCATAGACTTCTATTAGGGATGTGAATTTCAAGGAAAAAAACTATTTGATAATCACTGGGAACTAGTCGATAATTTTTTGGAAAATAAAGCAAAGGTAACATGCAATAAAAAGATGCAACTTTACATCTTTTTCTCACAAAGCTCCAGTTGTTTTCATCTTCATTTCTCTCACTTCTATGTGCCACATTACGGCTTCAAACAAACCAACAAACCACACTGAAAAACGGTAGAGCAAGAAGGGTGTCGTTTCTGCAAAGCCCAGAGCACTGGCATAAATTCAATTGAGACGAAATTCTGTTTGCGGCCTAAAAAACAATGAGATGGGGTTTATTAAGTGAAAATGGGGAAACAGTGAGAGTGGAAAAGCTCTTCCAATTGCATTAGGACCGGATCTGGGAGAGCTGGTGCAATAATGGCACGGAAGGCCGGGTCAGATTACAACAGAATGGTAAAGGGTTTAGTGGACAAGGAAGGCCCAGAGAGAGAGCAGGGCAGGCTGACTGAGAGGCTAAACAGGAATTATGAAAGATATTGGAGGTATAGAAAATGGAGTGAATGGGAAATGGAGGAAGAAACTGAGGAAGTTAGAAAAGTTGTGTGCGTCTGAACAACAAAGTCATGTGGAAAAGTGTTTTAAAAAGTGCCTTGTCTTCCTGGTGGCCTAGTGATGTTGGATACCATATTACTGCAACATCTCCGGTTCAGATGCAGCCAGTGAACTTTGTTGCATGTGATCCTCCTCTCTCTTTCCTCATGGTTCATGTCTACATCTCCTCCTAACAATGAAGGCAAAAAATGAAGGCTGTCAAAGTTAACGCGATAATAACGCATTAACGTAAATTTGTTTTAACGCCACCAATTTCTTTAACGCATTAAGTGATCTTTTGGAAGGTTGTAGCGGGCTCCGTTTTAAAGCTAGAGTGAAGATACTGCTATCATATGAGACTAAAAATTAATCCATTGATACGAATCATGTCATACTAGCTCGTTGCGAAGGAGGTTAAATAACGCTCCAAACTTGCGCTAAAGTTTTTTGCGAAAGGAAAAACTGTCATGGTCATTTTCAAAAGGGTCCCTTTACCTCTGACCTCAAGATATGTGAATGAAAATGGGTTCTATGTTCCATCTGACCGCACCCAACCACTTTACCCAACAAACTTTGAGCCAGAGAGGGCAGTGAAACACTGCTTTCAACTTGGTGTTAAGTTACCCTTTAAGTGCCCATTTAATGGGGTCTTTAAGCCAGAAGGGTATAACCTCAGTTTGGCCCAGGATCTTGGTTTTGTCAGCGAGTGAGGAAATGTGATACATATAGGAAAAGGTCAAGGTTAACATAATTCAGTGAAATATATATATATTGGATATTCAAGCTATTGACAGGCAGAGAAAGGTAGAGGCAGCTGCTTTGTAATCCAAGGAGACTGCAGTCTCATTAAGCCATACTGTACAGAGGACCTTGAGAGCACAAAATGGCTCCAACAATGAGGTGTTCCAGCCTCAACGATGCATGCCTCTAGGATGACTCTGGCTTCTCAATAGCATCCTGATGTCTGGCCTCGCTGCCTGGCTGTCTGCTCCCTGACCGTCCCTGACAGTGGAAGTGTCTGAGTGCCACTCACTCAGTGTCCTTGTGTCTGGCAGGGCGCGACACACACTCATCGATACGTGGAAAGATACTCTCTGTAACGGCGAGGGATAAAATTGAACTGATTTAATCAAGGCGTTCGATACTCACCTCACCTTCTGCCAAATGACAATGTGATTGAGGACATTAAATAGCAATAACAGAGTGCCACCGTGTGAAGATGAACTCCCAGGCAGCTGTTTTCAAATTGCCGTCTTCATCTCTTAGGAGTTGTAGGGATGACAAAACAATGCTTCTCCTTTTGTTGTTGAAGGAGAAGGAAGGGAAGTATTTCCATAGTGCAGGTGGGTACAAAGGAAAAAAAATAATAATGATCCGCGTTTGTGTGGTTTTGTTCCTTTAAACATCTTGTCCTCGCAGTTGTTGCTTTGGGAGTTGGTTGTTTTTCCAGACGTGAAAAATGCGATTGTCCTTCAGGAAAACAATCTTTATAATTAGACTGTCATTGCAATTAATGACAATGTTTACCATTACAGCTTATAGAGAAAGTTCTTCCAAGGTTGTTTAATTTCTGTTGTTGGCAACAGAAAAGTTTTTAAATGAGAACTATCTACAAAATATTTCCAACCTGTCTACTTGTTCCACCTTGCCCACCTGGGCCTTTATCCGCCTTGAGGATCTAAACTTATTCTGTTCTCTCAACATTGATTCCCCCTCTTTCCTATTTTTGCAACAACGTCCTCTTACGCGGGATGTTGTTTTTCTAGGCGGCGGCTATTATAGGTTGTTTTGGCGCTGACCCCGTGAGGTTGTGCGGTCTCTCATACTCCCAGCTCTTATCCAAAGTGATTCCGACAGGCACATTAAAATGCAAATTCTTGCCTGTGCACCCCTTGCCATTTTGTCACTTCCTTTCTCCTTGTGTGGCATGTTGAGGGGAAAGGAATTAGAGCGCTGGCCCTGGGGTTGAATATTCAAATGGCCACCTGATTTCCCAACAGAGCGGCACCAGCCAGGTTCCCATTTACATAGTTCCCTTTCCCCATTTACTGCCCATCAACACTGACTGACTCAACCACCACTCTCCACTAGACCATTCACAGAACTTCCAACTCTGACTGTGTGACGAACATTCAAACTCTCAACCACATCGTGCTTCTTGAGAGAGACCCATTCACAAAACTTCAGACTGCCAAAAAGGGGCATAAAAAAAGTCATTATTAGAATAATGCTGTAGAAAACGGCAGCTCATTACCACTGCTGGGCCTATACGCTTGTTGGTAGAGGTCAATGCTTTCATGTACCACTGGAGGGGTTACTGGGGTTTGACTGGCCAATTAAATATAATTAGTATAGAATGCTGAATATGAGCACAATAGCATAATATAGGTAATCAAGCTTATAATGAGCTGGCTGTTGGCCTGTTCTCACTGGGAGAAAGATGTCCATCATCTGGCTGAACTTTTACTCTCCTTGAAAGTACAAAAGAGTCTGATGTCTTTTTATCTCATCGATTTTTATCCGGTACAATAAGCATGAGCTTCAGAACAATGTGAATTGAAGCATTCATAGAAAGAGTGCCAACAGTATCCCATGAGCAGACATTATGGTAAACACTGTTGTACAAAGAATACATAAGTAAGTAAACATATGGATATAAAACTGCAAAGGAAGAGAGAAAACAAACAGACAAGAGCAATGCACCAGAAAATAAAGTTATCATATCAAGAGAATTGGTTCACATGGGCACTGATCTGTCTTCTCTGAAAGTTTGATGGACGCTTTTCTGATGTCGAGGTGCAACAACAGCACCTTTTAGTTTTCAGCCTGGACTCCGCTCTGAGGACCCGAGGCAGGAGAGGGCATGACTCTTATTTATAATTCTTATAAAAGAGCACTCCACCAATTTAGCATTGCACTCCTAACATTATTACACTCATGATGGACAGAAAGAAGAAAAAAGGACCAAAATCGATGCAGCATAACCAGAGATATCATCTTTTCTTTTTATTTGACACACAAAAAAAAATGTTCTTGCCAAAACCTGGCGCCTACATTACCAACAATTCAACTCGACCGCTGACTGTTCGGTCAGATATTCAAGTGTGTTAAGCTAGTAACGTTAATGTAATCATTTTTCTCATTTACAAACTTGTAGTCTTCAGCTGTATGTTGCCTCAAGTGACATCATTTGCATATCTTATTTTGAAAACTGGACGTCGGAGTCACACGTGTATACTTCCTCTAACTTCGCCAAGTCCGTCGCTACCTCTCCTGTCAGCTCCGTTCTCTTTATACATCCATGGTCAGCTCCATCGGAGCCGTTTGAATGCATTTAACATAAATGTCAGTATATGGGTGCTCTACAGTTGTAGCGTCGGCTGATTTGACCACGGAGATGAGAGTGACGGCTGGTTTGACCTCACGTTACCGCAATACGATAATGTTAGATGTCCATGACAGAGTTGGCATGCAGCTTTAGCCGTGATGTCTAGCTCTGCTTTTTCTCATTGTCATTATTCATTTCACTGTAACACTTCCTCCACCATGGAAGGTGTAGCTGCGTGAAGTGAAAGCAGAGGCTTACTGGTAGAGCAGGTAGTGACATACTCAGGAATATGAAGATAAGAAATGTACAAAAATAATGTCTCCACAGCAAGCCTGTCTTCATTATAGCTGTCTCTGTCAATGACTGCCCTCTTCTCCTGCGTGCCCGAGCTGAATGGCTAATTACCTGGATGAGGTGCACGGGGAGCAGTCGACCACGGCAGCCACCTGTCGACTGGAGCGCCTCCAAATGACAAACGCCCGCGGGGCTGCGCTGCCCAGGTTGAGTCTGTGTTTTCCACTCTGTCGCCTTGCACCGCGCCTCAGCATGGCAGCATCAACCTGGGGAGCAACTGTTGTCTTTACTAATTTACCCAAAATAGCTGCCTGCCTCAGGCTCTTCCACGCTGCCAGTGCTGGTGAAGAGCATCTGTTTTGAACTGCAGGGGCAAGCGTAATCACACTGCGCGGTGGCTCTGGGTGTTAGCCGGGCTCCCAGCTAATAATACCGCATGTCTGGCTGTTCCCGACACATCACACTTCCTGAAAACACTCCTCATAACACTCAGCAAGTCAACGAAAAGAGTTGGAATGAACAAAATCTCTTTTTACTAACTGCTGCTCTACAAAAAAAAACCTTTAACCTGTCACTCTGTACTGTGGCTCCAGTATTTATGGTCATCCATAAATAATGATGTGGTTAAGGTATTGATTGACCAGAGGTCAAGAAATATGAAACATTTTTTAAAACCCTGAATTAAACTTTAGTTGGAGTATAACTAAATGTGTGTATCTGTTAAGCAGAAGAAACTCAAAGGTTGCAGAGAGCATCAGAGACGTAGAACGGGGAGTAAATAGAAACTTCTGGAGCAACTGTTTGGGTTGAAGCCGGAGGTAATCAATATCATTCCTCAGTTTGTGTATGGTGTTCACTTGCCTATTGCTATAGACGTTCAGAGCTTGACTCGAATACAATAATTAGTTCCCTGAGAGAAATGTTTCTTTCAGTTTTCAACAGCCCTCTAGATTCCCTCACTTCTAATGCAGGCGTATAGAGCTGTCCAAGGATATTCTAACTGAACTCTTTACAGGTTCATCTCAAAAGCCTGCTACGGGCTTAACGGTGGAGGTTTTCACAGTAGTTGGTCAAGTGCCATGGCTCCGGTAAAGCCGCAGGATATTCACTTCTTCTTCACTTAAAGAGGACCTATTATTCTTATTTTCAGGTGCATAGTTGTGTTTTGTTTCTACTAGAACATGTTCACATTCCTTAATGTTCAAAAAAAACACTTAATTTTTCCTCATACCGGCTGTGCTGCAGCACTTCTTTCCACCCTCTGTCCGAAACGCTCTGTTTGAGCTCCTGCCCCGCCCTCCCGAAAAGTCCAGTCTGCTCTGATTGGTCAGCTGGCCCACTCTGTTGTGATTGGTCAACCGAACCAAACTCTTCAGACTCTGCTCCAGCTCAGCTCTAACTAGCTTTGTTTGAGGGCATGCCAAACTAGCCGCTAGGCAGGTATTATGTAAATGTGTTACTTGGTGACATCACCACGTTACGGAAGAAAAGGCGGGACTTCAATCAAGACGTTTCAGGCAGTTCAAGTGTAGTGTTTCTGTGAGGGAAAGTAACTCCCTTTGGCATTGACTTTGGGCTTTATAACTTTGCAGACCTTTTACATGCATAAAACAATATGTAACACACTGAAGGAAAGGGGAAGCAAGCATAATAGGTCCCCTTTAAATAACATGATAGACAGCACGGCATTTGACTAAGAGGAAAGGTAATTTGTGGAGGGTATTGCAATAAAATAATGTTTCGGTCAGCCAAGAGAAAAAAGCTTTTAAATCTGTCTCTTGAAGGCACTATGATGTTATCAAAGTACAGCTTTATTGTTTTGTAATAAAAGCTAATTGTATAATGCGAGGTAGCTCTCAGATGAAACGTAACAGCACTGAAACAAAATTACCCCGCCATTATCTCTAAAGCGCACACGGATCATTTCAGTCTGGATGGGATGAGGGAAAAAACATCAGCACTTCGGAGCGAGACAACTGTTTGGAGAGCCTTTATAAGTGTTTAAGCGTAAACATGTGCGCACATGTCCAATGTGACTCTGATGGCCTGAGCCTCTGAGACCCTCACCTCATTGGTTAATGCACACACACGCAGACACACACAGATGCAGTCCGGTTCCAGCTGAGATGGCGTCGCAAAGTGACAGTGGAGGGATTTTGGAAGCAGGTTGACGGCGGGGAGTGGAGGGGGGGGGTGCTGCTTAATGCGGCATCTGTCGCACAACAGTGTGTTCCAGCTGGAACAGAGGGCACCGGGCCACTGGGGCCTGGTGTAAAATATACTGTGGAGAAGGTCACTTTCCACAGCTCTACCGAACCAGGCCTGGATCCAATCTGCTGCGAGTGCTGGCTTTCAGTGATGTGCCTACAAACACAAATAACAACATGCTAAGTCTCTGAGGTAATGATCCACACCAGGCAACGATAGAAATACTGCCTCAAATGACAAAAGGATGGTTATGAAGACATAAAAACACACTGGGAGGGCATGTAGAGTGTGCAGTGCTGAATTGATTGCAACTAGTCCGACTGCAGGCAACACAAAGATGTGCTCAGACAGAGTCAATAGGCTGTCAGTGGTTCTTAACCTTTTCGTGTCGAGACCCCCAGAATAATCAGTATGGTGTTCCCCGACCTCCCCCACCAAATAGCACTGGGACATTTAATCCACAACACCCTGATGCAAACACATTGATCACTCATAAACTGTCTGCTACTTCTTCGTCACTATCAAACTCTGTAAATGCATTTTTAGCCCCACATATACTGCTAGATGCACTGTATGCTGACAAGTGGTTTATACTTTTTGGTGTCTAAATATTTTGGCATATGATTACTCAACCGAGTCTCATGGGAAGGTGTATAAATAACCCGACATTACAAGGACATTTCACGTGTTATGAGAACCCATTTTAGTCTTTTCGTGTATCATTTGTACGCCTCTCTTCCGTGTAATTTTTATGTCACGCAACAAAACTATGGTAACGGCCGCAGTTTGGTTTAAACAACAAAACCACTCACTTAGGTTTAGGAAAAATGTCATGGTTGGGCTTAAAATAAGTACGTTAACTAAGCAAAATACGTACGGAAACAACATAACACATAACACAATACAAGTCATAAACGTCACTAAACATAACTTCAAAATAACTCAACAACACAGATGCCAAATGCGGGTAAATTGTTGGCAGTGGCAGATATAATCCTCTGACCATCCGCCACTTTGACAGGCAGTGAAAACTCTAGGGTTGGGAATAGAGAACCAGTTCCTAGTTGTCATGCATGCACAATGATACAACGGCATACGCACACTGTATCATGTTTCAGTTTGTTTGGGACCGGAGCCAATGTGGAGAGAAAAGAAATGCTCAAAAGCACTGCGCTACTAAAGCTGAGGGGCGCACCCTATTTTCTTTCTCTACACTGTGAACAACAAATCCTTGTTGAAATTGGTAGGAGAGTTAGTAACGGTAGAAGTTAGAAGCTAAATAACGGAGCTACTAACGTTAACAGATGTTCCATTGATTTACATTATGGTGCGCTCAAACTCTGTTTAGTAAAAATGACTATTGGGTGAAGGTGAAGTCTAACTTTATCATGATGTATTCATGTTGTAAGTTCTTGGCAAGAAACTTGAATAAATCCAGTTGGTTGTAGGAGATGTTTTCACAGCAATATAAAATAAATATTAGAGAGAGAATTATGGCCTGTTTAACTTCCTAACACTAGCTCTAAACAACTTATAACATATTATTAAAAATATTGATGCCAATATTTTTTTTAATCAAAGCAAATAATTAAATAAAAGTAAAATAATTTATTTCCTAATCATTTGAATTGTGGTTTCATGCAAATAACCAGTACAGTACAGTATGGTGTAATTCAAACACTGTAATTTACCATGCATTTAATGTTTTTTGTGTAAAATATATCGAACATTGAATGACATCAGATCTAAAATGTTATTCCTTCCATCATTCAGCATATATATACTTATACATCATATTTTTTGTTGTTTACTTTGCATATTTTATTTATTTATTTTGTTAATTTATGCAGATGCATTTACATTGCTGTCAATACAGACTATATGGCGCGAAATGTCAAGTCACGAAATGACTTGCGATTACCGTGTCATTCATATGCCATTTCGTGCCAGTGGGCTGGATTACTGTAAACCACACAGCTAAGAAAGTGGGTGTTTGTGATGTGAAATGGTGAAATGAGTATGGCTAAATTAGGGGGAGCGTGTGTGGGTGCGGCTCTGTCCATAGAACTGAAATGGAGTGGAGCTATTGATGGATAGACACCACGTCATGGTTTGTTAGCCTGCCTGCTTTTCTGTGGAAGTGTTGGATTAAACCATCGGCAAGCATATTATCACTCCAGGCAGACAGTAGACATCTGTGAGATCACCAGAATACCAGATTTTTCTCTGCGTTTGTGTACACTATGAGTCCCGCAATAACATACGTAGCGCTGAGGTCAAACAGGGCTACTGCTCCCGGACACAGGGTGCCATCATTACTCCACATAGTCCTCTCAAATATAGTTTTCTTAGCGTTTTAGCCAAACGATTAGATGATCATCATCATCACAAAGATCAGGCACCTAACAGCTCAGAACCAAATCTCCACCGAGAATTAATTGCTCAAAAGTAATTTCCTTCATATCTTGAGAAATGCCCAGTGGCTTGCATCCTATCGTTCTCCATCACTGATTTTATCGCTGTGGCACATTTTTACTTTCTCCGTGTCTTGGCAGAATTTGCATGCCTCTTGATCTCTCGTATTCAGTACATTTTCCCTCTTGGATTGATTTGCCTGTTATTACTTCCCTGCTTCTGACCGCAGTTGTGAGCAAATTTGTGAGAAGCTTGAAATGTGACTGCTAATGGGATATCTAATCTTCCATTATTAATGCACTCCAGCCACTGAATGCAAAACATTTGTCTCAGCTATCTTCCTTCTCTGGTCATTGACTTCATCTACCAAGTAATTAAGCATTGTTTTCTTACTTTCGGCTGTGTGTGTCTCTGTGTGTATTTGTAGGATGTATATTGTCACTCATATCACAGGTGCTGGCCTTATAATATCATAATATCATTGGCATAAATTAACTATTGAAATATCCATCTATTCATTCAATCTTCCGCTTTCTAAACCACTTAACCGTTTCAGGGTCGGGGCAAAATAACACGTATTAGAGAGAGAAAAGAATACACTATACTGTATATCCAGGCATAATCACAAAGTAATTCACGGTTTCTCTCAATCTAAAGGACATACTTTCAAAAGAAATTTTGTATTTTTCCTAGAAACAGAGTTGAGTACATTTTATTGGAACTATTACTGTACTGTATAATCACATAATTGTCCATAGATAATCACGATTAATCTGTCAAAATGTACCTCAATCTGTCAAAATGTACCTCAAAGGGAGATTTGTCAAGTATTTAATACTCCTATCAACATGGGAGTGGACAAATATGCTGCTTTATGCAAATGTATGTATATATTTATTATTGGATATCAATTAACAACACAAAACAATGACAGAAATAGTCCGGAAACCTTCACAGGTACTGCATTTAGCATAAAAAATATGCTCGAAAGTTTGCTGACTTGACTATGACTTGCCCCAAACTGCATTTGATTATCATAAAGTGGGCATGTCTGTAAAGGGGAGACTCGTGGGTACCCATAGAACCCATTTTCATTCACATATCTTGAGGTCAGAGGTCAAGGGCCCCCTTTGAAAATAGCCATGCTAGTTTTTCCTCGCCAAAATTTTGCGTAAGTTTGGAGCGATATTTAACCTCCTTCCCGACAAGCTAGTATGACATGGTTGGTACCAATGGATTCCTTAAGTTGTCTAATTTCATATGATACATATGATATGCTACAACCTAAAAATCTCAAGTTGCATTAATTTGTTAAAGAAATCAGTGGCGTCAAAACAAATTTGCGTTAATTATCACGTTAATTTTGATTGCCCAAATGTATACATTTCATGAGTGTGACATAAAAATATGAATTTGAGTCCATTATCAGCCTATGCAAAACCAAACAAACCTACCTCAAGGTCCCTTTAGTGGCTGTTCTGGAGCTTTCGTTTGTGCCACATGATCTTCCTCATCAGATGGAGTTTGCCCAGTTGGGAGTGTGGATATTTAAATTTCCGTTTTTGCTGAGCACGCTAAGAACTTCTGATCCATGTTGGCTTAAACACTTCAAACAAATGCTTTATTCTTGACCTCGGAAGCGGCAGCTGACAAAACAATATCACATCAAGGTCCTTTTAGTAGTTGTTATGGAGCTTTCAATCATATCACACGATCTTCCTCAGCAGAAGTAGTTTTCACAGTTGTGGCAACATGTTTAAGAATGAACTTTGAAACTATGCTCGATGCTCAGAAAAATGGAGATTGGAAATCTCCATCTGCTGAGGAAGATCGTGTTATATGATCGAAAGCTCCAGAACGTCTATTAAATGAACCTTGAGGTGATTTATTTTTCAAGTTTCATGATATCTATCTGATGTGTCCTGATCCTAACCTTGTTTACTCTTCATTGACGATGTCAAACAAGCAACTAAATCACACCCTATAGTTGATATAATAGAGTTGATGCTTTCACGGTTATTTTTCTTTCAGTAGGATCAAAGTTCAAACTTTTATCACAAGGAATCAAAATAGCTTTTAAATTGTACGGAACAATAAAAAAAGTGTTTGAAGAATGTGAGACTGTTCTTGTAATTGCTGGAAAGCTTTTAGTGAGTCACATCTGATTTAATGGTCTATGATGGTTCCACTTATTTGGGGTATCTTTATTTTTAGCCTCACAGTTACACAATGCCATTAAATTGCCTCACCATGAGGCTCACACAATACCAAGTAACAAATGATGCTCCTGAAGAACCAATAACCTTAGTTATGTCATTCCTTCAACAGGCCGAGATGCGCTGGGGAAATGGGGAACAAAAAAAAGAAGAACTCCTTCACCCTCTTCAAGATCCTTTTCTCCGAACACTTCAGAAGACCACGAGGTACGTTTTACGTCAAAGAGAATTCTACGAAGCAACTCACATTTACAATTACAATTTTTTACCCATGTCTGCTTTGAATCAGAAGATCATAAAACAGCCAACAAAATCTGGACTGAGCAAATGTTTTTTTTATCCCTTTTTGAAATAAACAGACACAAATATTGAGCATCCCAGCCAAACAGATTTAAAAGAACTAACGAGCGATGTTTAGCATGTTGTTTTGGTGTGAGCATCTGAAGTTGAATTTAATCAGATTTCACCTCAAGTGAATTCATCTTCAATTCAAAGAGTGTTGGACACACACACACACACATACACACACTTCTGATGGGAATCACTATGATTTTACTTGGCAATTTCAACCGGAACAGCCGGCCTCTATATCAAAAGACCAAGTGATCTTGGAGAAAGGGAGTTTGTGCAACCACCATGTTGGTGCAATCTAATTTGATTCACACAATATTTATAAGACGGGGTTTGCTTTTGATGCATCCTGCAGTCTCTCAAAGGCACTAAATTCTATAGCCAGGAGAGAACTCGCTGACGTATCCCAGAAGACACCGGCTGAATGCAGAAAGAACCTGGATCTGTTGTGCTCCATGAGCTTTGTTATATTGTTTTTTTTTATGTATTCAGGTTTTGACTTTGATATATGTTGTATGAGCATGTGCTGTTCAGTAAATTCAGAAAATATTTGGCTCTGTACACCAGTACATCAGATTCAAAATAAAACTCTAACCCCGATAATTTGAATTCTTAAAGGACCAGTCTGTGGGATCTAGGGGGATTTATTGGCAGAAATGAAGTATAATATTCATAACTATGTTTTCATTAGTGTATAATCACTTAAAACTAAGAATCGCTGTGTTTTCATAAGCTTAGAATGAGTCTTTCATATCTACATAGGAAGTGGGTCCTCTTCACAGAGTCCGACATGTTGCACCGCCATGTTTCTACAGTAGCCCAGAACAGAGAAACCAAACACTGGCTCTAGAGAGTAGGGGTGTCACAGTGAGGACATTTACCCACCGGTTAATCAACTTGTAACAACACTGGTGTTACTGAATACACCAGACATTTTACAAGAAAAGATTACGCTCATCTTTAACATTGGATTGCTGTGTGTCTGGCCTCTCCGATCGAGCTTTCGCTGTGAGGCCGTAGGTTTCCACCTGGCGCCGTGGACACACCGTCCTCCGCACGGCGATTGCCTCATTAATGTTATGGTTCCCTATTAGCATGGGGTTTAAATCCGAAATAATGCCAAATAGGCGCTTTCGCGTTTCACTTTGACACCAAATCCTCCACCATCGTCTTGTCTGTTAACTCTCTCTTGTCCCGTGTGTGAAATCTGGCTCCTGCTACTACACTTTCAGTTTGTAGCGTCCGTAGTCCGACTATGTATTGATAACACGCCGCTGATACGCCAAAACGAACTAAATGGTGGGGGCGGTGGGCAAGCAATGTGTACGGCCGAACACCGTGTAACACCGGTACACCGACATCCAGAGAGGGCCTTATTGTTTTTACGTTACCTGAAGTCCACCATGGTTCTTAAACTTACACTATATTACAATTATCATATATACAGTATACAGGTACATACATGAAATCTGCTGAAATGGGCTTAGAAAGGGACGGGTGAGCGGAGGGGTATCCAGTTGGTTGCAATCTGCAACCACACCACTAGATGTCACTAAATCCTACACACTGGTCCTTTAAATGTCAGAGTAAAGTCACAGTTTAAACATGAAGTTAAAGCTGCACAATGACATCTTTGGAGCACACAATGACTAAAAGACATCAGGTTTTCAGCGCTGCCATTCACACTTTCTTAATGACTGACTTTCAGATAAAGCTGCCATTAATGACAGCCATCTATTTTCAAGAACAAAGACGGTAGATTGAAAAACCGAGAAAGAGGTGAGTTTTTTCCTCTTTTCTTGCAGGAGAAAGTGTCTACACAGTGTAATGCACTAACTCAGTCACTCTTTAGGACTTCATGGTTCTTTTTTGTCTCTGAAGATTGAGTGAAAGCACTTCTTGTCCTCTAGAATTAGCCTTGGGTGCCCTTTTATATCGCCTGTTCTAATGGCAGTGAATTATGCTGACAAAGTAAGTGCTGTAAAGGCCGTCAGCCAAAAGACGAGACTTGTTGAAGTTCTCATCAAATTCCAGGAAAACAGAGCAGGCTACATTGAATTCTCCTTCCACGTCCCTTGGGCGAGGAACAAAGCTTGGGTGTTAAAGTTGGTCTTGGCTGTGAAAATGCAGTGAAAGCAGCCCCGGCTAATCCTGCGGAGAGCCATTGTGACGCTAATGATACGCCGTGTGTATTTCCACTGTCTGGTCCTACTGACCCTGACTCGCTCTGATCAGGCTTTAAGGAAGCCGAGGATTACATTAGCTTTGTTTGTTTGCTGGAAGGCGAGGATGCCAGGCGCAGAGACCTTGTTCTTGGAGAGGAGCAGACAAGGGCATCTTCCAGAGCTATCTGCCAAACAGAAAGAGCAGCTTCTCTCCCCTCCCTTTTAGAATATAGATTTCTCATCACCTGTCCACTTTGCTGGTGTATCCGTCCTCAAGCAACGCATTGCATTAGAGTCTGCATTTTGTACATTATTCAAGAGTACCTAACACAATGGTCTAGTCATGCTGTATTATCATATTCTTCCATGAAACTGGGTGCATCCATCAGTGTTTATTTTCTGAATCATGCCTCACCCTAGTTTGGTGGTAAACAATCGGCTGTAAACTTCCCAGTTTCCTGTTTTTGCTCAGACAGTTATAGAACTTTTTGTTGTGTTAGTTTTGTTTTGTTGTTTTGTGATGTGCTGTAGTGGTTAGCACTGTTGCCTCACAGTACGAGGGTCGCAGATTCAAATCCGGCTTGGTGCACCTGGGGTATTATACCAGAGTATTTCAATTGTATGCTACTATTTCTGCTTTTACGCCACTAAATATTATATTTAATATTGTACTTTTTACTGTACTACATTTATTTGACAGCTTTAGTTACTTTGTAGGTTTGGATTATTGATACAAAATCAAAATCAACTAATAAATTGTTGTTTTAATCTAGGTTAAGCTACCCAGCAATATATAAGGTAATGGAAATTAGCTCCACCTTTACCTGCTGCAACATCACAGCGATGAACACATTAATGCATCACTAATTATAATCCAATAATATAATATACTTTATTCTGGAATGGAACATTCTGCATTATGAGTACTTTTACTTCTACTAATGCTTTATTACCGCATTGGTTTGTTTGTTGGTCTGTTTGTTTGTCTGTTAGCAGGATTACTCCAAAAGTCCGTGATGGATTTGAATGAAATGTTTTGGAGGGGTGGGGTGTGGCACAATGAACAATCCATTAGATTTTGGTGTCGTTTTTCCACATTAAACTCTGTGAAATTACAGTTGAGTTTGACCAAAGCACACTTGGTGATTGTTGGAAAGAGCAACGACGACGGTTTAGGTGAGTTTTATTTTGTTTCTGTCCAGTTTGAATGAAGTGTTTTACGATGCCCCGCTGCGTACAGCTGATCTCAACACAAACAAAAATACATGTGGATGGTGGTGCAAGCTGAACGGAGGGGGGGGGGATCATAGTATTTTGAATATTCAAGTATTTCTACGCTGTCGTATTGCTACTTGCTGGAGTAAAAGATCTGAATACTTCTTCCACTACAGGTTGCCCATATCGCTGGCGGATGCTTTGAACAAGAGGCCCAAGTGTTCTTTGGGACTGTAATCAAGCTCAACACAAGGTGAGTGGCTTCCATCCGCAATCCCTCTAAGTGTGTATCACAGGCATGTTTGAAATGCATCCGAGCTCCCCATCCATCTGAGTTTTAAGATGTCTCCATGGAGATGATTGACGACAGTAAAAGGCCGCTCTGGAGAGAGGCCCCCGGGTGAACAGATGAGATCACAAATCTCATCTCTTTCTCCGCCTCGTTCCTTTTCTATGTCACAGTCTCTCTCTCATCTCTCTCCCTCTCTCTCTCGCTTCCTCTCTACGACATACACAAACACAGCTGCAACACACACACACACACACACACACACACACACAAACAGTGCATATTCCAACATTTTTATCCCTTTTTTTTTTCCTCCTTTCATCTTCACGGTGGCAGTAAAAGGTATATAGAGAAAAAAAAGTTCAAGGTAAGAGAGAGAGAAAGGTCTTCAAGGTTCCTGGGAAGATGTGAATTGTGACTCTATAGGATGAATTAGGTGTGTGGACATCTTTAAATGGGCGGCAGAGTGTACTTCTGAGATGCCACAGGCTGGAACTGTTGAAGAAATTTCCGCTGCAGTGATAATGATTGGCTCAACAGCGCAATATGCGGTATTATTTATCTTTTTTTTGCAAAAAAATAAATAAAGTTTACATAAATAAGCTTTATTTTTAGGCAATTTTTTAGTTATTTTTTTGCTTTTTAAGTGACAAAGTTATAAAGCTAATTAAATACGTGTTTATTGTTAAATGCAGAACACAGAGGGGCAATGAGGTGCAGCGTTTTTATTTAATTTTTTTTCAGCTGAGGCGCTTTGGTTACGTCTGGTTGCTATGATGCATTGATATCAAAATGTCGGCACAAAGTAGAGTACTTGATCTGAACATTTTTCAACTCTTGGCGACCAGAAAAAAACTCCAACGTGCAGCTTTCAGCCCGGGATAGACGCTCAGCGCCTCGTCGTGCTGCTGCCGTTTTGTAGCAAAGTTAAAAATGCGGCGCTCCCATTGCAAAGAATTTTAAAAAATGTGACCATAGCGGTTGACACTTTTCAATTTTGCAGTATTAGGGTTATTGCGACAGCCCTACCACAGGCTTATTTTTACTCTTCCTCATTTGGAATATCCATAAAAAGACCTTTTATATCACATAATTTGTTTTTTATTTCCCTGAGAGCTGGACCCAGTCAATAAGTGCAGAGTGATTCTGTATTTCTCAACTGTGAAAACAGATGTTAATGAGAGGTTTCATGGAAAGGTGAACCAGGAATCAGTCCAATAATGGTTGGTTACGTTGCTGTGTGGGGAGACATACATATTAAGAGACAGAGAAATTGCCACAGGCTGGATTCAAGGCCGTTTTCACCATCAACTTGCAGGATTTTCACTGATTTAGCATTTCTAATACATTTTCAGAATCTTGGCAACCAACCATGGCCAGAAGCTATGAAGAACCTTGATTCCACTACAGTATCATGTCCCCCTGTCATGTCATTTCATTAGTGTAATGACCCATCGATTTAGCATTTATGCAACAAATTCTATTGAGGCTGGCTGCGGGCCAAGTCAATCACAGGCTGGGCCGGCTGTGCATCTTGGCAAAAAGAAGGCGATTAAAAATTGCCTTGGAAGAGCGAGGAGGATTTCTGGTTTCTCCACCAAACAGGATGCAGCCAGCTAGCAGCGGCACACCTGACTGGGTTTCCTCCATTCTTACCTCGTCACCCCTCGGGGTTGAGAGGCGGCAGGTGGGGGTTGCGCTTCGCCCATGTTTGGC
Source organism: Sebastes umbrosus (assembly GCF_015220745.1). NCBI lineage: Eukaryota > Metazoa > Chordata > Actinopteri > Perciformes > Sebastidae > Sebastes > Sebastes umbrosus. The sequence goes on along the minus strand of NC_051288.1, from coordinate 21,858,666 downwards.
ACATTTAGCCTTACGAGGTGTGTGGCGGAGAGATGTGGATGGCTCAGAGCGGGGGCAACAGATGGACCTGGCATCACGGGTGAGGGCCGGAGCGTGTTCACAACACGAGCAGCTTGAAATCCTGCTCAACCTCAATGTGGGTTTGCTCTTGTTGGAGTAGATTGGGTTCTCTTTCAACATAGTCTGTGCTCCCCGACAGAGGCTCACCTGCTGACAACAATACAATACAAAGAGCAAATTCCCTTTCTCCCCCTCCCTCAACATTCACAGCTAGGTTTCTGTTCACAAGTTGATATTTGTTTTAAACAAATTGGCAAGCCCAACTGATTTGCATACGATGTGTGCATTTTTCTGTGTGTTTGCCCTTCAAACACACACTGTTGGCCATTTGACCTGCAGCAGTTTGAGAGAATGAGGTTGTTTTGGACATTAAGGCATTTCTGGGTAACGTGTTGAAGTAATTTGATTAAGCTTTCTCAGTAACAGGTGGTGTCCAATTTACATTACAGTTACTAATCTAATTACTAGTCTTACTAGGGGATGGATCGGGGGGTTATATCAATTTCAAAGGTCTGGGAAGCGGCTAGCGTTCCAGTAACTCCAACGTCTTTTTTTATATGCTGTATCCTCTTAGCTGGCTATCCACTGGCGTAACTACATTTAGGAATCACCCGGGTTTGTTCAGAGTTGGAGGGTCTGTGAATCCGTAACGTATCCTCATACAACGGCTATTTTGTTATTTTTCGTGCGTTTTCCTATGAATGTCCAGTAGCACGAGCAATCAGTGCGCCTGCACATGCCCCTGTGGTGTTTAGGTAACAGCACTTTTTGATTAGGTTTAGGAAAGATTGTGGTTTGGGTTAAAATAACTTCGGAAGTGGCGTCACCTAAGTACGGAAGTTACATGACAAATCAACGTTCACTTCTGGTTTCACACAGGATACTGTGATCAGGCAGAGCGTGTTTTTGTAGTTTGCTGCGTCTTTTTATTTTACATGTTGCTACGCAACCACCAAATCAGTGCTAACGTTACCTTACTACAAACCATGAACTGTACGCGACCCGAATAGTTAATAGTACAATTTAAATTAATGAAAAAAACTTACCCGAAATCTCAAGTGTCGCACTAATTTGCCTCCTGCTGTTTTCTGTCTAGATACAGGTAACTATGGTTGCTAAAGTCATTTAGCTCCAGATATCCAGCAAAAGTCACCACAATGAGAAAAAACGCAAACGACATCGGGTGCTTTTCTGCTCCAAATTGATTTTTTTTCAACTTGAGGCGTTCAGGGCGCTCTTGCAAAAACTCGAGGCGCTCAGCAACACAAAAGCAGTGCGCTAAATGCTTCACTCTCATTGAGTAGGCCTTACAGCGGTTTCCTGGATGAAAGTCTGGTGTTTTTAGACCCATTTATCCTCACTGACCCCCTCCATATACAGACATTATAGCGCTTTATACTACGCCGCCTGTCCAGGCTCACCATTACATGGATTATATATGAATTGATTATGTGGGATATATACGAATTATAGTGCGTTACTTTTCATAGGTATAGCTATGAAACAGTATGAGAACAGTGTATGACAACAGCCTGGAATCTGTGGTGTCAGTGTCTGATTGTTTGTAGTGCTGCATGCGGTCACCGGCGCTAAACTAGCTGGTGATAGTCATTGAATACCTCCAAACTCAAGGCTGGCTGCTTGTTGAACCACAATGTCTCTCTATTTTCGTCCTCTGGGATCTGTGTGTGGAAGCTTTGGAGTTTTTGACGGAGCTTAAGCGAGTAACAGAAAGCAATATAAGGAGAAATGTAACTAATTACTGTTGCCGTAAAGTAGTTATTAAAGTGATGTACTTTCTCAGTGAGTAATACGTAATCTCATCCATCCCTTCCCTTTCTGAGATGCTCATTACACATATTGTGTCCCAACAAAGATATTAGTAGATATGTTAGATATCTATATAACCTTTTAAGTGACATTTGACCTTTCCAACAACATGTTGTCTGTCACTACATCAGATAACAACGTCAGGTAACCACAGACATGCCTGTTTAAGGCGCTGCTGCAACAAGGCTCCTCAAAGATTGCCGTTTGTCCCCATTCATCTCACACACTGCTCCCACTTTAACGTATTGGCATTTCTGAGGTGCTTGGCGGTAATTGTCAGCCACATGGCGGCTCCTCGTTTGTTTCACTGACATTTTGCCTTTGGTTGATTGTGTATTTAACAGGGGAAGGAAGGCAAAATTAATTGGAGAGAGGCCCTAATCTGTCTGCTTGAAATGTCACCCCTGTATTGTGATGCCTGCTCTGACACAGTGGCACACAGGAGGCAGCGACAGAAGGGAGGAATGCAGAGAAAGAGAACAGGAAAAGAAATAATGAAACACAAAATGAAAAGCAAGAGAGGGAGATATAGACGACTGATACATCGTTCTCATAAATCAATGGTGCTCAAAGACTTCACGCTTGTCCCTCTGGGTTTTAACCTCAACATTACCACAATGATTGGAAATTACCCAACATTAATAATGTGGGTTTAGTGATAAAATATATCTATTGCAGGAGTTTTTGAAGTGTCAGTGCTGTTTCGAAATAGGAGAGAAACGGGGGGGTTGTTGTTCTACTCTGGTTTGTCTGTAATACTCCATGTCTAGAGCGGTGTTGTTTGCATGCGAGGCATCACTGAGAAAGTACAAGATGATCAAAACATTATTATCCAGCACTCAGAGTTCCTAGTGAGGCTGTATCCACCGGGTTGTTTTCAAAATGTCACCGCTACCCCCAGGGAGTCCCTGAAGAAAACAGACGACCGAAACAAACCTAGAAAGCAATTTTTAACATTTTTGCACTCACTGTCCTGCTTGCTTATCTATGGCATGATTCTGCCTGCTTCAGCTGTTGACTATAAAGAGAAAGCAAAGCTGCCCTACAAAACCAAACATTTAGGTAAGACCACAATACCTTTTGAGTTAAAACCAGGAAAGTTTTTGACTTTTGTTTTATTAAAAATGTTTTAAAGTTATGCTACATAAATTAATAATGTTAGGGTGGTAGTTTGAAGGTGGTAGTTTGAATCAATATGTAATATCTACAAAACAGAGATACTGCCTCGCGGTTGTACGCCTCCACCAACCAAAGTTGCAGTTTACATCCATGTCTGTCCGAAATGTCATCACTTCTTCATTATATCCTATTAAACATTTGTGAAAATGAAATTGTCGTAATTAGCATATTAATTCTTGAGATATGGCTAAAAACGTCTTTTGTGAGGTCACAGGGACCTTGACCTTTGACCACAAAAATCTACTCACTTCACCCTTCAGTCCAAGTGGATGTCTGTGCCACATGTAAAACAATTTCCTCAAGGCGTTCCTGAGATATTGCTTTCTCGAGAATGGGATGGACGTGAGTTCACAGTGACTTTTGACCACCGAGATCTAATCAGTTCATCCTTGAGTCCAGATGGAGGTCTGTGCCAAATTTGAAGAAATTCCCTCCAGGCATTCCTGAGATATCGTGTTCACAAGAATGGTACGGACGTACGTACGGACGTATTGTGCCTTCGGCCACGGCTGTTGCTGGCGCAGAGGCATAAAAACAAACCAAACTGCACTATGGCAGTGTGTTGATTACTGTTTGCTTCTTCTCAATAACATCAACAAAAACTTAAATTGTGAGGCAGCAACAGTAAGTATTTAGTCTTGCATAAACAGAAGCTTGAGGGAAAATTCTGTTATTTTTCAACCTGGATCTCATACTAAGTATTTGTGGCCATTTTGGTTAATGGGTCATTCTAACTTTGCACCTGTCATCTTGATTGTAGAGATTCGGGAAACGTGACTCTGGCAAAGCAATGCATATCGAGGCAAGCAGCGCAAGCTTTCCAATGTCTCTGAATCCGAAACAAAAGACAACAAATTCCCCCCAGAAATGATCAAACTGCAGTGTGTGATGGTTTTGTTGAACCTGAACAATGCATTTTCAAATTCAAAGGGATAACTCAGATCCGGGGGAGTTTTCACCTCTTTTCTTTTTCGCCCTCAGGGTCAGAGAAAGATGCCTTTTTTCTGCATCTGAAATATGACAAAACTTCCCTAACAACCTGCTGTTGCTCATTCTTTACCAGGAACACGGGTGCCAACACAGAATTGCATGTGCATCTAAGATCTCTGTACTGATTTAAGCAGCATGTTGACTGAGAGTTTCATTCAAGTTTCCAGGCACTCTCTTCCCATCATGCACTGTACTATGTCTCCCCACAATGGCTTGACCTCTGTTGTCCACCCACGCACCATCTCTCTGGACGACATGTAAGACAAGTACTTGTCTCGACACTCGCTCATATGTAGGGTGAACAAACGTCTCTTATAAATTGGGTCGGTCCTGATTTTCATGCATTTGTCCCTCAGTGTGTCATTGTTTGGTGATGGAAAAGGACACACAAAGAGGCAGAAATGTTATCAGTGTCTCGAGAAATCACATTGAAAAAAATTGAATACATTCTTTGTTAGCTTGCTTATTGTGTGTGCACTCAGCAACTTTCTCCAAATGACCTCAGACGAAGGTGTTGACAGCGAAGGACGTCATATAGTTATATTATGCTTGTGAAAGGCTTTTAATTAACTAAAGGTTTCTATCATTCGTGTCATTGAACTGAATACACATTTGTCCTTGCTGTTACAGAAAGCTTTATTTACAGTTTTTCATTAGATCAGATGTCACAGTTTTTCCCTACTTTTCGGTCATCATTCTCATATTTTAAGAGAAAATGTTGAAGGTACACTGTAGAATATATTCCTTTGCACATCGTCAAGTCAGCCCAGTCGCCAGGAAAAAATGTTGGTGTTGTACGTTTCTGCAAACCAGGGATATGTTGAATGTCGACGGTTTTGCATTTGGGCAGAGCCAGTGATATAGTACAACGAGTGAGCGTTATTGAAAGTTGCGTGGTTTAATAAAGAGTATAACAAGCGAGAAAGTCTTCTGGGGCGGATGGGAGAGGTGGTGTATGGGCCAAACAAATACTGGACTTTCACCCAGGAGACCACTGTTCGTGTCCCGTGTGAAAACCGAAAGTGAGTTATCGCTTGTTAGGTAACGTTGTTACGGTTGTTACGGTTGTTGCGTAACTTTATGTAAGAAAGTCAGCTTAGGGCAGTTATTTATTCACACTAGTGACGTTGTTGCGGTTGTTGTGTTACGCTATGTTATTACTTTG